>NW_010972556.1:1250754-1306505 GCF_000737465.1 Haliaeetus leucocephalus
GCCCCGGAGCCCCGGCCGGTGCGTGTCGCTTTCACTGCGCCGCGGGGCTCCGTCTAGGGGAAGGCGGCGGCTACTGCAGCGCATCCGCCTGCCGGGGCTGGCGGGGGGGGCTGCCCCCCTCCCGCTCTCCGGGACGCCCGGCCCGCTCGGCGCTGCGGGCGCGGGGGGGCTGCCCGGGGGAGTTACCGGCGCTCGCCCCGGAGAGGCCGCCCGAGGCACCCCCGCGGCCGTCGCCGGTGGGGGGCGAGGGCCCGGGCTCCCGGCCCCGGTGTGTGCCGGCGAGCGTTTGTTTCCAGGAAGGCGGTGAATCCGGTTTTATTGGGGGTGGGGGGTGTCAGCGTGCCACGCGCGCGGCTGTCGGGGAGAAATTAGGGGGTTTGTGAGCGGCTGAAAGCGCAGTGACGGGCACCTTCCCCGACCGGGTGTGCGGCGTGCGGTGGAGCACACGCGGGGCTGAGTAAAGTGAGTGTAGACATGAGCTACAGCAAAAGGGGGAGCGACCGCTTGGACTTTTCTTACAACAATAAAGATTTCTCTTTCGAGAAACACCTTAGGAAAGAAAACAGTCAAAATGAGCATAGTGCCATCGGTTTATTTTATTTAGGTATCATTTATGTTGACAAAGTACCAGAGATAGACCCACATATATGCGCAAATGTGACTTCAGCAGTGACATACTAATCTTTAAGGCCCTTGCAGCAGCCCCCCGCATGCTGGCTCAATCATTTGGTAAGCCATGATGCAAAGCCCCCTCCAAAATTAACCCAGAATAGAAGAGAACTGTAGCTCACCTGAGTTCCCAGCTGTGGTTCGACGAGCGCAAATACTGGTGGCACCACATGGAAGTTGTTGAGTGGCAGTGGCTGGGACGGTGTGGCTCCTGGCACCTTCCACTGCTCAGGCTGGTGCTGCCCTTCCCTTGTTCTCACACCAGGAGCTGTGCGGCGGGATGCTGCTTGGCTTCAGGGAGCTGGTGTGCCTCAAAACCTGACCTGCAAACAGCAAGTGGTCAGTCCTCAGCCAGGCTGTCACTCCAGGCTGGCACTCTGCCCGCTCCTGTGAGTGCCAGACCAAACTGGGGGGGTGTGTCTCTGTGTGTAAAAACATGTAGCTGAGGCAAGATGGACCATGAGATGCGACCACATAGATTTTCGATTGGCTTAAGGGCATTGAAATCTGACATGCCGATAACTATCTGCCACAAGTGTCACTGAGGTTTTAAACTGAGATAAACAGATAACATCTTTCTTATTCCTACACCAGAACCATCTCTTGCCTTTTCCTCATTTAAAAAATCACGGAAACAGAACTCTACGTTCCTTCAACAGTGTCAGGCAATACCATAGCCTTTCCATTCATATACGTGCAAAAGACATTAAGTTTCAGTTCCTACCACTGGTCAGGGGATCATACCCACACCTCCTGGGAGATGCCTGTGCTTCCAAACTAGCAGTTGTTCCTCAGGCCTTTCATTCTTAACTCCTGCCTACTGAAGCTATGGCAAAGCACGTTAGTAACTCATTGGCTTAGAAATTGCAATCACAGACCTGATCCTGCCTCTGAAGTTTTGTGGTTGGAGCATTGTGTTAGGAGAGGAAGACTTGCATTCCAGCTCCAGAGATGTTTATGGTGTTTGTTTAATACAACATTCCTGTAACATAATGAGATCTGAGATTATTACAAACTGTTTTGTATTGGCCAAGTAGCAGTGAGAGTTGAACATCTCAAATACCACATAGATAAACCAGAGAAAATACTTTACTGCTTCCTCATTATATGTACAATAAGCATAGATAATAATCAATCAGTAGATGTATTATATATTCTGGATTTATACCTCCCTGGACTTTCTTTATACTAGGTAAGGTTTTTTTACTTCTTCACATGGCAGGTGGTTTAGTTTCACAGGGATTAACATCAAACACAGTTCACTGCCAAGAAGATCAGATTTAGGCAAAAGCAGCCAAAGTATTTTTAAATCAGAAAGCTTGTGGGGGTGTGGGTGGGGCTCAGAAGACAGGAGACAAGTAAGAGTGTAGGTAGGTTCTGATCTGGGGTGCTGGCTTGGGATAGCAGGGGGGCTTTGGAGGGGTGAGAGTCATCAGTACACAGGTAGGAGGGAGTTGAAAGTTTGTGAAATAGATTCTCTGAGATTGGAAAACAAGAAAAATTTTATTTTCTTTTTTTTTTTTATAAATAGGACTTCACCCCTAAAGTAGCTTTTGAGTTTCTACACTGTCTACAGCTACTCCTGGAGCTGCAAAAGCACAAGGGTGTGTGTTACATGTCTGCATGATAAATATTTTGAATTTTCTTCATTGCTCCAATACAAGTAAATGGCATAATAAGTGGTCAGTGATCTCTTGGCTTCTCTCTTATATGAAAAAAAAGAAGAAGAAGAAGAAGAAAAATCTGCCATTTAATAGCTGCTATACTCATTTTCACTGGAGGATTTGGGGGGATATTATAATATACTTATTCTGTGCTGCTAATCTGCAGTAGTATTTTAATCATCAATAGAAATTTGCTTCAGAATATTTGAGTTTGGTATCTTATGAAGCATGAATCTTAAATTTAGCTCAGCAACAATATTGGAATTGATTATATTCTTTACACATCTGTTAGGAAACATCTACCTTTCAAACTACGTATAATTTCATGTGTGCCTATGTACTTTGTTTTTTTCTTTTTCATTTATGCTGTATTATCACTCTCCCAGATTACCTCCAATCCCCTTAAAGAGCCCAGAAAAGCAAGTCTGGCTTGAATACACTCACTAAAGATACCTGAGTTCTGACCATTTGTTCTGACATACTATCCAATAATACCAACACCAGCTGATATAAGTACTCTTTTCTCTGCACACGCAGTTGCCACTTCAGTCCATTCCAAACAGTGTATTGAAAGTCCTCTCCTTTCCGAGCGTGGTGCTCTGGAACTAGGCACAGAAGATGAAATGATGGCTGACTCTGGTTTTACTCTCCATTTATGTTAGTGTATAACACCATGTTTATCAACAGGATGTCAAATAGGATTCCAACTGCTCAGTTCATAATAGTTCCTCATCTGGAAGAGGTTCCTTCACTCTGAAGTGGCTACAGCTAGTCTAGTGCACATTATATTATGACTGGCAGTAATTTCTGCAAGACTAGCTGTGAATGCTTATGCAAGCACTGGCTTAAATCTATTGCTATATTGGTAAAATCTGCCATGGGTGGAGTTACACCAGTCAAACTCTGGTTGCTTGGTTTAGGAGGCAATAGTTTCCTATAGTCAGGAAAAGCTGTGTAATACATATATTTCTAGATCAATATAATGGGGTCCACATGCAGGGTCCCTGCTAGAAAAAAGGGTTTCTTTGGCTAGTAGAGTTTACACTGGAAGGATATAAAGTGACTTTTTTTGTTGCTGGGCATTTTGCCAATACTATATTGCAAAATGCACTCTTAATTGATATTGTTCTACCCGCTAAGCTTTTAGACGAGGCCTGAGACTCCAAGGTCTAGTCTGAGTAGTTTGAAATTCCATATTGTTCGCAGTTTAAGTGAGTATGAAAGTGTTTCTCCAGAGTGAGGAACCACTTACATTAAATCACAAAAAAAGTTTTTATTTTTCAGAACTGCATGAAAAACTGCAGGAGACTGAGATTAAATCAAGACATTGTTCATATTCCACATTCTTATTTGCAGCTTAAATCTATGGTTTTTTGCTTTTCATTTAACACAGTCATAGAATCGCAGGAAAATTCAGCTTGGAAGGGACCTCAGGATCTCCCTAGTCCAATCTCCTGCTCAATTCAGGGTCAGTGAAGAGGTCAAGCCTTGTTGCTTAGGGCTTTACCCCATTGATTTTCAAAAAATTCCAGGGATGGAAACTGCACAACATCTTGGGGCAACCTGTTCCACTGCTGCGCTGTCATCATGGGGAAAAAGGTTTCCTTTCATCTCCAGTCTGAACTTCTCACTTCAGCTTATGCTCATCATCTCTCTTCCTGCCACCATGCACTGCTGTGGAGAGCTCGCCTCTGTCTTCTCAGTGACCTACTTGTAGCAAGGGGAAAGCTGCTCTGAGGTGCCCCCCAAAGCCTTCCCTTCTCCAGGCTGAAGCAACTCCATCCCTCAGCCTCCCCTTGCAGGGCTGATGCTCCAGCCCCTGAGCATCCTGGTGGCCCTCCACTGGGCTTGCTCCAGTTTGGCAATGTCTCTGTTGTAGGGAGGGAGAAAAACAATGCAGTACACAAGATGTCATCTCATGACTGCCAAGTGAAGGGGGATAATCACTTCTTTTGATCTCCTGGCTGTGCTCCTCTTCACACAGCCCATGATGCTGTTGACCTTCAGTGCTGCTAGGGCACGTGGCAGCTTGCTGTCCACCAAGTCCACAAGGTCATTTTCAGCAGGACTGCTCCCCACACAGTCAGTCCTCAGCTTATATCACTGCATGGGCTTCTTTCTTCCCAGGGCAGGATTTTGCATTTGTCCTGGTAGAATTTCACACGGTTCCCACGGTTCCGATCAGCCCATTCCTCCAACTTGTGTAGGTCCCACTGGAAGACAGTCCTGTCCTTGAGCATATTGACTGGTCCCTCCAGTCTGGTGTTATCTGCAAACTTGATGAGAGTGCATGTTACCTCCTCCAGGTCATTGATACGGATGTTAAACAGCACAGAAACCAGTATCGATCCTGTGGTGCTCCACTTGTTACTGGCCTCCAGGCACAGGGACTACGAATCCATATTTTTTAGCAATACAACATCTTTTTCCAATTAATCTCCACTGATCTTATTTGGACGATAGTGAAAAAATGGAGGATGTAAAAGGAAAATGTTGGCCAAAATAGAGAATGATTCAGATTAATGTGTATTTCCCCCTTTATGTCATGACTTTAGAAAAAATTAAAAGAAAACTTAACAGAGAAAAAGTCCACTGGTGCTGTGTGAAACTTAAGTGATAACCTTTATAGGGAGTAAATAAATCTTTTAACCATGCTATGTGCTTTCCATCAAAATTTCTGTTGATAGGACAGGAGCAAGTCAAAATTCTGTGCAGTGAGTTGGTTAAAGCCTCCTCTTTCCTCACTTCACCTTCTTAATGTTCTCTATTCATCTAAGAAATAAGAATAGCTGAAAGAAGAGAAGCACTCTTTTAATCTAAATTTCCATCATAAACTGAATTGCAGAAAAAAGCACCATTCAGTTTATTTTGTTACGGCACACTATTGCTTGCCATGAAAAGAAACCACACTAATAAAATGCATATTCCAACTATGATCAGACTTGTACCAAGAGCTGGGAATGCACAGTGCTTGCTGTATGCAAAAATAAAAACAATATTTAATAGCAGCTCTGCTCTCAGCCTCTGAATACGTGGAAAATTTTAGGTTGTGGGTTGTCTGGGTTACTTCCTTTAAACCTACAGAGCAAAGCTCCCCTGAATATTTTATATGAAAGCAGAATAATTACCTAACCAACAAATATCTGTGGAAACAGAGAATTTTCTTTAAGGAACTAATCTCCAAGGAATCAATATGAACATGCATGCAGGATAAGAAGGCATAGGCAAAGCGAGAGAGAAAAATGAAGGAACACTCTGCCACAGCCTGCAGTCTCTTGCTCTCTCTTTCTGTTGTTTCTAAGGCATCCATCGTGTTGTTATCTACAGCTAACATAAAGCAAAGACCTATCTGACTGTGTAATGAATACATTGACTTTCTGGTTCTCTGGGAAAAGTGACAGTGGAGGTATTTTGCTTGCTTTGTTTCTGAAGAATAGAGATGGAGGAGAGTAGAAGTGAAGGTATTGCTTCAGCCACTATACTCAGTGCTCTGTTTTTTTAAGGTAAGGAATTTCAGAGCTGGTGTCCTGGCCTGCTTCCAGCACTATACAGGCTGTCCTGCATCCTAGATGTTACACTAGCCAGAAGAACTACTGCAAATGAACAATGAAAAACATTAATCCCTTTTAAGAAAAATAATGTGTGAGTGTTGCCCTGTGGATCTTAACTGGATCCCACCCTTAGCCTTTTCAGTGCTTATTGAAGATTGTGACCAGGCACATACTGCAAAACTGGAATCCAGAGCCTGAGACCACTTCTTGCACCAATGTGCCCACATTGTCCTCCATTCGCTTCTGCCAATAGCACAAGTTTAGGCGTCTGGTGAAGCTTCTGCCTAAAATGCTGGTGTCTAAGTGTCTTAAAGGTTTAAGCACATTAAACAAGACTGTCTTAGATTGCTTTCCTGCACTTAGATTCCTAAATTCCAACGTGTTAGAGACCTACCTGGTTCACTTTTCAAAGTATTTTACATTTTATCACTCAGAGTGTGCACTCTACCCACATTTTTTGAGCATTTTTCTGCAACTTCTGCTACATATTTCCCCTCTCCACCCCAAGTTCTTTTGTCTGTCAGATTTAGGTGGAAAGGAGATCACAGAAGCTAGAGCACAGACTATGTTTGACTAGTTGTGTACTCAAATTCACTTTAAGCTAAAACACTAGTGTTCTATGCAAAAGGCAACAGACAAGAATTTGACCAAGGTCAGAGTGTATAAAGCATGAGATTTAAATTTCTTGGGCTAGTTGAAGAATGTAAACAAAACCACAGAGTAACTTTTTTGTTGTTTTTTTTTTTAAGTCTGCTAGTTCCAGGAACAGCAGCATCCTTTAATTTCCAATTCAGCTTAAAGTCTGTAATTGGCAGGTCTTAAGCATATGTGACAGCAAAGGATTCGAGGCAGAAGGGCTGCCAAAATGCATGTTGTTGCCTTCTGTACACAACTGATATGCTTTCTATCAAGGATGACATTTACCTTCTTCTGAAGAGCTTGGTTTTTTACATCAACTCACCATTTTGAGAAAAACATTACATCAGTAGAGAAAAATCTTGTCTTAATATTATTTTGTTAGAGTATCATTCAAATGCTCACGGAGAAGTGTCTTTCAAAGCAGAATATTGTTATATACATGGAAGCTCGTAAGATTATGTGAGATAGCACTTCGACTCTTCAAAAAGACCATGTTCATTTGTATGCTTCCCAATCCTATTCTGTATCATCCATTTAGTCAGGTGTAAAAATCAGACCCACTGGTCTGCAGTTCCCTGGTTTCCCTATTGTAGAGCCCTTTTTGCTGATGGGATTACACTGATAGTTCTCCTTTCAGAAATCTTAATTGGGCCGTAACAACCTTGCAGTCAAAATGCAGATCTCTGGACCCTTTTGCTCTTGCATGACAAGTCCTTGTCTCCTCCACGAGGTTCTCCCGTGGACTTTCCATTCCATTCATAGAAAATGGTTTGGCTGTCCATCCACATGATCTAATGTCCTTTGGCCCTCAACCACTGCCTGAGTGAAATTGCCACACACGATTATTTCAAACTCTTTTCATCCTGCATGCTTGTACTTTGATGATTCTCAGTGCTCATAACAGTACTGAAAGGCAGTGAGGGCAAAAGTCAGCTGACAGAGAAATGATCTCAAGGGTCATACAGTTCGGGGAGTGTCCAGCCTTTCTGATTAATGGAGCTGCATAACAATGTTTTACCTTGGACGGAAGCCATGTCATACATACCATATGCCTCGGAGAGGCCAAAGAGCAGGAGTCCTATGAACAACAATGTTCTTACAAGACTCCAGAGCTCCATCATGGGATGGGGGGCAAGCTGAATATAAAGCTGGGTTCCAGGAAAATAGGTGACTTCACTCTAAACAGGACCTGGTGACTACTTTTCATAGGTGGAGACTCAGACTGAGCAGTAGCTCCCATACCCGAATGGACCACCTGCTCATCACGTGCTCGACATGTTTCACGTGTCATCATTTTGACATGGCAACCACATTTGAATTACTGTGGAGCCAAACGCAGCTGAAACCTACAAGTTACCTACTGCTGATGTAGTTCATTCATGTGTCCCAGAGCAGGATTAACTGTCCTTACCTAATTCTTGTTATTTTTCTGAGTAGCTTTTTTACAAGTCTTAGTCATAAAGACACCTCTACCTGCCAAAGCCACCTGTATCAGAAATTCATGTTTATTATTAGAATGTTTTCCTTAATGCCTAACCCTTATTCTTCTTGCTACAATTTAAATTTCTGAATTCTACCCATGGTAAAAATGGCAGTCAGAGTATTCTCTTCTGTGTTTGAAAAGAATTGCCATGTACTCTTCAGTCTTTTCTCTGTCTTAGGCCAAACAATCTCTGTTTTTAAAATCTTTCATCATAGATCATGTTCTCTTTGCCTCTAATCGCTTGCACTGTTTTGGGCTTTCTCCAGTTGGCCCATGTCTTTTCTGAAGTGCAGTTCCCCAAAGGGACCGAGTCCTCTACCTGATGTTCTAGTAGTGCCGTGAAGAGGAAGGCTTGAGGGCTATACTGCTATTTATAGATCACAGCATATTCCTTGTGTCTTGCATTTGCAATAGATTGTTATTTTTGATACATCTTCAATTTGCGACCTGTTAGCTCCAGGTACTTCTCTGGAAAATTCATTCTTAAAAAGTAATTCCTTGGCCTGTATTTTTTTTAAATTTGATTATTTCCACCTAAATGCAGTACATCCTCCCTGTTACATTTAATCAATTTTTCATTCCACTACTGCAATTTCTCAAGATAATTCTGAATTTGAATTATGTTTTCCAACACATTTATGTTTGCTCTTCTTTCCAACTTTGTCTCACTTGCAAGTTTAATAAGACTGTTACCCAGATTGTTAATAAAAAGTTGAATAAAGTAATAACAAAGACAGGTCCCTGTAAAACCCTAATTTTGTGATATGACAGTGTCAAAGTAAAGTAAATGGGTTTTAAAAGATATGGGTTTAAAAAGATATGCATTAGCAAATTAGGTTTTATGTTATTACTTTTCCTGGTATCTTTCAAGTGTTTGCAAATAGTTTAATTGATTTTAGTTTTTTTTTTCTGAGTTGAAGTTAAATTGATTAATTTATTATTCCCAGGCTCTTCTTCCTCTGCTCTCTCCCATCTTTTTCTAAAAGGCAGCTGTTATTTTTGTCCTTACCCAGTCTTATATCTCTAAGCCATCTTTCACGAATTCTCAAGTAATAGCTAATCTGACTAATTCACCTCATTCTTAAAATATCCCAGGCCATGGTCTATCTGGTCTGGCTGACTTGAGAACATTTTGTAATGCTCTTCTGTTCTACTTCTTCCCTGTTTTAGATTGAGTTCTTAAACCTTTGTCATGAATGTTAATTATGCTAGCCATGTGCCTGCAGCTGACACATGAAAAAGGTTTTAAATACTCTGACCTTCTTGGGATCATCAGTTATGTCATTGCCTTCCCTCTGCTCCCCCAAATAGACAGGAAAAACAATCAACACTTTCCTTGCTCTTCCTTAATATTAATGCACATTAACTTTTGAAGTGTTTTCTAGCTGTATGTTGGTTTTGTGCCTTAGTTTTCTGATTGGTTTTATACACGTGGTGTTACATGTTTTAGAATTTGATCTGATTTCCACTTTCCTGGTGGAACTTTGTGAGCTTGAGATCAATTAAAAGCTTCTGGCTTAGCTTAACTTATCTCTCAGTACTTTTCCCTTCTGATAGGAATAGCTTATGTTTTCTGCCTCAACAACTTAATTACATTTTCCTTTGACTTTGTTGTTGACTTGAGTTGGTGGAAGTTTGGCTGCCGCAGGTCTGTGATTTTCTCCTTTTCCCCTATTTTCTTTCTTAGGATTGTGAACACTATAATTTCATAGTCACTGTCTCCAAGTTGCCTTTCATCATCCTATTCTCACACAACTACAATTCACTGGTTGGAACCACATCCAGAAGAGCCTCTCCTCTGTTTTTTCTACTGCATAAGAAATGGTGACCAATGCTGTTCAGTTTAGAGCTTGCTAATCGATCTCTGTCCTGATGTTTTCTTTTTCGGACAGTTAAACTCTCTTGTGGTTCTCTGGTCTTGTGCATTGAATGATTAGTCATGTTATTCATTAAAAAAGACTTCCACAGCAGATATTCTCTCTTCGGCTGGTTTCGCCTAACAATAGCAGCAGCTGTGTCCTCCTCTTCTTTCACTGTCATCTAGAGACTTCCAATGAGTCCAATTTCCTCCCCTGTCTGGAGTTCCAGACCAGTGCAGAGCTACATCCTTTACTGTTAGATAGTCCTATTACGTGAGTTATCGTACTCATAAGACTATGTTTTGCCTGCCAACAAGGTCATTTTTGTGGTCATGTTTTAGGTATCCTTACTCCTCTTGTTGATTTCCTGCGTTACCTCATGCTTTTAACTTGGCTTGTCACAATCCTAACCACCCAACACATTCACATTTTTTTAAAATTAAATCTGTTCAAATTTGCTTTATGCACTTGAAATGTTCACATACAGAATGATACAGAGGGACACATAGAGAGTGAGACATTGTATATAAAATTAAATCTAAGCATGTAACTTTTCCCCTGTTCTTTTTCTTTGAAGGTTGTTTGTTTTTGTTTTTTTTAAGGATTTTATATTATTGACCAAGTGAGCAGAAAGAACAGAAAGACCAAACAGCCAGACAGGAAAAAGAGGTCTTTTATCAAAATTCTAAGTTTAATTGTGCTTTTATTTGTCATTGTTGACTTGAGCCCAGTGCAGTTTAGATAACAGCCCTGAAGTCATTTGCAAATGTAATGTTTAAATGGCTTCATACAACGGCAGTGACATTTACCTAGTGTGGTTTTCTTTATTTTATTTTATTTTTAATCGCAACAGTTGTAGCGCTGAAGTGGAGCACCAGCAGATGTGTCCTTTCCCATTCCCTTTGACTGTACTTGATAACATTCCATCCATCCTGACGCTTGTAAACAGATGCTTAGATATCCAGCCAGCTGAAACCTCTGACACAGGCCGCATCTAGAAATAGCTTGTACAGAAATAATCCCATAAAATATTTGTCACAGCCAAGAGGAGGGCCCTGTAATGTTGAGACGTGTGCTACTTGCATACATGCTGTTTAGCAAGAACACTACCAACTTTCTACCCTAGCGATTGTGCTCATGGCTTCACGTGTGCTATATTGTACACTCATTACACAACATGTTTATGTGCGCTTCCTCTAGTAAGAAAATGTCACAAAACTGCTGTTTCCCATTTTCATAAATTCAACCTTTTACTTTTATAACTTTGAAGGCGTAGTTTTCAGCTATTACCCCTGAGGCAGATGCAGCCCTGACATGAGGAGGCCAGCAGCCGGGGCTGTGTCTCCGTCACATGTGAGGGGCACAGGGTTAAAGGTCTCTTTGCCTCTGCCCTCACTCCCTGATCAGTCCGTGTCTGGCCAAAGCCCCTGCACAGGAGAGCCACTAGAGTATTTCTGTTGGGCTCTTGAAGTTTAATTTAAAATGTGAAACAAGCCATTAACTTTCTCGAGGGCAGGGAAATGTAAGGGAAGTTTGTAATTCTGGAAACATACCACATAAGAAAATATACAGCTTCTGTTACTTGTGGAGCACAGACACTGTTTCTGACACCCTGCAGAAGAAGTGGAAGCTCAATGCTAAGATTTCATAGCTGCCTAAAGGACTGGGACCTCCAAGCCCCATCCATTTATCTGCAGTGCAAAAATTCAGAGAAACATCCAGTTGGGTAGGATGGGCTGTGACAGGAAGAAGAAGGATTATGACAGTAAGATTACTGTCTTTTGTATGTACATATTTCAGTGGTTCCAACAAAATATTGTCATGGCTGTAGATCTACTCATATGTTGAGACTGACTCATTTTTATTTCCCCACATCTGCTGATTTTAATGAAGTTTACAGAGATGGCAAAACCAGAAATGGATGGGAAGTTTTGAATATCTGCTGAAAAGTGCAACAGAGACATCCCCAACCCATGGGATCAGGTATAGAGCCTACATACATCCTGACAGGCAGGTGTCATGAGATACAGGTACACACCATTGACTCCCAACTACTTACTCACATGGGCAGAGAGGAAAGGATGATATTTTTCAACACATCCCCTGTAGCTTATATGCAGGGGTCTAGTCCACTATTTCCAGCTATTATGTCATCTTGAACTCTCTCAAAACCTATCTTAAGCAACACGGCATTGAATTTGGGGCATCAGAACTCAGCTTCTCTAATGATTATGAGTATTCATCTCATTTCATGCTTGAATATATTCATGGCCTGCAAAAATCCATTTCTCTTTGTGTCAAAATTGTCCTTTACTTGAAACTACTCACCTCCTCCCCAGTGCTTTCCCTAGGTATGTTGATAGTTACTTTATTGCCTCTTGGCTTTGACTTTGCTTATATCAAGCTGCTTTAGTCTCCTCTCAGGGAGGAGGCTGATACAACAGCTGATTCTAGTAGCAATGGAGATTCCTCTGATTGTGCTTTGTACTCTATTTTTCTAATAATCTTGCTGCTGAGCTGACCAAAAAGGAGAATTTCCATTTCAATGGAAATACTTCCATTTTTTACTCCTTTTTGTTTGCTTTGTTTTGATTTGGACCAAAACCTGAACATTTTGAAATCTCCAGTGAACTGAATTTCTGAGAATGTCATTTCAAAACATGAAGATCAGTTGTCACCTTAGTTTTGCTACCCAGCATCCCAAGCCTGCAGCTTCAGCTAGAGGGGGGAAATACAGGTGTTTGGTTCCCATAGATTTGATCTGGCTGCCCTGGAGTCACAAAATCCGAAATCCCAATTGCGAAGCATCAGTTGTGTTGTAGTCCATCTGCTGAACCTAGTGTGAGCAAAGTGCCTGGTTTCTGGGAGGCTCCCAGCAATTCAACCCTGCCTTGGGTTCTGCTGAGGCTCCTCAGAGCCTACACAGTCCATCCAGATCACATATTTCAGTGTGTGAAACACACTGTTCAGTGAACTGTCTTTTTTGTCTGATTAGTACCGCTTATCTGTGTACAAAGTCCCTTGCCTGATATATCTTTCTGCCCATAGTCCCTCCTTTAGAGCAAGTCACAGTCACTACACTGCTGGATGAAGCTGGTGGTTGCTGGGGGAAGAGAAGTGGCTACTGCTACTGGGGAAGAAGAGAAGCCATGCCACATGAGGAGCAGGAGAGGCAGTGCATTTGGAGGTCCTAAAAGGAGTATGTGCACGTATGTACCCCGATTCCCTAAGCATCGCTGGCGAAGCTGCAACCAGTCATCAGTTCTGCACTCCCTTTTTCATCTTGTACTAAATCCTATCTTTGCTATTTTAATGAAAATATTTTCACTGTAATGCTAAATAAAACAGGATCAGGCAATGAGCTTGCTCACTGGGCCCTTAAATCACCCCCATCACTTAACATGCTCTTTGGCATAGTTTTGATCTGAGTCAACAAGTCCTAAATAATACCAGGAAGGTAACAGTGGCTGGGGACTGCTTCCAGTAGACAGGATGGAGATGCCTAAACCACTGGAGCTGACTCCTTGTTCTTACACAGTCCTCCAGCACTGTCCCAGCAGCGTCTGAATCCCCGGGTATGCAACATGGTACGCGTCAGAGGTATGCAACGCATGCCTTCAGTTTCACACTGTGAAAACATCAGCTGGCAGACTGAAACCTGAGCCTTCACACAATTTTAGCTACCACACAGAAATAATCATTATGCTATACAAGTGCTGGATAGGGGCCCAGAGAAAACCCATGGCCAAAAGCTATGTAGTGTGGGCATTGCCCATCTGTGACTGGTTCTGTTTCACTTCGTAATACAGATGTAGTCATGATCATCTGCCTCCTCAGGCTGTCTCTAACTAATTTCCATAATTTAAAACTCAGTAGGGTGAAAACAAGGCATTTTTTATTATACTCTATCCAAACATCTACCAGTTTTCTGTCTATGTAATGCAACCGAATGCTTGCTTGGAGCCAATGCACTCAGATTTTAAATGGTGCTTTGTGTAAACTTCTGAGAGTTTTCCTCCCAGCTGGTGATCTCCAACCACAAACCCCCTGCCCCGCACCCAGACACAGCTTTTGGAGATCACAGTTCAGAAGTACACAGTTGGAATTAAAAGTACTAAAGCAGCTGTCCTCATTGTCTCAATTGCTCCTTTCAGCTGCTGCATCCTACGACAAGCCTCCCTTTCTGGATTCTGTTCCATGTAAAAGGAAAACATTAACATTTATATATATTAATATTCTTTCCAAGCCTTTGCTAGCCTTCTCAGATCCCACCTCTCTCCTTCACCACTTTCAGCTGCACAGCTCTGCTTTAAATCAGCTTAATATTGTCAGAGAGGCTGAGGCTCCTTATGATCATTCCCAGCCCACTGTTGTAATTGAACTATAAATTTCAAAGCTTTGCTGGAGAAAGGCTTTCTTATCTGGTCACTGATCTGATTATTTGCCTCTGCACCCATGACTGCAGTACCTTGGACTCATGGGCTTTTCTGTTATCGGAAGTAAGTTAACTCCTTCCCTATTGCATAGTCGTGGGAACTATCTTCCTTTCCCCAATCTCAAGATTTATTTATTTTCTTGCAAGTTTTTTTATAGATACACTATTGAAAGATCCATTTGAATAAGTATGTTAGAGGAAAGGAGATGCTGAAGATATTTGTCAGAAACAAAGCTTTAATGCTATTCTGAATTGGCTTGTTCATTTATATCATTAAAATAAAATCCATGAATTCTTCATATTAGGAGATGGATGCTGCTCTGAACTCTGCTGTTCAAACTATTTGCTGCTTTTTATCTGCCAGGCTCAAATGAAGGCCACACCACAGGGCCTGACCATTCACATACTCATGAAAGCATCGCTATCCAGAGCAGCCACAGAAAGAAATGCAGCACATGAATTCAAGCAGAAGGGCCACTGTATGAATGTATTACACTGAGCACTGAGACATTTACTTAATGAGATAAGTTATTACAGAGGTCCTTGCTTGCCAGCATTTGAACTCCCTTTCCACAGCCTACTGGGTCTTGTCTGAGAGCACCAACTCCAAGAATGGACTCGGTGTCCAATAATCAAAGCAGGGCTGAGAACTGTTGTAATCTCTGAAATCACAGGGCAATGGGACTAGAGGGAAAAGAAACAAAACCTTTGGCTTTAGTCTCATTCGCATAATATCTATCAAGTCTCCAAGTCAGTTCAGTCATGAATTATTCAATCAGAGGAGCTAAGTTTACAAATATACACAATATTGTATATAGTAGAGTCTAATCCCCATCTGCCCCCATTGGGTGGTAATCATCATACTCCTGTTTCCAGCAAAATGAAGACCACAATTAATGTTAGAAAAGTAAAAGTTGAGTCTAATGGGAACATTTGTCATTAAACTTAACAAAAAACAAATATTGATGTTAAACTGTGCTTTAATTAATAGCAGAATGAGCTAATGAATGCTATTAGTTACAGTTTGGCTGCTTATTTTCTCTTGCTGTTTTATTCATAGATCTTGTGTTTTTGCTAAAATGGGAATGATAAACAGCTGCAGAGCGTCCTGGGTCACAAACTGAAATGGCCTCTTTCAAGAAATGTGAAGCTCATAAAACTGCAGAACCAAATCTAAATCAAACTAAGCCTTAAATATACCCACTTGCTCATTTTTTACCCAATTACATTTGATTACAAGAGATAAGAATGACTGTATTCTTACTGATAGTGGTAGAGCAGATGCACTGAATCACTTAGTCCTTTCTCCTGCTGTAATAGCCTTGAGCAACATGAAGATGATCCAAGAGAAGAGGGTCAATTTGTCTCTCAATAAGGATGATCACTTTTCCTCCATATTTCCATATTTGCAGCATTCAGACATGAACCACTCATCCTTTATCCTGTAAGTGTTGTACCACTATGCTCCAAAGCACAAATCCGGTATGTTCATTATCTTTCTTCTTGTTTTTAATATTAAGGTCTCATTTATCTTCTCTAGAGCAAGCTTTTGTTCCTTCTGCCTCCAAATGCTGCCAGCTCAGTTCATGGTTACTACCTCTTCTCCTCTCCCCCAAATAATTATATATCTGCAGATATAATGGAAGTCCCTCTGGACATTGCACTTGGAAGTTTCCTTTTCTATACTGATGTATCTCTTACTGCTTTTCAACTTCCCTTTAAAGTATCCAGCTCTTCTTCTCCCCATCATTTAATTGCCTCTTTTATTTCCTTACAATTAAAAAAAAAAAAAATTCTTCCAAGTTCCTATAATCTAGCCTAACAACACATTTTTTAAATGCCTTGAGCTATTGAGAGAAATGTTTCCCTTATTTCTGCACGCTAGCTATTTATTTATTAGTGGCCTGGCCATTTATAGGCAGCTGAGAGTGCAGAACAGCTGACTTCTATCTATTAATGTAGAGTTCTTATCATCTTTTTTAAAACCAAACCTTCATCCTGAAGGATGAGGCTTCAAAGGCAGAACCCAAGAAATTTGTATTGAATGTGAAATGCAGCTTGGAAGAACAGAAATGAAGTGCTGCTGTAACCATCACTGTACTCATTCTTTTCCTTACTCTATTTCATAAGCATCAAAAATTGGCCCTGCAGCTTGGGCTCAAGCAAATCAGGGGCTCAATACTGGTTAAGCAACAAGACATTTAGAGCAGTTATGTACCTGTAAGTGTTGGAAGCAGCAAGACTTGCTAAAGTTATGCCGTGACCTGATAATGCTGCCTGCAGGGACAAAGGGGATGTTGGTCCTATGTATCCTTTTCTGATAATCTGTGCTACTCCATAACAATCTGCCTATTTCACAATAAGCTAATGAGCCTCATGTGTTGCAACTTCACCCCAGAGCTACTTAATTCATTGGGCTGGCAGGTGTACTGTTTGCTGGAGTGATAAATACCAGCAGAGCTCCCAGGTCAGCAGGGTTTGTGGCATGACCTCTGATTATGGTCTGGACAGAGACTGGGAGTAGCATGAGTGCACCTCTGCCAGGCTCTGCCTTGTGACCAAGGCACCTCAAGGTCATTTAAATGAGGGCCTTGTCCCTCCAACTAGCCGCTTGTTGATTATCTCCCTATTTTTCCCTACCAGAAGTGATTCCACATGATGGTTCTACAGCATATCTGACAGTTACTGTCAGGGAATGGTAAATACAGTGATTTCCCCTGGCAAAGCAGAAGGCCTCAGAAGGGGGGTGCTGTTTAACCTTAACAAACATAATCTTTGGATTTGGCTTTACCAGCTCAGGTGATTCAGTTCAGCCTTCCTCCTTTCCCAAGGGTTAGGTAACCCAGGAGGTGTGTTCTATCAGACTCACGTCCCACATCACCACTAACAGCATTTTGCTCTAGCCAGTTATATTTCGTCAGCATCTGAGCTCTAGGAGAAGTATGAGGTTTCACTGTATGATGCTGCTATTCAGAGCCCCATTGCTCTGCCAGTGCAGAATAGGTTTCCATCCTCCCTGACCAGACAGGTCTTTGAATCGCTCCACAGTAAGGAGAAACCCTGGATCAAGATTCAGGAAGTGAAGCAGGATAGGCAATAGAAATGAACACAAGGGTCCCTAACACAGATCCTATCCTCAGCTTGGAGAAAAACAAACAAAGAGAACAAAACCCACATCCCACCAAAAAAAGCCAACACTAGCATAAAAGTGAGGCATAAATGGCATTCTGATGGTAGTTTTTGATATAAGATCACTCATCGCTAACAAAATTATGGAGAAAAGCCTTCTCTTCTGTGTCCAGACAGGAGAGATGCTGTGAGGTACAAAGCACTTGGGAGGTGGATGCGGTGTTAATGGGTGTCTTGCTTTGATTAAGTCAGCCTGTGAGCTTTGAGCACTTATTTCTTAGGCAGTCTTCAAAGACTACATTCCCTCCAGATTCTCTGAGGGTCAGACCATTACACAGGGATGTACTTTGTAGTGAAGTGTTGTTGTTTGCTCTACAGTAATGCTTGCTTTCTACTCAGCTCACTTATTGCTGTAAACGCTCATTAGTGTCTATGGTCAGTTGGCACCACCATTCATTTTCCCTTTTAGTGTTCTGCTTGAATTCATCTCCCTTTCAGAGCTCTGCTCATCTCTGAGCACAACTACACTCTAAAGTTCTCTATCTGAAGGAAGTAATGACTGTCCTCGCAGCCTCCGTATCTTCAGTCATCACAAATGCCTAAGGAAATTTCAGAAGCACAGATCAAGCCAAACTCCATTTCCTAACACACAGTTACCCTGACACAGTAAGTTTTCTGACCATTTTTGTTGTGAAGCCTCCATAACATGGTCTGTCTCCAGCACTGACACAGCTGTAGTGTCAAAGTGGAAATGCCTTACATTCCTCAATGCATTTATCCTCAGAATACATATCCGATGCAGCAAAGTGCTTTATACCTGCTTGTAGCTGGGAATTGAGGGCTCCAGAGGGTGATTCTTAAAAAGATTCACCCTCTGGACATGATTGTCTATCCCCACTGCCTGTGGAGAGACCCTTGGTAACTGCGGAAACTAGAACATCTAAACATGAGTTAGACCCTGTCCTGAATTTCTCACTGAAAACCGCAGAGGAAGTAGGTAGTGATTCAGTGAGTTGGGCATGAGTATTTTACAGCCCAAGATATTACTGAAGGTATTGGGTAATTTTTCCTATAAGTATTTCCACCTTCTCTTTCAGGGGAAGAAAAAAAAAAAAAAGTACTTGGTTTCAAGAGGCAGCTGAGATATTTTGTACTCTGAAGAAAGATTTCTTACCCTTGCATGTATTGGTAAAAGGCCAAGAAGGTGTAGCTCATTCCAAAAGAAGTTAGAGGGACAACCAGTGTATCATTTGAGAAAGGACAAAAGGGAGGATTGTGATGTTGCTGGGTTGTTTTCTTTTACAATTGGTTGGGCTCCAAGCAAACAAGAAGCACCTGGCAATGAGGAACAGTTACTCCTACTGCACTGTCATTATAAATCAATGACTAACTGGAAATGGACAAATAAATATACAGACAAAATTTGTAAAGGCAAGCTGACCCTAAAAAAGCAGCTGAGGACTATAGGTTAAAGTCACAGGCAACCTCTAGCACACATTGAAAACTGATCATTTAACATTTATCATCAACAAGACACAATATTTGTCATTCAAATTGTACCACACTGTAAAGGGAAACTAAGCCATAAACTGGTTTTGGGTACAGCAGTAATTTTCAAGATTTAACCATTTTTTCCCCTTCTGAGGTGGATTTTGAGAGAACAGAGGCAAGGCAGAAGTTCCTGGGCTCCAGCCTGAGGACTTGCACACACCAGCCTCACCATGCCACATCACTGTTGAAAACTATCACTGTAATAATTTCCAAAGTAGCAATAACATCAGTCTCATGACTTGACGGTAGTAATCTTTCCTGAATAAAAATAGATAGCAAAACTGATTTATTTCTGGTCATAAGATCAAGATGGGCCAAACTGGATTTTTGGACAGTTGTCAGAGATTCTAGGCATCTCCTATTGCAAATAGTGTCAATCAAAAACACATCGGTACAGTAACACTTCTCCTTTACAGGTGCCCATATTGAATACTGCTGCTCAGATGAACAGTAAAGTTCAGAGCACAAAATAAAACTACCAAATTCAGTGAGTAAACTTGTAAGTTCTCAGCTGGAAGAGACAGAAAGTTGTATGCAAGAGAAAGCACTTGACTGATTGCTGCAGTGTTTGGCATTTGGGATTTTACTGGATGGCACAACATGAAAAGTCTTTATAATTGGTTAAAAACATTACAGAGATTGTTTAGCTTATTTTAAGACATCAATCCCAAGGGCCTTTGACAGAAAAAAACCCCCAACCAACCCCAAACAAACAAAAAAACAACCTCAGAAACCAAACCATACTCTGGATAAGTTAAAAGTTCATTCCAAGTCAGACTCAGATGTCATGTATACTGAAAGTGCAGGGAAAAAAATTAGACTGATACTATGAATTGAATCTTTTATAGTTTTGAATGCCTAATCTTGCAAGTCAGTGAAATTCATTTTCAGAAATTGACTACTATATAGCAATAATCTCATAACTTTCTGATAAATTACCTTCAAATGGTGTGGAAAAAAGTCCGTAAAGCAGCCTGCTTGCAACCAGTTGCTAGAGAGATTCTCTCTGAAGGTGATCCTTAATACAAATTTCAAGGGGTCCAATCTTTTTGCAGAGGAGAGGCAGCTGGCCCATCAGCCTTACTATCTTGCTAGTGCGAGGAAAGTAAAAAAATTTTCTCCTGTTAGTACTTCTTGACAGTAAAAGGTCTGGCAAGAGAAAACCCTTATTCCTGTGCCATTCTTTCATAATTTCATCCTAACCTCAATCTGTCTGTGCACGCTTCCAGTTTCTTGTTCAAAATACACGTGCTCCAGGTAACCTACAATTTATATTACCAATGTTCATTCCTTCTCCTGGTGGTCTTATCCATCCATGTGTATTCCCTTTGAACACCATATCTTGCAGACTTCCCATCTTCCTTCAGTCTTGTTCCCACTACCTCCAACTTCCTCCCACATTCATGAAGCCTCATCATTCCCTGAAATCCCTACATCTACAGCTCCAACTATTTTCTCAGGCTCTGGGTTCCTGGTACTCGTTGTGACGGAAAAGGACTTAACTGCAAGGTTCAAGCAAACGACTTGAACTTCACTTGCAGACTTAACTGCAAGGTTCAAACGACTTGAACTTTACTCGCAGACTTAACTGCAAGGTTCAAGCAAACAACTTATTTGAACTTCACTTACAGACTTAACACACCACTATTGCAGGTTTTACAGATACAATGGAGGAATGCACTATTGCAGTTTTTTAAGGCAAGAGTAGTACATTATTACAACCACAAGCAATTCACAGACAACCACAAATGCATTTACAAACTTAAAGCATAAAGAATATTCACTTACCCCTCCAGGTAAGGGCTCTCAATCCCAGGGGAGTTACCTTGACGGGCATCCCGTTCAAGGGGGAGGTGTGTCAGTGTGTCTGTGTGTGTGTTTCCTTAACTGTATAGTTGGAGAAGTGACTCCCCCCTTTCCAACCTGAATCTTAGAGTTTTTATCCCCTGACTTGTGGAATGGTGTGTATGACTATGTCTGAGTGTATTATGATATATGCCTAAATGGATTATCTATATCTGAGCGGAGTTTTCCCTTATCTTTCCTTCATTGGTCTGTGATTGTTTGAATCCTTTGAAACTGAAGCTGAAACCCTCCAGGTTTTGGGTTTGGCTTTTTTTTTTTTTTTTTTTCACCTTGCTTCCTCAGCAACTGAATAGTGGTTGGATTGAGACTCAGGGCATACTATTTGCTAAGGGACTTCAAGGCTGAGTCCAGGTTTTGGTTCTTTGAATGGTGCAGCCACTGCCCTGTTTACTTTAGGGTTTATCAGAAAGCCCAGGGCTAAGCTGCCTACACAGCTCCCTGTGGGTCGTCTCTGCAGAGAGACAGGGCCTCAAGGCAACCCAAGGCTGGGTCACTTTGGTAACCCCCCATGAGTCGCCTGTGTGCACTAGACATGGTGAAACTCGCTTGTGAACTATGAGCCGGACAATCCACACACTCGTAGGTTCAATTTTAGAATATGCCTTCTGCCCCACAAGAAAAACACATCATTGCAAGAACAGAAACTTCTCCTGCCTGAAGGAAAACAGGCAGTGAGCCTTTTTTCTTAGTCTCACATACAAATCTAGATCTATCTTCTTCTGAAACTAAAAAAGCAATGAAAAAATGCAATGAAAAAGCACATGCATGAGATTTAAAATGCACTTACAGATGCCCACATTCAGTGGCTTATCTCCCCTTATACCAATGCTTCTGAGGATACTTGAGTGGAAGTCAGATGCTACAAGAGCGTGTACAGACAAACCTATTCATTACCACCAGATTAGTATGCTGTAGGGCAAGAACTCCCTTCCATGATCTTGAGGTAAAGTAGATTTTTATCCTGTGGGAATTTCCATAGCCTCTGTCAACACTGGTGGGGGGAGAGGGACAAACTATGCCTTGTAACAAGGATGTTAATAGCAAGGATTTAATCACAAATAAAGAGATGAACAGTTGTTCCTGATGCTGCCTTTTGTTATCTTCGCACACACACTTTCTAAAAAGTGCTCACTAAATATGCTGTTCATTTTAATCACTTTCAGTCTTGACCAACATTATTACTGCCCCCCTATTCTTTCTCTACTTTATTTCAGAATTTTGTTTCACCCACCTGTTACTGTAGCTGTCTGGTTGGATATCCAAGCAGGGCACGTTTGCTGTTAAGCACATCCATAGTATTCTGCCTTGAGGATCAATTTATGTAAATAATGATTAAGTGAGCCAGGAAAACCTGTACAGGGGTGATACAAAACATCCCCATAAAAAGCCATGAAGGAGTATTGAAAAATGATTACCCTTTCATCAGAAAGAAATCTGTCTCCCTGTCAGATTAGTTCAGCTTAATTTAGTAGGCATTATGCAGTTACTTCAAAACACCTTTGTATTTTTCATGTATATTCGACTAACTGGTTTCCAGGCTGCAGGATGAGATTCAACTCCCACCAGTTATAAACCTTTACACTTATTTCAGTGGGGTTGGATCCAGCCACAAAACCATGCAGTCAGGAAAGCGCTTACAAATGCAGGGGAAAGTACTATAATATCAAATACAGCTCAGACTAATACCGCATGCTGCAACCGCACAGACCTTCTCTGAGAAGAAATGGAAAGAGAGGAATTTTCTGTGCAAGTCCTATGCAGTAAGAGTTTCTAAAAATGCAAAGAAATAATTCAGCGCAGATGGTGTTGAACTCAACTCTAGGTCTTGTCATGGAAGATAAATATGAGTTGGAAGTTTATGGCTGCCTAGGCAGTAGCAATCATAAACTATATTCATTAACACTTACAAGAAACCAGTACAAGCTCTACCAGTGCCTTCTGAAAGCTTAAGAAACTGTGCTTTAAGAGTCCCTCTCAGATACCTGGGAAATAAGGCAGAAAACAGTGAGGAGTACCTGCATTGGTGAAAGTGGTTTGAACAACTGTAACTTCAATAAGACGATAAAGAAACACAATAAAACAATAAACCAGTAAGTGATAAAAAATAAATCTATGTAACAAGTTAGCAGCAGGCAAGATTGCCAACCTTCTCACAGGTCCAGGGCAGCAGTTCAAATGTAAGCTAGCCTCCTTATCCCAACTAAGAAGTATCTGAAATAATCAGTCTCTGAAGTATGTGGCACTCCAGAGAATGTATGGCTGGGTAAAGGCAGCTTTTGTTATTTGTACTGCTGCTTTTCAGCTCTACTACCGCTCATGTTGCCTCACTACCCACGTCTGTCATCATTACCACAGCTGCTGTTGATCTTCAACATGTGAGCTTTTCTAGGCCCTCCAGTAGACTACTTCAGTGCTTCACTCTTAGAAAGAATACACACTTACTCTTTATTTCAAAAGTGGACAGTATTGACTATGATTTTTTCTTATCTCAAGCTCTTTCACTCTACCATTACTGGCTACAGTCAGGGTAACATTTGCGTATGGGAATATTTGTCAAAGATTTTGTTTCTGTAAGTTTCCAGCCATGAGTTGCAGTTCTACAATCACTTTCATTTCACAATTTATTTTTTGTCTAACAAAAGTATCCTAAGTTATTGCACATCTGGCATGTAACTGATATCTGGTGCAGCTGTTCACTTCCCCTCTTTGTTAACAAATGCTGAAAGAGGACTCTTCTGTCAGTCAGGTCTCTGCCTGCATCAAGTATTTTTGTAGCTATGAAGTATTTCTTCTTCTGTTTACTTTGAACTGAAGAAGAGCTCTAACAAGGAGAACAGTGAGCTGAAATTTTCTTTCAACATTCCATTCTTTTTCTAACAATAACTTTCAGGTAATTATTTCTGAAGTAATTTTCTGGGTAGTAGAACACAAGGGCATAGTGTGATTTGAACCCCACTCTGCTAAACATGTGTATCATCTACTTTCAACCACTTTGATCACTTGATACACAACACCTACATTCAAGAGCCTAAATTCTCCATAACAGCCTGCAGAGGAATGTAGGCATCTTTGGATGGTGATTCTTAGCACCCAAATTAGACACCTAAATTCAGATTATGTAGCCACGCCGTCTACAGAGAGAAAGGGGTGCAGGAGTGCCCTGCATGAAGGACATATAGCTACTCAGAGAGAGTGTGGTGCAAAGCCCCACCAGTGTGTCAACCAGGAAACAAATAGGCTTTGTTAGCTCTAGTCTAACCACAATTCATCTTGGCCTCCTCTGCCATGCACAGAGCAACTACAAAGCACTTCTGTACTATCCCTGGTACTCTGGGTGGGCTTGTTGCCTCTGGCATAGCATGACACAGTGCAAAAGCAAGACTTAGCATGGGCCCAGGTAGCTTATTTGGCTGAATAACAACGGTGCTTGTGCTTTGCCAAATCGCATTCTGTATCACTATGCTACAAACACTGGACAACGTAAAGGTTAAACAGACAAACTTCATTTCGGCATTTCTGCTGTTTCTTAACTTTTACAATTCAGACTAATAAATTCAGAGAAAATAATCAATATTATAAAGAAATAAGAGAGCTGGACCGTTACATACAATCTCTTATCCAAAAATGCTGCAGAGATAAAGTAATCCCAATCCACATACTAAGTGTTGACTAATATAGCCATTTCAATTAATTATTAATTATATTGCTATGTAATTTTTATACAACATGTAATATATATATAACATGAACTATTCATATATTGAACATTTAATGTTATTTTAATTTTTCTAGAAATGCATTGATATTATTTATCATTATAATTGAATATAAAAATTAGTATGTTCTTACTTCCTTAATAATATTTTCCTCCTGGAATACACAGTTCACAGCACTGGAGACATTTACGTTTAATTCACATTACTGTTCTGCTTACACCAATGATTATTTGAAAGCATTAAAAGGACCTTCATTTAAAGAAAGAAAAAATATCCATACAGTTATTAGTGACAAAAAAAGAATTGTTTCAAAACCAAAAGCTCATCCTGTGAGATCTGAAAGATGCACAGATTTGGATGTAACTAGCAAGAGAAAAGTAATAGTGTTACAGAGACCAAAGAGTATATAGACCAAGTCTATCAGACTGTTTCTAGGCCATTCAGATATAAAGTTGATTGATATACTAAAATCAGTTCACCTTGTCTACATGACTGTACTGCTTCAGTGAGAGTACATTTTACTGGAGTGGGGGACAAAAGAAGTTTTTTATTCTACATGCAACTAGGTGACAATGCTACAAAGGAAGGTGATTTACCAGTGAAGGTTCTTTGGAAAATATTGCCCATACACATATTCCCAGCGTGGTCATGCATATTTACAGCTATTTGATCTAGAATTGTCTGAGCCTTGTTAAGACTCAGAGGCTGCCCATCCAGGTCCTTTCTTGCTCTCTAACCTCCTCTTTGAACTTAATCTGCATAATTCTCTATTACAACTCATACAGGATTCAGCTGACAAGGCTTTCAAAAGAAAGTCTATTCAAATGAATAGATCTTATCATATATGTGTCAGTTTCACACTCAGTAATTCTGTTAATCTGAACAGTTACTGCCCATTTACACCTGAAACACTAATCTTGTCCAAACTTTGCAGTCTTTATGATAAAGCTGAATTCTGGCCTTGTGATGTCGAAATGAATTCATATCTGAATACACAGTAACTATACGCCTGTGACCATGCAAAATGTTAGTCCCCCATGAAACCAGAACACGGAATTTCAAGATAGAGCTAAAAAAAAAAAGTACTTCAGCTTCAAAGCCTAAATTTAAAACTTTTTTCCAATTATCCAAGGTTTAGAAGAAAAGTCAGCCTACATATGCCAATTATACTACTGTTATAATTGTCAAAGTAACATTATTGATTATTATGCGTAATAAAAATTTGTCATTGGTCTTTTTGTTTGGTGGTTTTTGGTTTTTTTTTGGTTTCGTTTTGGTTTTTTTTTCCTTGCATGCATAACAGAAAGGACTTGTATTTTTTCCAGAAAAATATTTTGAGACAACTTCAGAGATGACATGCTGGTGTATCAGTGGCACCAAACTGCACCTTCCAGATGACTGGGATTTTTGACACATGAGCACATTTTTCTCATAAGAGTTTACAGATGCTTGAGTGGTACTTATATTCATGTAATAGAAGTAGTGCAAGATCAGCTGTGGCATGTGTGTGTTTCTCTGCTGCAGATGCTTTCTGCTCAATTGCAGCCATAAATATTGCCATAACAATTGTCAAGGCAGTGGAACAACTGCAGTGCTAATTAAAAGAGGGATCTTGAAAGGTTCTTGTAATCAATTGAAATGATTGCCACAGTCTGTTACTTAAACTCACACCTGTCAATCCTTTGACTTTACTCCTGCTACATGGCAAAATATTTGAATTCTGATAAATTAGTATTTTTACATGTTAGTGGAAGAAGGAAATTTTCAAGATGATAGCAGGGCAAAAGACTTGGTGTACTGCTAAGCAGTGGCATCACTAGGAATTTATGAATATATTACAATGCACAGCTTGGCATCTCTCCTTTCTATCATCTTGATGACAACAATGTTGCAGAATAGTCATCTTGTCTAGCAGCTTAAATGACCACAAACGATAAAACAAGCCCTGGAGAAAAGGATGATAGCCGCTATCACCATCTTCTCTGCATAACCTACACTGTGCATAGCACAACTTTGTGCAGTAAACAGTTGATGTCTTTGAGACATAAGAAATACTACAGAGATCAACAAAGTAATTTTTTGCACACAGAAGTATTTATAAGCACAGACTAATTGCATATAATATTAGAAGACAGAATTTGTTGTGATGTGTGGCGTGGTGACTTGGTGATTCTTTTGGAGATACATAGGTTTCACTCACTGTCATGTGTGACAGAGTCACTGCTCTTCACTGCATATAAGGGTCTGACTCATGGCAGGATCAACAGGAGAGCTTCCTGTAGGACAGTTACTGCTGTGAGTGAGATTAAGCACAAGATTTCGCCTTCCTCCTGGCTGGAAATTTTATATCCTCTAAAACCTCAGTAGAGAAAATTTAGAAGTCAAGCTATGGTTAGCACTGTAACAGTACTCAGTAGAAACAGGTACAAGAAATAAGGCAGAATAAAACCTAGGGCTTAGCCCTGCACATCAATTCATGCCTGCAGACTCGCCCATCTTACAGGCAGCGTTCTGGCTGTTAGTGAAGCAATAAAGATGCCAGCTTCGGGTGAAAGAGTTTAACTCCCCAGGGAGGCAGAGGCTTCATAAAGAGTTTATCAGAACAGTCCATCACTGCTGTGAAATGGTAACATAGCTAATGGACTGATGAAACACATCTGTGCTATTTTGATAGTTGCCCTTTGCTATGGCATATGGACCTTCCTCTTGAAGGCAGAGAGTAGCTGTGCTTGTGGCCATGTACATGGAATGGGGCCTATTTATCTTCTTAGCTATGGGGATCATAAACCCTTTCATAGACTCCCAAAGAAGTGCCTTATCAATCATGTAGTCAGCAGTATGAAATGAGCACCAATATATTTTCTAAACTCTTTTAGGAACAATAAATTTCGATGAAACTGTAGAATGAAATGCAATTCTCTGTTATTGTGCTATTTTAAAAATTCATCTCAAGGTCCTTCACAGATGCTAAAAATCCATACTGGACATCAGAAAAAGTTGGGGGTTGTAAATTACTTAATGTATTGTCTGGACATGTTTTGAAGCTGACTTGAATTCTCCCAGAACACAAAGAGCTTCAGATTGCATACTTTATCTTTCCAAAAGTTTGAAACATTACTATTTCTTTGTATTTCTATAATATGTATGTTCATATCTGTATGTGTTAGGAATAAAGTTCAAAGGCATTTTCAAAGTTATTTCAAGGGGCATAATTTTCTTTTACTGTGGATGCTGCTTGAATCATTCGTGTTATTTTCTGCTATGGCTTACATAGAGAGAAGAGGCACGCTGGATCCTCTTGCGGTTTTTGTCTTGTATATCCCTTCTCAGCTACACAGCCATACTGGAGCCAATTACCCCAATTAACTGAGATAACAAGATTAGGTAAGTTTTGCATATTCATAGTCTTAGGAAGAAGAGGAGGTCAGGAGGATGACAAATGTTGCTTATTATAAGAACACATAACATTTAAACTGATGACAGCATTGTGCACAAATACAAATTAACTAAGCCATTGTTCTGAATTAAAGCTTCAATTGCAACTGGAGAGACTTTTGCATTAGAAAAAATAAGCAAGAAAACATTAATTTTTATTGCTGACATACATCTCTCATGTTTAAAATTGTAGAAAGTATGCAAATATGAGATAGACCCTGCTCTTTTTTTTTTTAAATTTACATTTAAAGAATTACCATAGAACAAATCACATTTCATATATAAAATCCAAGAGAGTATTTGCCCCAGAACACAACACGATCCAGCAATATGACCACTGGAGCAAGCCAGTAACTCCCCTTGTGAAACATAGCATTACTCTAAAGTTCTTCCTCTGACCTCTGATATAATCCTAAACCTTTCTCAGCATAATAATTCATGTTACTGCTTCATCTCATTCCGACCATGTGCCCAAGCACATACCTAAACAAGTTGAAGCCCTCAAATATTAAACACCCTAACCCATTTGGGACTGGGGAATGATTTTCAAAGGTAGCGTAATTACCTAGCAAGGTGGACCTGAAACACTGCAACTCCTATGGTTAATCCTGCATGATTGTGTAAGCTTAGGAAAGCATCACGGGGAAACTTCAAGCATCTTACTGTGTCTCCCCACAGGATCAGAGGAAAGCTGGAGCAAGCCCCAAGGATGCTCAAGAGGAGGAACCATGATGAAACAGCACCCAAAATTCTTTGGTCATACAGACTACTTCTGGCTATCTTTGAACAGGAGTAAGAGAGGAGCCAGCCAAGGGGGACATAACTGAAGAAAATGCCTCTAGGTGTGTTTTGTAGACATTTGTCTCCAAGCAACAGAGAAAGCTATATAAACTGTAATTAATTTATTACTGTAAAAGCTCAAAAGCAGAAAGTGCCTGCCTTGAGGACTAACACAATGGTAGAAAAATACCTTAGGACAATAAAAAATTCTAGGCTAGCATTTAAATTAATTGATAAAAAATTGATTAAATTGACCTTGGATGTGCTTGCCTTGTGACTCATACAGGTCAGCATAAAATGGAAATGGGATTCCTCCTTGTTGAGGCACACAGAGGGATATCAGAGAACCGCTTATTTCCATTTTGTGTGTTCAGGAGGTGTTCACAATACTTAAATGAGAGGTGCTTTGGTGGCAGTAATGCAGTGATTTTTAAGTGTACTCCTTGCAGCCTATCAACTACGTTCACATGTAATAAGGGACATTGTATAGATAATCATAAGCAAAGGAGAATTTTTATTAAAAAAAAGTTCAAGTCAAGGTATAAAAAAAGGTTCAAGTTATGTGTAAGTCACCTCTAGTGAGCTTTTTGACCCCTAGAAATGTGTCTCACATTGTGGTTTTCTAAGTAACAGTAGCAAGGTCCTCAGCTGTTGGTTGCCACGTCCAGGCAGGAGTGCAAGGGGGAGGCATTATGCTTGGCTTATATGCACATAAGACAGAACGGGATTAGGTAGGCAGGCCCTTGTTTTGACCTAACGCAGCTGTTCTGCTGTTTTTCCTGGAAGGTGTAGGAAAGCTTCCACAAAGAACGCCCTGAAGCTCATAAGCTGCCAGATTCCCTGAGGTTTTGAACCCGAGCTGGTGTTACTGCATAGGAACAGGTCAAGTCACCAGGTGGAGGGCAGGGGACAGGGACTGCTCTCTGTGCAGCCACAGTTTGGCTCGTCAGCCCTATGGGCCAGGGGCAGTGAGTTGGCACTATCTTGTCCCATGGGTTGGAAACCCGCTGAGAAATGGGTGCTGCAAAGGAGCTGGGAGGTGACACTTGCCCTGGCCATAGCATGTATGGCCAGCCCCATGCAAGACCTGGCTTGGAGGGTGTGCTGAGAGGCACTGTGCTCCCAGGGCAGTCCCCACATGTCCTCACGGCTTGGCTGTCACCCTGGGGTTGTACAGTCCTCACACACCTCCCTCTGAACGTCGGTCTCTGCAGCACCTTCAGGAAACAAGTTGCGGGAGATACTTAGCATTGCAAAGTCTGCCGTTCTGCCTGTAGCAGTTTGTTACACCATTGGTCCATCAATGCACACTAAGCCACAGTGACAAATTAGAAATTTTGGGAAAAAAAGATACATATCCATGCAGGTTCCTGCAAAAGAGAATAAATATCCCTAAGTATTTTAAAGTGATAGTTTTCACTACACTGAGACTGTACGTGCTAAAATTAAGCAAAGTTTAAGGTCTTACCAGGCTTGCTCGATTAGTATTAAGGAAGAGGACAAATTTTAGCAATTGTGAATATGATCTTTCTTTCACAGAACTTTTTACACTAAGTTCAATAGAACTATTTTTCTTGAGGAATGAAATCAGAGTCTGTCCCTGAGAAGACTCAAATACCTGCAAACTAGGGGCGTTATCAAATTTATATACACTTATATTTATTGAATCACACAGGAAAGTGTCATCAAGATTCTGTTCACTATTTCCCCTGAATCCCTCCATTAGTAAGTAGCTGAAAATGTAAGTTCAGGTCAGAGTGACTGATTTGCTGGTGGAACACACATGCTGTCAAGAGCAGCATACATTTGTTGAAAGTCGTACACACTGCAAATCAATTAATTAGATAAATAAATATACTCCTATGAATTCTGTTATTTCAAAGATTCAGCACAGGCTGGTATAACACTATTTCCTGAATATTCAGGCAAATTTAAAAAATTATTATTTCCTCTAAAATTAGGAAATAGTAATATATTTAAATTAGGTTGACTAATACATGTTATTTATATGAAAAGCTAACCAACAACACTGCAGGTGCCTTTGTTTGACACTCATCAGCTGCAGATTATTGTAACCTAAAACATGAAATGTGATAAAACCCTTTCATTTATGTGTAAGAGTAGTACTACATCTTTGAAATATCCTGCCACAGTTACAGTATTTTCTTGAACACTAAAAGCAGTTAGAAATGTTCTTGTCCAAAAATGACATGAACATCTATTTCTCTCTTCTACCTATTCCACTCTTTTCTCCAATTCTCCCATTATGTTGTTCCTGGAGTACTTCTTATCTCTTGATTCACAGCGATTAGAGTCACTGACTCAGTCCTCATCAGTCTTTTTTCTCAATTCTTTGTTTTTAACAATGCAATAAATGGCTAGTTTATATTAGCAGAAGAGAAAAGATAACTACACAGACACCAACAGCTATATAGTGCAAAAAAAACCTGAGAGCATGCATTTGTTCTGGCATTGCATATGTAGACAGAGAGAAGGGAATGGCATCAGACAGTGAAATATTGCAGCTCAGATTTAGGCAGAAAAATGGTTTAGTAATCAGTCACATGAAAATACCACTTCTTCCTCATTGAAAGGCGATATATCACACTTCTATACTATCTTCCTAACCCAGAATGAAAGTAAATGTTCAATTTTAATTTAGAATCAAGGGTTCATACATTGTTAAATTTGCTGATACCTGTGCTGTCTGATTGCATTCCATTGCATACATTCATTCTTTAATTATATCTCAATTTTAATATTAATGTCAAATATGGTTAAAGAGTTCACAAAGTACTTAAGAGAAGGCTAAGAACTATGCCCTTTCCATTTTTTCTTTCTGGTACTCCTGTTTCACAAATAATGATTTTGAATAGCAATAATAACAAAGAATATTCAGTTAAAAAAATAGTTAATAGGGCAAATAGGAAACTCCTGACTTTTCCAGTAGTTGCTTACATGACTTTGGCTCTATCACTGACTCACTGTGCTTCCCTTCCTCTGCTTATAATATAGGTTCTTTAGGGCAGGGACTGCCCTCTAATCTGGGTTCTTATAATTGCAATGCTTCTGTGTCACATTGGGTGCTGGTGGGCCCTAAGGATGGACCTTACAGTTTGGGATGTCTGAGCTTTCTGAATCCAAAACCTACAGAGCAGTCAGAACTGATGAGTTCCTAGAGACCAGTTCTTCTAACTTGTTAACAGCAACTGAAGAAGCACAAACAAGGACATCTGATGTTTTTAGCAATTTTAATTAGAAATACAGTAATATCACCACTTAATGACAAAGGTCCTATCAGTTTGCTGAACACCACAGGTGGTCTTCTAATAGTACAGCATTATTTAGGCTTATAGTTAAGATAAATGGGGATTTATCATTTTAATGCAAATTATTTTGCTCTGGAAAAATTAACCTACATACTATTTCTGTTTTATGAGGCAATAACCAAATCAAACATAGGTGTTTGAGCTCTCATTCTAGCCACTCAATAATCTGACTATTGCTTCATAAAATAACCTGAATATCATCATCTAATATATCCACCTTGTTGTTCAAGTAGTTAGGAAGCTCTGGGCACATTCTCAAAATCCTTTACAAAGCTCAGCTAATGAAAACTATGTAGTAATGTGAGGATTCATAGCTTAGTGTGTCTCAGGTTCTGGCATACTGAAAGCATATTCCAATTGCTAAGATTTGTGACAAAATTTTAAGGTCAGATTCCCAAAGCCTGGCAAAATGCAGACTAAGGGTTTTCAGGAATTCTATCAGGAGTCATACAAACTGCAATGTTGGGACTACACAAGCTATACAGATTTGTTTTCACCAGTTTAGCCTTATTGTAGACAAGAATATAAATAAGGACAATATATATCACTGAAGTCAGAATTAATGAGGGTAGAGTTTATGAAGTTTTCAAATTATTTGATGATTACAAAGGCATGACAATGATCCTGCATAGTTTTTAGTATACCTGTGTAATGTGTAAAAGCTCCCAGAGAGTTGACATGTTTTTAAGATGGATGTCTTTCAAAAATATTTGATTGTATAACCAGAGAAATCATAAATTGGAACTCTGATAGAACGTAGCTCTTCAGGAATGAGTAATCCCAAATATTTCAGACTTTTCAACTCTTCTAAAAAATAGCAAGCTGTGAGGTAAACATGACTTAAACAACATTCCACGAAACCCAGCTCCATCTCCTACAGAATCCAGCAGTTGTTTATGACTACAGATAAGTAATTTTAATCATTTTTTTGGCAATCAAAAATAAATTCAAAATATTAATGAAAATGAGATTAATTCAATAAACAATTTTGATTAGAAAAAGAAACGTGGAGGAAATTTTGACATTGCTGCAAATGAAATACCTGATTTTGACATGCCTAAACCAGCCTTTTCAATTTTTAAAATTTGAAATGACATTATATGTTTACAAACCAATCCACATTTTTTTACAAAGGAAGAAAAACACAGAATACTTTATAATAAGGGCTAAGTAGACAGGAGAGTAAACGAATCGTTTAAGTATGTGGATACAGATTTTGAATCATTTGATGTTGATTAAAAATGAAAATTTTGTGGTTTATTTTGTAAGAAATCAGAAAATCTTCTTCTTCAGTTTCACGCAAATAAAATCTCCCTTCTCCCTTACTACCTCTCCAAATTTTCTTTCTGACATGGAAAGAAACCCAAATAGATTAAATAAGTCAGATTCTAAATGTCAAAGAAATCAGGTGTCTAAATGGGAAATTTAGGTCTAAAAAATACGCTTGAAATATTAGATTGAACAGACACACCACAAAAGCTTCATGAAACCTAGGTACTCCTGTTTCTGGTGTGTAGAGAGACTACAGCTTCTGTATACTTAAGATGAACTGTAAATACTCTATCAGTGTTTAAAAATGTCTGGATAGACAGTAGTGCAGCCAGGGTTCTTACACAGAGCAGTAAGTTTGACTGAGCCAAGAAATTCATAGCATTCCTGAACATACTTCATGTTTCAACACTGACCATTCCTGGAAGCACTGGATTTACTTTATGTTAAGCATATCACACCTGTGCAGCCCCACCACAGACCTTATCACAGGCAGGAAGACTCCCAATGTGTTACTGAGATAGTTCAAGATTAGTTAAGTCTTGGAACTAACACTGACAGGATCTTCAGAAAATGATTTAGAGAAAATAATTTCACCATTATGAGATTAGCAGGTAAAATGCTATTCCCTCAAATGCAACATCATCACACCATCTATTTAACCACTGTTGGCTCTGTGTAAAGTGGAATGCAATTATGAGATAACTAAGAGGTTGCTTGTGCTGTTTACCTGGCAGGCTAATGCCATTCTAAGTGGTATACATTTCATATAGTTTTCTTTTCCAAGTAATACCACACATACCACATCACATTTATATTTGCATTTTTTTGCTGCTGATCCTAGTGTAAACTGTTATGCACAAAGATTAATCTAAAATTATTTTCCAGAAGGAAGCTTTCAAAGAAGAAAGGGGAAAAAAAGAGATTCTGAAAACTAAATGTTGGATTTCTAGGCGTATCACAGAATTGTCATGAAAAAAGAATTTAAAGGCCTGCCTTTTCAACTTCCTGTATTGTTTTGGAAACAGAAAGTATATTTTGATCTGCAGAGATACTTCATGTTTTGTAGATTTGTTAAAACTTCCTCCCTCTGACCGTTTTCTCTCTTGTCCCCATCTGTAGTGCAGAAGACAAAGAAAAAAGACCATGTAGGAATTGGAGAAAGGAGAGACAGATACAGGCAGTCCCCACGTGCGTGTCAGCCTCAGCCCAACCGGCAAGTCAGACTGGATGCAGTGGTTTAGTTGGCTAAACTGCAGGGAACACAGTCCTCCCTATCTCCTTGGCCAAAGCCCTCAAGATGAGGAAGAAAGTTTTCTGATGAGTCCATTGCTCTAGAAATGCCAGTTTCAGATTCTCATGCTTTCCTCTGCAGCCACCAGTACTGACCACCATTATTTTCAGGTTTTGTAGCCTCAGCCTGTGTAGATATCTCTGTCCTTCTACCTTAACTATGCAGTGCTGGGCAAGACCGGTGGCATATCTCCAGCAGCATCTCCTGAGCCGTGCGTCTGTCCTGTGCCCGCTTGGGGCCTGACAGATGAAAGCTGGCTCCTGTTCAGAATCTGTACAGCAATGCTAGAGCGCTGTTGGACCTAAAGTAAAAGTCTTGAAGGGACAAAGTATATCACCTCGGGCCTGGTGGCACGTTTACAGGAGTTCAGGGATTCCTGACCAGAGCCGGTCTGTGTCTGCCTGTCCAGAGGGGGGGTGAGAGAGAAGTGCCATATCTGCACCCACCTGTGTCAACATGCCCCCAGCATAGCCATGGATGGGGGATCGGTTACACGGTGTGACACAAGGCAATTATTTCATCTAAGGGGGCCCTTTCTTCGGTTGCTACTGGTTTGTTTTGAGGAGTTAGAAAAATAAGTCATTCCCCTCCCAGGATTTATGAATCCCATCAGCTCTGCAATCTGCGTTTGAATACTCTCTGAATGACATCAGGATTTTATCCCTTGTGAGCGGAGGTGTTGTCAATGCAAAGAGACTGGCCCAGAGGCACAGTCCAAAAATATGTTATTTGGCAAGGGCTCTCAGTAGAGAGAAACTATTTGTTTTGGTTAGTTTTCCACTCCAGATAAAGCCTTCAGTGGTCTGTTGAGAAGGAAATGTTGCCCTGCCAAGTTTAGCATTTCCACACCCTTGAGAAATCTGAGATGCTGAGAGTCGGGTAGTGAAGTAAACAGCTTGTTTGAACCAACGTGGACACAGATGTCCGGTTCCTGGGATACCTACTGGCTTTATGGCTAAGGTATGTCAGTTGCCCACCATGCTATCTTCAAGTTTCATCTGCTTTGTCACTTTAACACAAAATGTGTCTTTTTCAGAGGCTAAGCTCTTCTGCTGGACCTTAAATGCTTGTTAACACACTGAAAAAATCCGTTTGAAGTAAATGGTGTACAGATATATTAAGCATTTGTTCTGATGGGGGAAGGCTCATTCTTTGATCAAAGTCCAATCATTTTATACTTATGCTCCCCTATCAGAAAAAGTTAATATTTTGAAAGCAGTAAGACCGTGCATCTATCTCCCTGATCTTGGATCAGAAAGGAAAAAGAAAAGCTGAAGTGATCTCTGTCAAAAGCAAAGTACATCAGGCATAAAAAATTCCAGAAGATGGATTTTCTCAGGAGTTCTGACCATGCAGGGGTGAGAGGTTCAGGTAATGCAAACCTCCTTGAAGCCACATCTGTGAGTGGCAGAGGAGAACTTCATCCTGATCCAAGCTGCTGTTAGAACACTGTTAATTCATACACAGTTTTTGTCTTTTGTAACAAATAAAGAATCATAAGTTTATAAAAATATTAACATAGAATATCAGGGTATTAGTAGTAATCTCTGATATTCCCTGTTCCTTGGCTTTTTCTGTTTTTATTATTTGACTAAATTCATTCCCTTCTGGATGCTGAAATGTTAAAACTTTACGTGGTTGGAGAAATGAGTTGAACTTTAAGAGAGAAGTGTTGTAAACTTGAACATGGGAAAAAATTTTTTTCTACCTTCAAGTGACGGTTTATACATATATATGTTCAACACTGTGGATCCATTGCAAGACTGTTACTTGGGAGAGATCCCAGGGGCTGAAAGACAGCCTTCCTGATAGGGCAGACAATCTACCTTTACAATAAAGATGCAAGAAGTATTTTGAAGCAAGTTTTGGGTTTGGTTTAATGAACACTGTCACAGCTGAATTATATGCCCATGGTTAAAAACAAACCAAACAATCCAGTGATTCATGTTTTCAACCTAGAGCACCAAGGTTTTTTAACATCCACGTTTTTTCAAAGAGGGAAAAACCTGAAGCGTAACCATTCATTGAAAATATTTTCCACTGATATTTATTACTTTGTTTGAGCATGCCCTTCACCACTGAACATTACTGGGCTGTTGCTAAGAAACACTGATATATGATGCCAAATTATATTACTGACATTGAATTTTTATTCCTTATCATGTTATAGCTTGCTTGAAAACAACTGCAATTACTGATGGAAGAAAAGCTAGCAGCCTCTATTCAGTACCTTTTGTATAATACTGAGATTATTGATGGTCTGCATCTGCATCTCCTACACAGCCATCTCAACAATAAACCAAATGTTCTCTTTGATTTTCAGCCAACGTATGCCAAATTGCAGGAAGATTGGTCATAGGGTTGACCTGCAGGTAAAAAAATACGAAGCACTCAAACCCGTAGCTAATGCTTTCAAGGCCCTTCATATTTCACTTGTTTTGATCTATGCAATTGACCAGCTGAAAGCTGAAAATGAAGGGATGTTTTTTAATATATATTTTTAAGTTGTTTTGTATGGCCTACGAATATTTTTCTTCTAAAATAACCACTCTTACAATAGTTAATGTATGTCAAATACACACAGCTTATGATAGGGAATGTGTATCTTCATTTATACAAACATAACTGTTTAATTATATTATTTTTTAATATAACAGCAAAGCCCAGAATCCCTATAGCTGAGATGGGGTCTCAGTGCAGCCAGTACTCCAGGAATACACAAGTAGAGAGAGCAGTCCTTCCTTGTAGGGTTTAGACCTCAAATATGAGACCAAAATGGACAAATGGTAAGAAAAGTAATGCTAGGTTCAAAAAGATTTTGCAAAAGGACTTATAATCTAAAACATCTTTGCATGTATGACCTTAAGCAACCCCCATTTCTGTACCAGCTCATTTGCAGAAATGGAGATAAAACTTTGGGATAGAAATTCTGGCAAAATACCATATAACTGACAATCAGAATAACTAAAAAAAAACCCCAAAATCAAACCTTCAGAGAAAGCTGATTAGGATATCAAGATCCAATATCTAAAAGGCTTTTAGAATTTGCAAAGCAATCTATACAATGCGTTACATACTGAAATACATGGAGGCTGAACAAAGTTATCACATCACTATTGAAAAAACCCCCACCCAAATTATTTTGCAGGACAGAAAAAAACCTGAGACATGTAGACATGTAAAGAGCAAAAGAAAAGATCAATGCAGTAAATGGAACTACATGTTAGGTGGCAAAAAAAAAAAAAAAAAAAAAAAGAAAAAACAGAAAGATGGCTGGCATCTGAGGAAAGATGCAAGAAATACAGAGGACCGTCTCACATTGCAGGAATCTGTCAGCACTTGGCATGGACTACAAAGACCAAGAGAAGGACACAGCTCCACCCACTCACTGAATCTGTGGGAGGAAGAGGGACCATCCTGCAGTGAAAGGCAAATTGATGATCAGGATGAAAACTACTGGTAGAACAATACAAAACTGTATCTTGCTATAAACATGCCTGAAGAAATGTCATGGAAACTGGAACAGAAACAAGTATATCTCACTTCACAATGACAAGCTTAACCTTCTTTAAAAGCACAGCTAAACAACAAACAGAAGATGTACAACAATAAAGGCTGAAAATACACACTTCTTCAGCCTCATGAAGAGGATCAAAACCAAAGGGAAGAGCTGCAGGATATCTCCTGAGGACCAGGGAAACACTCAGCAGAGTAGAGAATAAAACTAAAGGAATTTGACTCTTCCACCATGACTTCTAGGAAATTCCCCAGAAGTTGACAATAGGAGCAGGTAAACTCATTGGGTTTGCAATCATAGAGCAACTAAACCCAGAATACTCTAATGAAATGAAAGGGTGGGCCATTATAAATCCCAAATACCAGATTATCAGATCACATCCCACACCATGTGGCACAGTCACTCACTTTTTCAACAATAACATATTATGCCACTCTATTTGCACTCCAAAATCTGCCATGATGTCCCTTATCTCCTCCTTGAAATCTTGTTTCCCTTCCTTCTTCTTCTTCCTCTTGCAAATGACCCTGAATACCACCACGTTTGCTGTCTCCCATTTCTTTGGCCTGAGTGCTGAAAGGCAGCACAAAATTTTTAGCCTTTGTCACAGTCTGAAATATATCCTGTATTCCCCTCAGCTGTCTGACTTGCTAATGAGAATATACAGACCTTCCGGTTTACAGCATCATCAATGTGTCCATGGGTACCTTTTGGCAAAGAATTGCTTGTATTGCGATTGGCAGCTATCCAGTGGGGAGGTAAGAGCCTTCTGAGGTTTACTGTATTTGTTTTGCCTAGAAAGTTACAGAAGAAATATATTAAGACAATCTGGACTGACATACTCCAGTTGCTTGCTGTCCTGTGTTATTATTACTTCTCTAGTTTTGATTATTCATTGTTAAAAATTTCTTCTAAAGCGTAGTATAAAGTCAGCCTTACAGGTATGTGTTGTTTTTCTTTTTCTTCGGACATTTTTCAAACAACCAATAATACCTTGATTTTGATTTATTTCTTAAGACCCCTTACTACTGGGACTTGGGATTTCACTTGACAAGAAAATAATTTCTAGTAGTAGGTTGAGTCTAAGATTTGACATACGCATGTTAACATAGAGGTAATAGAGCTACAGAAGGATTTTAACACTCTCCCAGCTAAGTAAGGTATTGCATATTAGCAACCATAAAACAGATCTGCAATTGGTCCAAAGCCTGGACAGTAAGATTCTTATCACATTCACATCTGTTCTGAGAAGTCCTGAATTGGAGCTACCTTTGAACCAAATCAATTGTTGAATCTACATTTCAGTAGATTTGCTTTTAATATGCAATAAACAGTATTTCTTGTGAAAGTTTCTTTCCTTCTAAGAAAAATAGGATTTGTGGTTTTGGTCAAAAATACAGCCTTGATAATTTGTATCTTCAAGTACTATTTAGTTGCAATTCCTTCTATATGTCTGCCTATTAATCCTTGTATTTTGAGGGTATGTCTGTAGGCTACCACTGAATAATCTGCCAGAGATACCTAACAGATTGAAAGACTTGTTATTACTTATGTAACTGTAATGAAATGCTGTACTACAGCATTTCATTTTGCAAGAATTACCTCATTAACTGCATTTCTCATAAACAATATTTTTTGGCTTCTTCCTTGCCTGCAAAGAACACACAGTGGCCATTTCTCTCTCAGCAATGGGAATATCATGATTAGTTTTAATATTCATTATCACAACAGACCTAGGAGGTTCTGAATGTTTTTCTTGATAGTCTACATTGTTTTCTACTTTCTTAATTTATTCTTGTTAAAACATGTATATGGATTTAATTGTTAACCTTCCCTGGGATGAAATCCAGAAGCCCTTTAAGTCAATGGCAAAACTGTGATTAACTTAAATAAATTTTAGCCTTGTTCCTCGCAGCTTTGAAACATATATAGGCAGCTGTTACGGTGCCAGATGTTCCTACGTGATTACAAGGAGAGAGAAAAAAACCTCAGACTTGGTTAGATTCTGCTGTGCATTATGGATTTCCCTTGAAGAATGTGCCAATGGTCAGTATTTTAGAAAATTAGGTTATCTACAGATAGGCTTCAATATTATTTTGGGATCCTATGTTTTGAGATTACTGAATGTTTATATACAGAATTACATTCTTAGTGCTTCCTGAGTTTTTAAGAAACAAACAAACAAACAAACACAAAAAAGAAACACACACACACACACACACAGAGACAAATCCCTCACCCCCAAACCACTATTTGTATTCTACTAGTCTCAGATTTCTCAAATCCACACAAATGACTAAAGACCAGAATATAAATATGAAGAAACATCTCCACAGATCAGAAATTAGGAATCCTTAGCCTTAAACACTAAGATGTCTCAACCTAACAAAAATACAACCATTAAAAGAGGATGAAAAAAGTCAGCTGGAAGCAAATGACATAAATCTTGTTTCAGTAAAGCACAGTGTAGAGAGAAATACCAGCAAGGTACTTGTTATTCTCAAACAGAGTGGAACAGATGTTATGAGACCACTGCAGTGATTTCAACAAGGCTTACATTAACTCAAGAAAATTTGATTTATAAAAACATTTTTATTTTTATTCTCTTGGCCTTGATATTAGACATCTACCATTGGCGTGAATGAATATCATCTTGCAGTTTGCAAGGACACTACAATAATAAATCCAAGGGAGGCAGTAACTATACAATTTATCTCCTAGTATGTAGTCGTTCTGTTTGGAGGCCACTGAAATTAGAGTCCTTGCAATATCTTCACAACACAACTCAGAAGGCAGCACAATCAGAAGACACTGCTTGTTTTGCCAACATCTCAACTGAACATTAAGTTTCATAGACTTTTATTCAGAACATGCCTGAAAGTGTCTCATTTTCCGTTCACTGGCTTAAAACTTTCCCTGGAATTAATCCTAGCTATGATTCTTGAGAGAGAGGTTTCTGCACCTTGGTTTTCCAAGATTCAATAATGTGTGCCTGTCAGACTAGGTTTAAAGCAAAAAGAGGCTAAAGAAACCCTTGCTTGCCCTTTTCACTTGGCTCAAAGATTGGACCAAAATTTAGAAGGCAGAAGATTTGGATTTAGTTCCTTGTCTTCCAGGATGAATGCAAACACACATGTTCTACCCCCTGAAAGAAAAACCCAGGTTGTAGGTGCTGGAATAGAAGTCCATTCTGTTCTCCCAGAGCTATTTCACTTCGTGTGGAGTTATTAAATATTCATTGGAAATGTAAGGCTTTTCATGACTTCACGATCTAGTGGCTAGAGCACTTTCCTAAGAGAAGGGAGAGCTGGAGTTCTATTCTTGTTCTAATTAATATTTCATTATCTCTATTAAATGCTCTGTAGCATACAGACAGGAAAGACTACTCTCCAGCTTCAAGAAAAAAAACCCCTCTCACTCCTAATCCATTTAACTCCAGTATAGCTTAAAGCCAGAAGCAGAAATATCAATGTGGTTTGCTTGCAATCTGCATCAAGAAAACATCATCACCCATTTCTGGAATAAAGGGCTATTTCTTCCTCACTTAGCAAAAGAGTGGAACAGGCGAGGAGGGCTCAGACCATGAGTTCTTAGTGGACAGCTCTTCCATGAATATCAGAGTAAAGTGCCTATAACCCAGAAAGTATAAAACTTAATGAACACTTTATTTTTTTTTTTATTCATCTGGTGACTACTCACCTGGTGTGCTAGTTCTTTTGGATGCCTTTTGTAAGCATCTTAATCTTTTTACATGTTGTTTACAGAGACTAAAATCCAGACACAGAGATATGGAGTATACTTCTGAGACCAGATACCTGCTGTGCTCTGTGCTGTCGTAACAGGATCACTTTTGACTATAGACCTTACATAAATCACAGATAACTGAAAAGTGAGCAGTAAGGTAAAAAAGCCTGAACATAGTATCTCAGAAATTTTGCTTAGATCATCAGTAGTGTGTTACAGCTGGGAATAAAAAGATTTTGAAGAGGATATGAAAACCAGAGACCTTGGAGGCAGAATGAGAAAGGAAGACATCTTTGGGGAAATGCTATTTCTCTAAAACTTGGAGGTAGGAAGGAGGAGTTAAAAAAGCAAAGCCAAAATTCCGTTATTACTTTTAGTGTTAATTTAGTATCATGTTGAAGTAGCATCTTTGGCCTGACAAAATCCCAGGAATCAGCTCTAATTTTCCTCTTTATTTGATATTTTACCTTCTATAGGTCACCCTCTATGCTAAAGAATGCAAAAATAAATAATGAAGGAGAATACTTTAGAAAGCATTCTTCATCCTGAGTTCTGGCCTGCAGAGCATCAAAGGTGGTCTGTCAAACAAGGTGGAAATTTAAATCAAAGAACCCAAATATTTACATACAGAAGCAAGCAAACAAAACAGGCTAAATAAAGTATAAACAAACATTCAAAGTTTTGCCTAGGATGTATTTTGTTATAGAAGAAAAGCATGATAGGAACCCTGTACAAAATGGTGTGTGGATGTTTGTGCAAAAGAAAAAGGCTGAAATACTGCATATGCATATGATTTGCATACGAAAACAACACTGGGCATAGCAGGTGCCAGACCTGCTGAGACAGTACAATACACCCAGAAAGTTACTTAGGGTTGCTAGGATAAGGTGGAACATTTTGTTGATTTTGTGGAAGGGTTAACCTCATCACTCATTCTATGTATGCCTAGTTTGAAACAATATGAATTAATCATCCCTAGTTAATACCTTGAGCTAACCTCTTCATTTGTATGAATGGTTTCAGTGCCTTCTTATTATTCTTATTTCCTTGTCCTCATCACCTAACATAAAGGGGTTTTTTTTCCCAGTCTTTCATCAAAGTTACTCAGAAGCTGATTTGCAAATCTCTAGTAATGATGATCCTGTCTTCACAGGTGTAGTTTAATATAGTTACAGGGCAAGCGGAATACCAGAACTTCTGTTTTTCTCTCTTGGATGACTGGGAACAGATTTTACATCTTTGACCCTCTTTAGATTGCATCACACCACCCAATAACTCTTTGATCAAATTTCTGGGCTGGCCCTTCCATTTATCAATAATGTTATCCACCAGGTGCCGGGAATTGTTGTGGTTCCAAGCACTTTTCTTCTGGATCCTGTGACAATAGATGGTAAAGAAAAGAACAAGGTTGTACATTATTTTTTTTCTTACAGTTATCAGAAAAAGGCAGTGACTGACTGTGCTGCTTCTTAGGCATAAAGGCACTTTTTACCAAGCCCTCTGGAGCAAGGGCAGGTGGTGGAATTTCCCCATGAACTCCAACTTATCATGGCTCCCATGCCCTGTACTCAAGCACAAAGCAATCTTCTTCAGTTTGCTTTCTCTAGCATAAGCACACAAAAATTATTAGAAGCCCTTATAAAACATTGTATGGACAATATATTCAATATAATCTTTTCCCAAGATAAGGTAAAGAGAACTTGGCACTGGTAAGAATCATTGTTTATATTGCTTATAAGCCAGTAGAAGACACTTCTATATAATTTGTGGTCAAAGTAGCATAAGAACAGCAAAAAAAGAAAAGGTTTTTTGTTGTTGTTGTTGTTAAGTTGGGTAAATTGAACAATTTCTAAAATGTGTCAGAGCAGAGAAGTACAGAAGACCAGTCCAAGGGGCTGATGTGTTCCTAATTGAGCTGGGCCTGTCAGATGCCTCTGTGTCATATGCAGCTGGAAATGCAGTTGCCCTTGGCTTTGAGGTGGTCAGTATGAAGTCGTGGTTTCTGGAAGCTCTGGCTCCTCAGGAACCTCCCCTCCCTGGCTACCCCTAGCAAATGTAACAGATGAGTTTTCCTGGGAACCCAGTTTATACTTCAGCAACAGTTATTAATAAGAAGAACATATCTGTAGAGCATTTAGCTTTCAATGGAGTGTTGTGCATATGACATTTGGCTTTCAACAAAAATCCAGTGCCACAAAACTGAAAGCAGTTCTAATTAGGACCTGGGGGGAAAAAAAAAAAAAAGAAGGAAAAAAGGAAAATAACTCCCTCTCCCTGAGATGATCTTTAAGCTAGTTTAGTTCCAAAGGCATCTGTTGGCATGTCCTAGAAGTCTGTATATTTCTGATGTTTCATCCCAATACAGGAAAATTAGTTCCAGAAAGGCAATTCCAGACAGGCAATACCTTGCTGGGAGATTTGCTGCTTTCCTTTCAAGCAGCCTACTATCTTTCAGTGCCTTAGTTGATTGCAAATTAGGGAAGGTTCAGAGAAAGAACCAGGTAAGTGAGTCAGGCATTACAATACTCTGAAGCCCACATTTTCAAGAATTTGTTATTTAAAACCAGGCCTAATTACTATCAGAGCTCAGTTCCTGTTCAAGCAACTCCATAAAGTGGAAGTTGCAAGGGAACTCAGCACCATGGATGTCACCAGGGAAATAAATATTCCTCTCTTTGTGGGTGTTGAACTCTTGTGCAAAGTTGTGCTGTAAAGACACAAAGTCAAAGTCATCGCTTTTGAAGTGTAAAATGATAGCAACAATGAAGTAGCCTAGCCACAATCTTTTAAAATGTCATAGTGCTTTTGGCTGTGCACAGTGAAAATGCTCATTATTGTGGTTAAAATGACATAGAAGTATGAGTTTGGTCTTATTCCACTCTCACTGATTTGGACCAGTCAGCAAAATGTATCATGATTAATATGATGCCTCCACATCATGTGCCTAGATATGTCTAGAACTAATACAGTTAGAAAAGCAGCATTAATTGTCTCATACTAAACCAACTGGTATTCTGCTCACTTATTCAGCAAAGTGTTCTGTGGGTGAGAATTCTATTATCTGGTCATGCCTTAAAACAGAAAATTTTTTTTAGGTAAACCATTATTGAGTTTCGTGCTCCATAAGCTCAGTGTCACCCACACAAGCCAGCAGGAGCCGGCAAGAGAAGGCAGCTGTAACTTCACAGAAGCTGTGCAGAATGCAGGCAGCTTAGAAAATCCTAGCTGTGCAAACTTGAAGGTTAGGGTCCGACTGTGTCTGGAAATATACTCAAGTGTTCCCAGTTAAATCACTGCTTTAGATGGCAGAATATTTTACTACTTTACAGAACCATTGTTTTCTGGTAGAATCTGCTTGCCATTAATTTAGGGTTCAGGGTGAGAATTCTATTACCCTTTGCCCCTCTACAGTGTTTATGGCCTTACAGTAAGCATGCATTCCTTCAGAAGCAAAACTCTAAACAGCTCCAACTACCTAAAAATCTCTTTAAAATGTAGAGAGGTAAATTTATTTCTGTACTTCTATCATTCTTTAAACAACCTCTACATTAATGGCAATATATTTCCATGAAAAATATGGTCAGTCAACAGAACAATACGTTTTCCATATCATAGGCAGAAGAGAGAAACTGGTAGATGACAATGAATCTCCTCCGTTTTAGTTTTTCTTTAAAATTATTAGCATAGTCAGGGCTTTAACAAGGCAAAAAAATTTGGACATGCTTATACAATCATCACTGGCGCACAGGACAGATGTCTTAAAAGCAGTTGTAGAACATTGGTCACACTTGGGAGTTAAATAATTTATTACTATATTTACCTGATGTATAACATAAGCACAAGCTGCTGTACTGCCTACTTCCTAACTTAAAAATCACAGGTCAAATAAAATGTAACAAAACAAATCACACAAACCTTCTTGGTAGTGTGAGATATCTGGAAAACATGAGGTTTGGGGATTACATTTAGTATTTTGGTTTGTTTTTCAAATTTAAACCTCCCTGGAGTATATTTTTTTCTCTCCATTTTTCTCTGTTTCAAACAAATTGGTAATGCCACTAAAACTTGCAATATTATTCTTAGATATGACTGATATCAATATTGGCAAAATTAATAGAAGTTATTCTAGCCATTTGAAGGATGTTCCCTTTCTTCCTTCAAGCCTTTTGTTTTTAGTCCTGCTTATAATGAATTCTCCCCACCAAGCTCCAAATCAGCTACATCCTGGGGTCTTCTCACCAGTTCAACTCCTGTCTGTACACACTATGGTTTTCTGCATCCGTCCACCCCATGAAACTTCCATTGATTTTGCTCCTGGACTAGGTCTGACCTCCAGGTCTCTCCTGGTTCACCTGCAGCCCCTGGAGCTCTGCTTCTCACTGCTTTGTCCCTGGGATGAGCACTGACAATGCAGGAGAAGGGTGGAGAGCAGTTTTCTTGATCACTAAGCTGCATATGAGCATTACCAGCATGTTATGCAGATATTATCACAAGACCTGTAATATTACATTTCATAAGGTGAGAACCTCAGGATTTGCTTTTGTGTTATTAAGTTCTTAATCCCTATGATAATGGAGGGAAGCTTAACAATCTGACCCACATGCACCAGAAAGAAAATGAAATGAATCCCAGATGTACTAAACTTCTAAAGATTTTCTGAGGTTCAACAGATGAGGTTTTAAATGCTTAGTATTGGCAGTACTGGATGCATATGGCTGGTTGGAAATTATTTCTTTTTGGTGAAACATGTTTTCACTGGAAATGTTGATTCATCTAAACCAAAATATTTTGTGGGAAAAAGGTCATTTTCAAAAAGCTTCTTGAACATTTTTAAACATTTTGTGTTAACACTTTAAAACTCAAACATTTTATGTTCTGAACCCAAACACCCTCCTAGAAACTAGTACACAGAGTAAGTTGATGCATAGTCACACTGACAAGCTTTTATTTAATATGGGGGAATCATGACTGATTAACTGACCAAGCTGTATCATATGAAAACTATATTTTCCAATGGCACTTCATTAGACAAGACAATTTTCCAGGTCTTCCTTAAGATGTACAAATTCACTTTGGGGGGAAAGAAAAAAAAAGCCATTGGTTTACTGGTGGTTTTTTAATGTGCATAGAATGCTGATGTGTGGGGAAAAACAAAATAAGCAGGCCCCTGAATTTCTAATACTACAGTCAGAAGAAAAGGTTTTCCAGTATTTTCTAATAGTCAAGATAAAACCTACAATTCTTCCATCCCACTCCCCACACCCCCCTTTATATAAAATATGCTTAAAGAAGAAGTACAAGGAGCTAAAAGTAAAACATAAACAGGTGCAGGCTGGTGAGGTGGATGAAGAAAGTTTCATGCCCTGCTATTACTTAGATTTGGAGGACATCTTTTCAGTAATTGAATTTCTTATTCAATCAAATACTTAACAGCTTATGTTATTTTTTAAATGATATTCTGCAAACACAGGGACTGGAAATGTCCCATTTGGAGTACAGTAATGAACCAGACTTGTAGTTTAGATTGAGGAAATAAAAAATTTGGAAGAAAATCAGAACAGTATAGGTGATTTGGAATTTCCTGTTTAGTATATAGCTTTCAACCTGTGAAATTTTATCTGCTTAAAATTCTTCTTATATTCCAAACAGAGGTTTCTTTGATCTCATGCAGAAAGAGAGAAGTTGGAAATGCTTATATGTAAACTACAGAGATATTCAAGCCTTTTTTTGTGAGGTGGGGGAGATAAGATTGAGGTGATATTGTGTGACTGCATTTTTCAAACTGTAGAAACAACTTTTTTGAAAGAAGGCATAACTAGTTCTCTGCTGTCATTTCTGTTTCTTCCTTCTTGACAACTGTTTCTTTGACCTTATGAAAACAGCATCATTAGGTATAAGTCTCGATGTTACTCTCAGATGATGCTAAACTTCCAAGTGACCTCAAGTGGAGAAATCTGTATGTTCTAGTAAAATACCAGAACGTAGCACATCATTCTTCATAATGCACATGTCTATTTGTTGCAACATATTGAATCAAAACAGACTCAAATACATAAATTAGCTGAGATATATGTTGGCAAACATTGCTTATTTAAACATCTGGTGTTTTCCACAGCAGAAATCTGTTAACTCTGCCATTCTTGTAAGTGTAGCAGTGAGTGAGAGCTAAGAATATGGAAATGAAGGGCAATCAGCCTTTTCCAAAATGCTGGCCCTTGAACGTTAGGCAGCAGCAGTGGAACGAAATTTCCACTTCTGAACTTTCCTTTTTGTTAAGTAAAGTGATGGAACTGGCAAGCCAGCCAAAGACAAAAAGAAACCATGAAGGAATCTGGGAGGCAGTACAAATTTAGCTTTTGGGAATCATGCTGCAATTTTTTCTTTCTACTTGCAGACATACACAGCAGCACATGGATAAAAAAGAAATCCTAGTGAAAGGAAGAAAGATGACATTTGAACCATGAGCAGCCACAGTGGTTTTTCACAGTGCATTCTTCAAACCAGTGCAGTTTCACCCCCAGCTCCCATTCCTGGAAGCATTTGCACAGGATTGTATTGGAATAGTGAAAATTACCAAAGATGCCTTTCTCTGTGACCCAGATTAGGTTGTTACATAGTTGTTAGAAGTTGCATTTTTTGGAGATGGATTTCCCAGTGGAGGAACAAGCACACTGGAAGTGGAGCCCCAAAGAACTTTTGGGATGAAGAAGGGCAATGATGAAGTGCTGTCTTGAATGGATGCACAGGGAACAGAGTGAGACATGATGTTCCACAACCAGCTCATATCAGCATTCATAAGTTTTATGAAAATATCAGGTACGAGAGTTGGGCAGGAGAAAAGAGGAATGACTTCACAGCTGTGACTGAGCGTAGCCAGGCTAGTTGTGAATGAGGCATCTGCTACTCTAGCAGTGAAGCCATGGCAAGGCGAAGTTTAGCACACTCCAAATCCAACCATTTGTGTGCATTTTTGGGCAAATGTTCAGTTACCACAGCTTTCCAACTGTGCTGTCTCAGCTGCATTGCTGGCAGTGCCTCAGCAGGGAGTTTTAAAGGTAGTTCAAATACGCTCACACACACACAAAAAAACCCAAATAAAAACAAAATACTGAAAGGTCCTGTCAGAACCGAGGAAAAAATATCAGGATTTACGTGTCCCTGCTATGGCTTCTTCTACAGCTTCATGACCAACTTTAGCCTCTGACTAGCTTCTTGAAATTTCTTTACGGCTACATGTCAGATGGCAAGGATTAGCATCTGAGCAGGAAGCACTGCACTAGTGCTTTCATAATATGACCTTGCTTTTAGGATCTGAGCTTAAAGGCTCACAGGTGACACAAGCTGATTGCCTTCTGCTCCCTCCCATCCAAACATTAATCTTCACACAGCACAACAATCTGTCCAGATTTGTCTGTATTCTTCTGCTGTTTTCAGCCATAATCCTGTGATGGTATTCAGAGCCAAATAGGACTTTCAGACTTTTTCTTGTACTAGGTGTTTCCCAACTCTACATTTCAGATATGAATATTTTTTTGCAATAGTGTGACCTTATGTTTTTTCTACTTTTTTCTACTTTAATGGTTTTGCCTTGGGTTATATACTAGATTTCAAAGGCTGGCTTTAATATACTAGAACATCTTGTTAACTTGCGTTCCTATCAGGGTCTTTCATCTCAAAAGCAAATTGCGCCATCAAAGGTACTTATCAGTAAAATTTCAAAGATGCGTAGATGAAATCAGGGGTGCCAACTTAGATTTCCTTCAGCTCCACAGAAAGCATAATATTGGTGCTCTCCTTTCTAATTTTGTGTTCAAAACTTTTTGTACTACTTAACAGAACAGCTGAAAAGAAGTAATCAGAAAAACATCTCTCCTATAGCAGAGCCAAAAAGTATGTAATAAACTGTTCTTAGTCTGAAAACTGTTGTTGGAGCCAGGGTGGACTTTCAGCACATGTAAGACAATGCTTGTAAGGAAAGAGGTAAAAACAAGTCCGTGGGTCTGGATCAATATGAAGGTTGTTCACATGTTAAGCTGGTGCTAATATATGTAAATAAAGACTGGTAGCCCAAATTTATGATAAAGATAATGTCTTTAAAATGCCAGAGTTTCTGGAATAAAGACTACAACATATGTTTCTCTAAACAAGAAAATCAGCCCATGCTTAACCAGTATGCAGTGAGAGCATAATAAATACAGAACACATCTTCACAGTAGTTGGAACAGGAGGAGTGAGTGCCTAGATTTTAGTGGCAAAGTCTTCAAGCATCTTAAGTGTTGCACTTCTATTTGTACAATACATATTTTATTCCATGTGTGGTTCACAAGGAGTTAATTAAAACATTAACAGAGACACAGCAATGTGATAGGTGTGGTGTATAGTTTCATGGCTCGGAGAAGACCAAATGGAACTTCAATTTCTGGTATCTTGCTGGATGAAAAACTGAGTATGACCTGGCAATGTGAGAAAAACTTAACATGAATTCATTGTGCCAGGAGGCAAAATAGATATATTTATGTTAAAGCCCCAAGTTAGTTTCTTATGGTTTAAATACTATTTCTGATATGACTTTATAGTACAATTTTTACTAGCTTCCCTGAATCTCTTGCCTCTAGTTTTAAGGGGTTTTTCCTGTAATTAATTTCTAATTTCATTTAGAAATACAATAACAACTGCTCTACAATTCCAACTATACACTCACATTTACAGTCTATACCTAAAGAAAATTCAATGTTATCTTTTCATTACAGTCTTGAGGAGTGCAGTAGTGCACTACATCTTATCCAGGAAGAAATACAATAGAAATTATATAACCTGATATGCTATGATTACATTACTACTTTAAAAAAAGGCACCAAGGAATAGTGTTAGGGAAAAATCAGCTTAAGTTTGTGAAACAGAAATTAAGAATAAATTAAAAAGGGCGAGCCCATCTTTCCTCTGAGCTTTCCTTATACTGCATCTAAAGTAAGCTTGAATTTGCTATGCACTTGAGATCTGCCTCTCCATTCCCTGAATGAATTTGTATTCATTCAGAGGAATGCTTTTTCATAAAGGATCATTCCTTGTCTCTCAGTGTGATACTGAAAGAAATGTCATTAAGATGTTACACATAAAGTTTCAACATACAGGCAAATTACATGTGATAAATTGCTTTATTGTCTCATGAAAAATGTTAAGTACTTTGAGCCCCACTTACCCCTCAATGAAAAAAGTTGACAAGAAGCTGGAGAACACACCTGCACATGCTTTGCAATAGATGTCACAGGATAATTTATCATGCAGCTACATGTTCATGAGTCCAAACCCTGACACTTGGGTAGGGGATGATGGGGTTCTGTATTTTTTGGACTGTGTCAGAGGAAACAGGGCTGAGTGAGATGGTGTAACAGAGTGTTCCAACAACTTTCTACAGCTGTTGTCATACTGCCATCCCTTGATCTGAATGCTGCTCATATGAACCAAGGCTCCCTATAAATAATTCATCATCATTGTTACTGCTGCCTCTCCTAATTCTATGAGGCAAACAAAATGAAAAGAAAAAGCACAGGGCAAAACTACCGTAGAGAGCACAGGCGACTTTATGAAGATGAGGACTGATATCCAGCAGTAAAACTTCCAGTTACCACCAGCCACTAACACTAACAATTTCAGCAAAAGCTGCCTCAGGTATAGAAGTCATTGTTCACTGCATTATTGACATAACTTTTATTTGTGCCTAGGAAACTCTCTCATGTTTATTTTCCCTGAAACTTAGCGCCTTTCAGTACTACAGAAACAAGCTTAAGCTTTACACTGTTTTCTACAGCCAACAACTTGATATACAGTCATATATGGTGAGCTTTGCATGTGAAAAAATATGAGTATCTATTAAGTCCTACCTGAAACTACATAGATTTTTTTTCTGTCTGTAGACTTTGTTTTCTCTTCAAACATTGCAGCTCTGTCTGCAGCTCAGACATTACTATTTATTAGTACAGTATGTTCCTCTGCCTCAACTACTGTGGCAGAGGTAAACGGCATTGACTTGGTGCCTTAGCAAACAAAAAAGTAAAAGAATAATCAGATAGTCAATAAAAGGACTGCCAGTTAGAGTAGACTCTGACCTTTGTAATTCTTTGCAAATACCAGTTCATTTAAGGTTACCTTGCTCATGCAAATTGAAAACTTCTTGTGATAAGGCTCCAAATCCAGCCTGTTCATTGACAGGATGGATCTCATTGGCAATTTCATCTAACTGAAATTATGAAAAACCTGTAATTTTACAATAGAATGCTATTTAATCTTAAGATTCTTCACCAAATTATCCCTTGGCATTCAAAGGACTACAAACGCTTAATAGACTAAAATAATCACTTTTATCATGGCCACTGTTTCTTTATATGAAAGCTACTGTAGTAGCTTGTCTCCATTAAAATAAATATGAAAATAAACTCATGGAGATCTGCAGCTGCAGAGACAACCTTTTAATAGCAGCTGATCTTTATGAGCTGCAGACATGATCCAAGTTACCCCTAATTAGTGCCAAATCCTGCTCTCGGTACAGAATTACTACTGGTCTGAGATAGCTTCACCCTGAAACATGATGAAAGGACTTCGGGTCTCCTCCCTCAGGTAATCAATACCACTTGACTACAGGCCTGACAAAGGTAAAATATCAACTTAATCAAGGCTTGTGTGCTCCAAGTGGAGTCAGTCAAGAAATCTAAACTGAAATATCTTTCTGCTGTGAAATGCTGAAAGAAATACTAATTTATCTGAACATAAGCAAAAAAGCAGTAATAAAAATATCCTTGAGAGGGTTTCTTAGTCTCACCAGTAGAGGCCAAAGACAGATCAGAAAAGCTCCAAGGGATGCTTTAGACAATAACATGGCTAGCCAGACCAAGATCAGGGGGAACACATACCAGAAGACAAATACATGGATGGGTATGAGGGCTAGGAGGGTATCCAACAGGGTTATGAAGCAGATAGATAGATAGATTTTAGCAAGCAGATGACAGGAACAGAGCAAACAACCAAGTACCACAGCAGTGAGGGAACAGGGTCAGACACCAGGAATGAGGGAACCAAGGCAGCATCAGGGTCAGGACTGAAGTGGGGGTGATCAAAGGGGCAACCGAGACAGAGGAGCAGAAATCACGCACTCCAGAACATGAGGCTTGCCTACACCCAAAGTTGCACCAGGCAGGAAAAAGTAAGCTGTACAATCCCATCACATAGCTTGTATTTACAACAAACCATCAGTCAGCCTCCTGGGACAACCTGCAGCTGCAGCAATATTACACAACTGCCACAATAACAGGTTGTGGGCAAGTACAGGGCTCACATCCTTGGCAGACCCAGGCAGAGGCTTCCAGTAATCAGATGACTGGTTACAAATCACATCATAGTCATACACTCACACACAGAGGCTCAGTTTGTTCCTCTCCACTTCCCCACGACCATTGATGGGGAAGGAGACCCAGGCTGCTACACATAGCATGTAAAGCATGTGCAGTGAAGAATCTGCATTTCCCAGGATGGATTTAACCATGGGGGTCAGAAGGAGGGCTGAACAGTCACAGCTGCATGTAAATACTGCTTACTTATTAAAAAAAAAAAAAATTTGTAAAAGGTAAGTCAAACTGGAAATAAAAAATATCATATACTGTACCCAGAACTGCAGAGGGTTTGGGAAGGATGTCCAACTTATTATATGAAACTGTCTGTCACAAGAGACACTTAGTATCGATATATTGAAATATTAGTGACTTTTTCCTTTAACACTGCTGTTTCCATAATCCCTTATGGTTCAGAATTGCAGAAATTTATATGATAGAAAACTGAGGAAAACAGAAAATGTGAGGTACAACAGAAAAATTCTAGATGATGTGCCTAGTGTTGTGAGATTCTGATGAAATTAATTAGGAATAGGGGGATGAAATGCTTCATTCTCTGAAGAAGTAGCTGGGCTTACTCATTTCCAGATACCAGCCAAAATCTTGGATGTCAGCCACTTATACTATCATCTAAAATACAATTTAAAAAAGAATGGCAGAAAGAAATGTCCAGGGGTTGTTCAGCCTACTGAGCATTGGGCTAAAACCTCATGTTAAAGTACATTGGTATTTATGGATATGTGTAGATTTCCCAGCACCCACACTGGTACTTAATGTTGAACTGCAAGTGGACCAATGCATAGACATACATTTTTTAGATGCAAATTCTATGCCTCATTAAATTTTGAAAATTAATCTAGAATATTTATACCAACTTGTCTCTTTATTTATGGAGACATTATTTCTTACTGATTAGTATTTATTATTAAATAACTGAAGAATTTATAATATTTCAGAACTTCACATAATTCTGCATTTGTTCGTCTGACTATCCAGACTGTTTCTGAAGTTTCACAGCAAGTATTTATACACTCTACCTGTTTGTACAAACGCCATCCGATCCTCTCAAAGACATGGCCTACACATGCTTATTTATTTCACGTCTTCATCAGTTCATCCCAGATCATGTAGGAGACACCATGCCTACTGTTACCAACAGACACAATAACATTTTGGAGTATGATAGCTGAGATTTTAAAAGAAACACAAATAAAAATACGAATCAGTTTCCAAACTCTTTTGATTGTATTTTGGGAGCATAACATGGAAATAATAGGCTCTATTAATAAATAAGAATACATTTGAGTTCTAAGCTACCATATATTTTGTGGTTTGTTTTTTTTCTTCTCCATCACTTTTGTCTCCCAGTGTTGTTAGTTTCCCAGAGCTCTTTCCACTTTGTCTGACAAATGGTAGGGTTTTTATAAACACTTCATCCATCATAATCAATGACATGGACAGTGGGATTGAGTGCACCCTCAGCAAATTTGTCGATGTGTCACAACCTGTGCTGGACAGACCAAGGAGGGGTCGTGGTGGGTTCAGAATTCCCTTGGGCTAAATTGAGGTGAAATGACACCAAAAGAACAGTTAAACATTTTATTCATGGCAGAAGCAAACTGAACTTGGAAGGCGTTAACAGCAGGTGGTGGGGTTTCTCACAACAGGAATTGGCATGGAACGACCTCAGTGAACCGTGTAACCCGTGGTAACCATATACATCCATTCAGGGAGTAAGGAGATCCCCCCCGTTGAGTCCCGAGGTTCAGAGCAGACCCCCTTGCTTTCCAGACTCCTCCTCAGAGAAGGGCCCAGGGGCGGCTGGATCCACTCCTAGTCCCAGACTTGGTCAGCGGTTTATGTCGTGAAATGGATGAGGTGTAGGGATTGTGGAAAAGGAGAGAGAGAGCGAGACAGAGGGAGGAAGAGGAAAAGAGAAAGATTTCACCGGTCCGGGGTCCAGCGTTGGTCCAGTCAGCCTGGAGGTCCAGTTCCAGTGGGCGCGCACAGGGCTCCTCGTGTTGGCGTCTTTCACAGCCCAGTTCCCGCCTTTTCTCAGTCAGTCAGGCACCTCTTGGTCTTCTGCACACCGCCCGTAAGGATTTGTGTAACCCTCCATCTTGTGCACAGGCGCCATTGCCGGGGGGTCACGAAGGGTCCCTCGGGCGGCTGTGAGCCCCTTCCTCAAATAAACTTCGCATGGCCTCTGGCCATACGTGGCGAGCTGCCCCACTCAGCCTATTTGAACAGGGAAGGGCGCACCCCCGGCCTGCCCTCCCCGCCCTGTTGCTGACCGGCTTCTCTCCTGCCGTTTGTTGTTAGGCGGAACTTGCCCCGCCACAATGTTTGAGACACTAACTCTTTCAGTCTCTCACAAGACAACACCAAGCTGAGTGGTGCAGTTGACACGCCTGAGGGACGGGATGCCATTCAGAGGGAC
>NW_010972556.1:1308182-1338797 GCF_000737465.1 Haliaeetus leucocephalus
TCTATGATTCTATCTTTTCATTAACAACAATTTTTATTAGAAAATACAGCTTAAAACACAGTGTTGCACAACACGGAGATACTTGAGCTAGCTCTGAATGAACTGAAAGCAGCATGAGAACATGAATAGAGCCTTCTGCCTAAGCATATTGCCTGCTGTACATAGCACTGCACTGTGAGATGAGGATGTACCTGAACATTTGAGTTTTAGATTTAGGCATTTCAGTTAACTGTATGAGGAAATCCTAATTTTTTGCCAAAGATTTACCCCTGGAGGTATCAAATACTAAAGTAAACAAAGCCAGAGAAACTTTTGTACATCAAGAAATGGTGCTAGGCAGAAGTAATTCTTGCCTATGAAAAGTCAATGAAGCTTTGTTGCAGGACTAATAAAGTCAATTCCAGCATTCATATGGTGAGGAGCTGAACTGACCAGAAGTCATTAATCTGGTTTGTGGGATAGCTGACCTCTGACAAGTTCCTGTAGATAGTACTTGAACAGCTGATAGAAAGCTACTAAGGTCCACAATTTATTAAGAATTCCTGAAAAAAAAATTACCCCATTTTGCATGTAAAATTCAGTAATACAAACATGTGACCGGAGAACAAAATGCAAAGTTATCAGGGAAATTAAGGTAACAGCAAGAAGACTTGAAAAAGAAGACAATATAAAATGTGAACAACTCCTTTTAAAAATGGCTAGACAGAATCTCTCAAATAAAATGGCCTGGACAGTTAGTATTATTGAAGGATATTATTAACACAGGCTGTATATGCAAATCCATGCATGTTCTAAAAAATAAGTGAAAATTGCCAGCTAAAGAATGTAACAGGTTTTGTTCTTCCTGTTTGAAATCATGGCTATCATCAAAGCAATATTTCGGGTGTTTATGAGGCCAAGCCTGAAGCCTTTTCTGTAGGAAACAAACATACTTGAAAATAAAAATCTTTTAATAAATTGAAGGCAGCAAAGCTTATGAAGGCAATGTAAAACCAGAAACAATCCTTCCACCATGAGTTATATAGGTAAAAACCTGCATTTTAAAAGATTAAGTCTAATGTGCCTCTCAGTTTTGGACTGCTGAACTGGGCATGCCCTGAAGATGACTAACCTTCAAAGAGCACTAAAACACACACTTAGAAATGCTCAGGAAAACACAAGCTTGCCATTCAAAGAACTGTTACCTCAAAAATCAATTCTGTGCATCTTGCCTCATCAGCCCCATGGCATTGAGTTCTGTGCAGCTGAAGCAATAAAAAAAATGATACTTCAACAACAGAGAGCTAAAGAGGCAAAAAGGGAATCTTGAATCCCTCTGAAAAGAGAGCCCTATGATGTCCTGTTGAACTTGCACAGTGAGAGGGTTGCCCTTAGTGCTGGGCCTGCAATAAAAAAAAATCTCCAATCGACATGAAACCAAAAAGAAAAATGGTCTAAAGTACAAATCACTGTTCATTTGTTACTGTGATGAAAATACATGATGGGATCTTTGTCAGTCCCTTGCTTAAGAACCTCAAATATTATGTTAATAGATAGACTCTGTCTCTTGTTTAGAAGTGGATTTCTCAATGTCTTTTCAGAAAGATGGACACTAGCATGGAGATTCTTCATAAATTTCTCCTGAGTGACAGTAATTGGTGAAACAGTAATAGTTCATAGACTTTACATAAAAGCAAGACCCATCACATTTATTAATTTGATGTACACATGATTAAATTTATGTACCAAAAAGTCCTGATGAAATCAAATAGTTTACTCCTGGTATGGAAGAGAGAGTGTGTGGAAGCCTTTGCAGGACTACAGAACACCAGCATGTGTAAAGTCTCACCCTGCAAGATTTACTAAGATAGCTAACCTGGTGTCTAAGAATGTTAACCTGACATGACAGGTTCACTGTTGCTGGAACAAAAGAAATATTTCATAGAATAACTATTGATTTTTCTTTTTCAAATATTTTTTTAAAGCCTCATTAAAGCTACAATGTAAACTCAACATGTGGGTTTCCTTTCCACCTGTTCTGCAAGAGACTACATATAATAGCTCTAGTATATGCTGCTGAAACATTTCACCTCCAATTTTATTTAATTTTTTTCAAAACACTTCAAAGATCATAGTCTTACAAAAATAGGGGACCAGATAGGGAGGTAATAGCAACAGAATACACAAGTGTGGATACAGCTCTCTGTATTTTGTAGTGTTGATGCAGTTGACTTCTAGAATACATGAAATATTATTCAGAATTAATGAAACAGGCTACTCATCAGCTACTTTGTGGCAATATTCCATCATAGCAACATGACTGCAAGAAAGAACCGGACTTATAATTGGGAAAGATGAAATGAGAGATGGAAAGATGAATTACAGAAGTTCAGAACAAACTGGCCATTTTCCTTTTCCTCCTGATGTACATCAGGATTGGAAGGACAATAGAATTAGCTACAGCAGGCTCAGTTTTGTTCTTTGCAGAGTGCTGACTTAAGCTAAGGCCCTGACTATCTTCACTGAAAGGCTTTTGAAGAGCTGATGCAAGTGACAAATTGCACCAATAATTTATTTGCTTTAGAAAATGTAAATACCATTAGCAGCAGCACCTTGGGTTATAAGCTTTAATTTCTAAATCCAGTACACCTATTATCATGTCATATCTCAACACAAATTTACAAAGCTTTCATATTGTGAAAAAGTTGAAGTTTTTTGTTCCCATTAACCTGAAGGGTATTGTAAAGACTTTTTCCATTCTAGCTAGAAATGCTGTAATTTCCAGCCTACATTTATCCTCGCCCTGCATAGTCTTTTGATATTCACTGGTATATCCTTTTAATTTAAATGCCATGTCTTTCTTCCTGTCATATGAAGGTTTTCAGTTTATTTGTGTATAGTTTAAGCCAATATTTTTGTCTCATAATTGCTATTTCTTTTGTTCTCTAATGGATAATCAAAGATTTCCAACAGACTGAGGGAGCAGACCACCCAAGAAAAATAGCCATTTATTTATAGAAATGCTATGAACTGATCATTACAAAAACGTTCATCTTTCTTGACATACCTTTTATCTGCAAAGGAACGAGAACCATGTAGAGCAGTCAGGGACCAAAACAAGCTCCTACTGGCTTCCACAGAGGCAATTAAACAGGGACACTATTTTCTTGCTGATTTCCCAGCAAAGGCAACCTAACAGTTTCCTACTTGAACAAAAGGTTTCCTACCTGTTTTGTAAAGAAATATTCTTACCATCTTCTCATTCCTTCTGCTAACCTGCATGAAACATGGTTAGATAGTCAGTAGCTACTTACCCTCCTTCTTTAAACTTGTACTACTAGTCTACAGCATTTGTTTTGAAATACACATGCTCTAAAACTGGGATTGTAAACATGAAGCTATTCAAGTGTATCCACTACTAGCAAAAGTGAATTATCAGTCACCAAAACTCAACTTTATAATGAAATAACCCCTTTATACAATGCACTACCTTCCAAAGGGTCCTGACACTGAAGTCTAGGGACCCTGTCACCCTCTGAGAGCAAATATTTATCTGAAAATTGAGTTCTCTCATGAGAACAAGCATTTTGCCAAGGTTCTTCTTGCAGCACCTGTTCAGCTATGCAGCAAATCCATAAATCTTTATAAAGTTCAAGATGTCTTAGTCTTTCCACAGCATGACCTGGATAAATTTTCCAAACCAACATATTAAAATCCTGAAAAATCCTCTTTTTTCTTTCCACAAAGGAATTTTTTCAATGATATCTCTAAACTCAGCTTACACGTCTTGTTTTACCAGTGATACCTTTGATTAAGCATCCCGTTAGCACTAAATATAATCCATCCAGAACTGTTTTTGGCTGAGGTTTGGAATACATTTTAGCTGAGTTGATTTAATGCAACTCCTTGATCTAGTGTTGCACCAGCAGTCTCCTGAGTACACATACCTTGAGCTTAACACATTGCTATGGCCTTATCAGATGAAAAGTCAGCTTTCCTCCTTCAGTATTTGGCACAATAGAGCATAATGCACTTATTCTATTTAACAGTTAAGCCTTACTTGTTAGTTCAGACTATAAATAGAGTGGGCATCCATCTGTCTGCACCAGACTGCATGGTTATGGTATTGCACCAGCCCTGAGAGGAAAGCACAGAACACTGAATTTCATCAGCTTGCCTTGCTCAACACACGAACGTTTGTATGCTTGTCATCTGAAAAATTACCATTGAAATGCATAAAATGATGTTTTTCTTATGGAACATAACTCCAGACTACAAAAAATGCCCTTTTAATAGTTTGCTGATAAACTATAGGTGAGGTGAGGATTGCTGATATCCACACAGTGAATTATACTTAAGGTTTTTCCAATCATTAATTGTTTTATCTGTGCTAACGATACCTGTTGACTAGCTATTATGTGACAGAGAAAAATAACTCCGACTTTTCTCTCATCTCTGAACAGATAAAAGTACGCCCCAAATCTGTGTCCACTGCAAAGCAGTCACTGCCAGTTTTTGCAGCTTGACTATGAAGCAAAACCATCGTTCTTTCAGCGTACTACTCTCCATTTAGAAACACGTTCAGAAGGAGAAGTCACACTGTGAAAACTTAAAAGAGAAGAAACAGGAAAAGAGGATTATTCTATCCTGAAACCTTGATAGTTCAATAACTCAACTTTTAAATTAAGGGAAACTACTTTATTATTCCTGAGCGGTAAAAGCAAATCTCCGCTTACTCACAGTTAAAACCATGGTATTGACAATTGCATTATTATTTCCCTGTCTTTTTAAAGTCTTATGCAGTGAAATCCTAAAAATAATAGAAATATGCTTCACAGAAATCTTGTGACTAAACTTCTTTGTCCTAGGAAACTAGCTAGAAAGATACCAGGATCTTCTTTTCAAGTCATGCCAAATTATACAAATTTGAAAAAAAAAAAGATACTTCAAACGAACTTCTCATAAAACAGATCTGCATTAAGCAATCCAGATAGAGACCATGGAAAGAACAAATAACCAGCAGAACTATTTAATAATCTACAAGTAATTAAATAATTTCTACAACTGAACTAATGAAAAAACAGCAAAGGAAGAAATGCATTATTTATGTGCTGAGGAACTGAAATCCAGAGGTTGCACAATGTCATTATCCTGGAGCTGAGTGTTAGTGATGTAATAAACGCCAGGAAGCTCCTTGAATGCTTGTCAACATATATTGTAATATAAATACACATATCAAGCTAAATTTCTAAATTGTCTGTTGCAGTACTAACTGCATGTATTCTCAGAGCTTAAAACTAGAAGATCACACAAATATCCTTAGAGGCAAATAACTGAATTAATTTGAATTCCCAGAATCTTGCTTGACTAAACAGAATGGCCATTTCTTGCTCAGCAGAAGCTTTTCATATGTGACTTACTCTTGGATAGAAGGAGTATCTTATTCTAATGGAGGAAGAATGATTCATTGACTTCATCATGCTTTAGATCAGGCTAAATAAAAACTATGAATCCCTGAAGGCAAATATGTTTTCTTTTCCTGGCCTGGAAAGAGCAGTAGCTGGGAAGCTCAGTAGCCTATATGCTGCATGGGACACTGGGGGAAAGTGCTAGTAATAAGATTTCCCTGTCAGATGTAGCAAACGAAAAGCAACTTTAAAATCAGCATTCCCGAAGTGAACAGAAATCTTGTCCCCAGGAAAGTGGGCAGAATTTTTTTTTTTTTGTGATATTCAAGAAGGCAGCAGCATTACATCCTCACCTTATTTCAAATCTATCATTGTCTCTGTGGTATGAATCACTTCTGCTGTTGTTTTGTTGATGGCATTGGCAGAAATCTCAATTAGCAGTTCTGTGGCTGTATAAATTTCATCTATACTACCACTTGGTCTGTTTTAATCAGCAACAGAGGGAAGGAAAAGGCATTCTTAAAACAGAGAAAAGTGATCTTACAAAGTACTATATTACTTCCTTTCTATGTTCTGTTTTCTTTATTTCTGTACACCCACAGAGAAAACTTAGAAGACAAACAGGTAGGCAGACCTAAATATCCCAGTGCCAGGAAGGCCCTCCCCATTTTGATCTTTTGCACAGTCTGCTAGGACATTGCTCCCAGATGGGACAGTTTCAGTGTCTGTGTCTCAGCACACTTTAAAGCTAAAACGCTCTGGGACTGTTTTCTGTACGAGGTCCGCCCAGGAACAGAACTTTTGATGTTGCTGATCTCTCTGGTGAGCTCAAACTAGCAAACAAAATAGGCTTTCAGGGTCTTTTAGTTTGTTCCTCATTAAGCCCGAGAGTTTGGTTTGTTCCAGGTATATACCCTATGGCAGAAAACCAAGCAAATAAGATTTCAGCAGGAGAGAGCACGCTGCACAACTGTGACAATTTACAATTGAGTGGGTTAGGATTTGTTGCTAGCGTATGGCTTAATTAAATAAAACCCAATTTTAAAAGGTTGCTCTGTGTGCAGCTGTTAATATGTAAGCACTCAGTACTGAACATAGAGAAAAGCTCCAAGGCAATTTTTTCCTTTAAACATCAAAAAATAAGCACCAAAATAGAAAATTGGAATTAATATTTTGATTTTTTCATTCTAGTTTTATTAGTTGGAGACAGCTCCTTGGGTAGCAGATTTAAAATCTGTAGGCAGGAAAGTCCACTGTGAAGTCTACAAACTCTTAGACCCACATTCAACAGCAGAGGGAAACAGAATAGGAGAGAAAATATTTCTACACAAGAAATATCTGAGTTTGCCAAAGATGACTACAGTTGCTGCTATATTACTGCCAGCAGTGCATATGTTTCTTATGGGCAACTGAATGCTTTCCATTCAGTGTGTAAGAATCCTGTTCACTTGACCTATATTAACTGGAAATGCTCTAAAATTTTCTGAAACAGAGCCATACAGAAACCTCTCAGTTATAATTACTCCCTGCTCTGTAAAATGTCTGAAGTTTTTTTTACACGTGTACATATAGGCTATTGCTGTTAGTATCCCAATGAAGAAATAGATGCCTTCACTTAAAATTCAGAGAAAACAACCGCAAAAAAGTAATTCCAAATATGTCTAAATTGCATCCTAAGTAGGCTTTTTGGCAAGCCCAGACAATCCAGATGAGGTATACTGTGGGAGCACACTAGGTCTCCCTGCTGGCCTACGTGCCCAAATTTTCTCCTTAGAAACTCAGCCTACATATGTGTGCGTGTGTGGATGGAAAACTGCACAGACAGATTTTGTCCTACAGGGAGTCAATGTGCTCAGGGCAAGTGTCCAGGTCTGGAAACTGGGAAGGGTTCCCAGATCCCAAAGTACAGACACAGCCACAGAGAGCCAGGGTCTGGCTCCCCAGTTCTCCAGTTTTCATGCTCCAATTGTCTAAAAGGGTCTGAAAACAGACCTAGAAGGCTTCACCGTCATTTGTTTTTTCATAAAAGCTGTCTTCAAGGAAGAAAGGAGAATTGTGAAAACTAATGTGAAAAGCTTCGGATCCCAGCTCTCAGATCCTCATGGACCAGTTGATCAGAAATAAAAAATAAGGACCCAAATAAGGTGCTGGATTGAGGCAGAAGATAAAAGCTCCAGCAATAAAGCACAGCACCTTAGAGTACATTTGTGAGGAAATGTTGTAGTACAGCTCTTGAACAACATCCTGTAAGCAGAACAAACAATATAATCTCCTAGACATTCCTTCCATAGGCTTAGGAGAAAGCATTAAAAAAAAAAAAATGCATTGAAGAGAGATAGCTATGTCCAAACAGGCAACCAAGACTGGAAAATCCACATTTTTGCTGGTAATCTATATCCACTATGTACAGTGTTTCCTCCAGTCCAATGGATGTGTCAACTACGTAGTCTATGAAAAGATTCCTACTCTTGTAAATCACCATTTCCAAGTTTCATGGGATTTCCAAGCACTTTCTACCACAAAGATTATATCACACCAAAAGTCAAATGCAGCAACTTTGTATCAAATACCTAACAGAGTGTAGAACTAATATATAAAAATAAGGACTATCACATCTCACTGAAACTCTAGAGGGTTTTTTCTTAGAGGGTTTTTTCACACAAAACACTGACTAAACTTTACTTTGCTTACTCGGTGGATCAGACAACAAAACAATAAATGAAAATTTTATAGTAGTACGACACAATATTCTTCCATTTCCTTGACAGCGTATGATTCAAATATTTCAAAAAGTAATTAGGTCAGACTAGCTACATTTGGAGTGATAGCAATCCAATCCCTCCACTAAGGTTGCACTTTTCTCTCCATCCTTCTGAAGTCAAAAGATGGTTAACGTGGTTGATAGAAATAGAAATCTTATGTGTTGATCTCCTTCAGGCTACTAGTAACTTCATCTACTTCAATGTCAGTTGCCAAGGGAACCAACAAATTGAGTCAGCGATAAACAAGGTAATCAATTTTAGTTATTTTCCTCTGCCTTTCTGTACTAAGCCAAAATGTCCTTTTATCTCACTAAGCTGATCAAGCACAGCTTTGGTCTCTTGTTCAATTAATACAGCTCATATGAAAAACAATACTTCTGCTGCATCACAACAGTAGAGCTTGACAGCTGGGTGAACTGAAAAACTAGCCATATTCGCAAATGCCAAATCAAAGCTTGCAAAAATGGCACAGCTCTTAGTAAGTGACTGTTAAGAAACTCCTCATCTTTGAAAGGCAGATGGGCAGTGTGGACCTATATTCTGGGATTAATTTGACGTTCATTTTTCACCCACAGCTAGCTAGCCCTGAACTGAGTAACATCAAAGAAATCAATCCAGAAGGAAATAAATGGTGTGCTCAGACTTAAGAAACACCTGAAAAAAACATAAGGCAAGTCTGAGAGAGTAGAATGATAACAAGATGTGAGTCTAGAAAAACATTTTGGAGTAAATTTTTAGTGAAAGAACTCTTGCTATTATAATCTTAGCGTAGACAGCAATGTGGTAACCATTTGGATACACTAAAAGAAGCAAAGAGAGATTATGACAGTCATGGCAGAACACAGTCCAAAAGCCAGATATTGCTCAGTTCATGAGCAATGGAAAGTGGATCAGATACGTTCTTGAAGTCAAGCACCCATACTGCAACCTGTCTTTCAACTGATATATCCCAGGCTAAAGCCTGCTGAAGTCAGTGAGTTTTTACCATGAGAGTTTTGCATTAGGTGTCATCATTCAAATATGTGATAGAATACACTGACAATAAACATAATGTATTTAAAAGTGGAAAAAGTAACAGTATAAAACTTACAGAAAGAGCTACACATACAAAGCCATAATACTTAATACACAATTCAGTCCCAAATCACTGATAACTACTTCCTAAAAGAATAAGAGTATGCCTTAATAGGTGAGAAAAGGGCTGAAAAAATAGAAGAAAAAGTATTCGTGACTAACACTGAAAAATGAAATTCCCAGTACTACAGAGAAGTTCATATCCATGCTTTTTATTTAATGACGCTGAGCTTCTACCACCTCTCTATCCCAACTACAGTTTAATATACTTAGAAATTACAGGAAGTTTATCTGTCCAGTCATTATAAAATCACACTAGAATAGTTTTGAAGCAGCAACTATGAAGGAATTTGAAATCCAAGTAATCTCTACCGACTTCAAAAAGCAGTCTATATTATTTCTATTTATAGAAAAGAGATTCATTACACTGTTGAAAGGTGAAAGCGAATACTCTTTAGCAAAAGAATTTTTTTCTGAGAAGGCTTACTTAGCAGTTTTGCACTCAAACTTTCATGAGGTCCTAGGTGTTTTCAGGTAAGGATGCTGCAAATGAGATGGCATTTGATCTCCACAGTGGTGCACTGGGGTCATACTTGATAATACTTTGTTACAGATTAACTATATTTATGCTGGGATGCTAACTGAGGCAGAAAATCTGCACACCCATCTCCTGTCAAAGACTGTTAACTATGCCGTGCTGGAGAGAGAGAACCTCTTCTTACCTTTGCTATCTTCATGAGCACTGAGATCACCTGGAGACAAATAAAGGAATGGTAAAATTAGAAACTAGGAACAGCAAGGTTATATCTTCCAGATGTGACAAGGAAAAAGACATCAACATCTAGAACAGCTGGTTATTCCAATTCCTCTGTTGAGGAGCTCTGCTTCTTTTTGTGCCTCTCCTACTGATAGTACAAGCAGATGGTAAGGTACAGATTCTTGAGTGAGTCTTCAATTCTGCCATTTTTGCAAGCTCTTCTGTTTCTTTTGAGGTAGACTTGCATTCACTTGTCAGGCAAAATTCCTTTTTCTCTTCTATTTAATATTTGATAAGGAACTGCACCATTAGAAACCCAATTGTTTTGGAAGACTGTTCTTTACTTATTTTCAAACAGGAAGCTAGATCCAACATTTTGCCTAATATATACAAATTTCATTGCTTGGCTAAAATACAGCTGTACATTTAAATTTGGTCTTCAGCAAAGCACTTTAAAAATCAAACTGACCTGAAATAATTTCTTTTAAAAATATAAAAATATATCTAATAAATACAAAAATACATATGTGAATGCAAACATCATGTACTCATAAAGGTTCTAACCTTTGCAGTACACATGATCCCATCACCTGAATTTCCTTGTATGTTTCCATCCCCCTCTCCTGCTGATGCTGTCAGTCTGGAAGGACTGTTCAGAAACTGCTGCCAAGGAGAAAGGTTGGTTCTGTTGTTTCATTCATAACAGCTAGACTTAAAGGCAGCACTGAATAGGTAGCTGTAACCCTTCCTTTGCTTCTACATTTCCCCATGATGTTTAGCTTCTAAATCAGACTTTAATTATATTAAAGATTGTTTGGATTCCTTTTGATAGGCAAAGTTAGTATTTAGAAAATATATTGACTAATTTAGGAAAGAATGGGAATCTTTCCAAAACCATCTAGTCAGACCTGTGTCTAAACACTGATACTCATTAACTTTATTTTTATAAGGAATAACAGCTATTCACTACATTTTTATTACATACACAAAAATATCCCAGATAGAGATAATAAACCATTGGAAAGGTTGATTTAAAAGTTGCCCTGGATGAATATGTAGTGGAAAGAATTAGAACTGGAAGACCACAACCTACTAGTTCTGGCTTGTTAAACTCTTACACTTGCCAAGATGTTGCTATAGGGAATGGCTTTGAACAGTCCTCATACCTCATCTCTCTGAGGTAGCTCTGCCAACCTTCACCAGGCTGGGATATCACATCATTAAGACCAAAGAGCTGGAAAGTATTTGACAATTTGCTTAGAGCCCAAAGCACTCAGTCACGTCCTAGGTAAAAAAAATAGCTTAGTGTTTAGAATCAAAATAATTTAGAGATTTGTTTTAAGTGCCTCTCCTCATATTCAAAGATCAAAAGGTCTGTTTAGATGCTGCATTACCAGATTACCTTTTGTAACATTTCATCTGGCTCTTAGCCAAGAAAACAAAATATTACCAGAAGTCCTGCACCATTCCTGTAGACTGCAATTCTACAAGTTCTATAAATATTCTAGCAAATAATAAGAAATTCTGCTTGTTATTTGTCATAATAATATATATATCTTTTATTCTGTTTTGGGATGAACCACAAAACATGAGAATACCTTCTATAAAAACTGCAGGACTTTTTTACTCTGTTTATGCTAAGATTTTTGTGCAGTTTTTTTCTGATCTCTATTTTTTAAGAGAGAGGAAATAATTTGTAAAGTTAGAGTTTGCTTACAGAGCTATTATTAAAGCATCATAACATTTATAAAGCATGCTTAGCATTTAACACTGCTCTCAGTTGCTTTGTTAATATTTCTTACATGGTAACGTAACTAATAATACAAAGTAAAGCCATTAAAAAGCCACACATGTTTAAATATAAACCATAGCTTTAGCACTCCATTAAATCTATTCTTGTGTTGACAGAAAAGGAAGTAGGTAATTTAAATATGTAATTTCTCTCACTGCAGCAGGAAAATAATAATAATAAAAATTCAGCACACACATTAGCTACACAGTCAACATTCATGCATCAAAACTTATTTTCTGGTAGAGTGGTACATTGCAGTCATCAGCCTGTATTTAGTGGGTCTCAGGAATCACGGTCCCTTAGAATTTCCTTTGATTTAGCAATCCAGGCTGGACAGATGAAGAAATCTAAAGAACAGAAAATGAAATTTAGAAGTTGTGGTAATTGGTGGTCTTGGACAACAAGGTTCAGTAGATGGCCCAACCTTTTAGTACTCAGCAAATTTGGTTAAACTTCAGCAGTAAGAGAAATATGCAAAGTAAATTTAAATATATGGTGGATGTGCTGTCAGCACCTTCAAGTGCTTTAGCCTCTTTCCTTCTGGATTAATTTTATACTGATTCCTTGGTAGCAATGACAGCCCATTGCTACTTTTTTTTCCCTGCATGGCAGAGCAGTAAACTGTGATATAAAACACTGAAGAGATTTTTTTTCTAGGATGTGACCTCTGGGGAGGTTTAGCTCCTGGGAGCTGTGGCAATGCAGTTTGGAGCGACAGAAATTCAAGTCCCTTCAGTGTCTAAACAGTACATCATGCAAGGTCTTGACCACAAACATCACATGGCCATCAGAAGTATTTTCCTTTGGTTCAGGAGTGCACTTTTAATGGTTACCACTTACTGTGCCTTGGCTCAAAACATGGGGAGAGCTAAGTGCATTCAACCTTGTTTCCTTTCAGACAATGCTGATCTGGAAGAGCTATTCCAGTCACTAATATGTGTTCTGGCCAACTGGGATGACTAGAGGTTGTCTGAAGTAAAACTCCTGAATCATGTGTGTTGCAGATATTGTGTCCTCCTCACCAGCAGTTCTACCATAACAGATCCTCTGCTTTCCTCTCCTCACATGCTGTTTGCTCTCACAGGCACTGCCAGTGGCAGCATCTCTCTGAAGCTTGTGCTTCCTCCCTAAGCAGAACTGGTTCCAGAATTGGTGAATTGCCCCCAAAATACAGGGAGCTTCAGGTTCAAGACAAGACTTATTTGTACTCCAGGGTTATAACCTCTCTTTCTGTGGGTACTCCTTCACAGCTAAGAGGAGATGAGAGGACTGTGAAAGACAATCTGCTGAGCACACAGAAGAGCAAGATCTCCTGCAAAAGAGGTGGCAGCGACAAACAGGAATGGGAAGAACTGTGACTCTGAATCACGATTCATTTTCATTTCAGGCCACTGCAGTTTCATTTTACCCTTTCTTCTGGGTATAATCTTCTTCCTTGTCCCTCTCCCTACATGTCTTTTTCTCTCTTTTCATTTGTATTTGCTTATTCATGAGGAGGAATTGGTCCTTGCAGAAACAGTTATCTCATCTAGTTTGTAGTCCAGCTAAGGCATAGCTGACTGAGGGGCGATGCAACAAAGAAGGCCCTAGTTAAATGGTTAAAAGCTTGTGAAGTTCAGTCCATTGTGGGATAAATGAGTAGCCTCAGCAATTCTTTAACAAAGATTTGCACCAAAATAAATCTGGATCCACACCTGAGTATTCTTTTAAAAGCATTTCAAGGCTGACAAGTCAGGTTTATCTGTTGCACCTCCTATGCAGCCAAAACTGAATTAGTGTGATCATTTTTTTAAAGTGACCTATACCTTCATCATTACTCTCCTTCCTCACCCCTGATTTCATCTCTTAAATTACCATTGGTATGTAGTTAGACTGGAATCAAACAGTAAAATATTTCTCTGCAAATAATGGCAATCTTCTTAAAAACACCAGATGTGGTTCTTTACTCTGGATTAGGTTGAAAATCCATTTATAAGAATTATCATAATCTTTATGAACTCTGCTTAGACTTTGAATTAATGTTTTTGTCCTCCCATAATAAGTAAGCAATTTAAGGTATTCAACTTAGTCATTTATGCTGCTGTCAGTAACTTTAATGTTTCCCAAACTGATACAAATGAAAGTACAGCCCACATCATCACTCAAGGTTTTAGAGAATTCTATTTCTTAAATCTACACAAATAGTTAGTTTTCACTTTTGAATTTGTTATAGGCAATGTAATTCTTTAACCTTTCAGAATCATTGTCTCTATTGTCTGAAACAGAAATAGCAAGTGCCAGCACACAAACCCACCACCGCAATAACTTTATAACTAATCAAACAAGAAACTGAGCATTTATTTCCTACCTGCTTCTAGAGTTCATAAAGACCAGAGTCTGCCCTTTGCTAAACAAGCTGTGCTCCCTTTAAAGATGTCCATGTAATTATGAATGAAACCATGATATCATAACCTAACAAAGAGATACAGAATAATTTTTAAGCAGAAAACTGAAAGCAGTACCACCAGAAAATTGGGGCTGCCTTATTTATTTCAAAGGACTATCGGCCCTTGGATTTACTGGTTGCAGACATGATTTCTTGGATGTGTTCACTAGGCTCTAATTTTGCTCTGAGCTCCATATTTTCTTTTATTCTTGTTTGGTTTGTTTTTTTGGTTTTTGGTGTTTTTTTTTTTTTTATATCTATCTATCTATATGTTTGTGAGATGGAATTGGAAATCTGCCTTGGATAAAGGAAGATGTCTGTCTGGAGTAGATTAGTATTTGCACTCTGATTTGCACATGTGTGGCTGTGAAAAAACACAGATAATTCTCACAAGTCATCCACAATATCAAAAAAGGTATTCATAAAGTAATAATACTTACCATGTGCAAACACTGGAATCTAGACCTATCTAACCAGTATTTCACTCAGATTTGAAAGCACTGAAAACTATTGAATACCCACTTATTTCTTAATCTATTTTGTGCTGGTGTACACTGTGAGATATTTTATTATGTGATGTTAATGGCTACTTTCCTAGAGAAATTAATGACACCTTACAACATTCAATGGGAGGGGGAAAGGGGGAAAGAGAAAATAAAAAGAAGGTAATTGCTATGTTTTTAGCTTGGACTACCATTTAGTCTCAAATATTCAGTGTAATGTTTTGCAGTAAAATGGTGAAGAAATTTTATCTCCCCTTCAGGATTAGTTGGTATACCCTGTTGTCAGCTGCCTGTTTTAGGATTCAAGTTAATTTTTTAAAATAACTCCTACAGGCAAGTAGTCTTCACTCTCTGATGAAAGACAGTGAGCTCATTTGCATGGTGAGGTTTAGCTGAAGCCTGCAACAGTTTTACAGCACTATGTCTGACAGCTTGCAAAATAGAGCAGCCTCTGCAGCTTTTTGAGAACGATAATTACATAGTTTCATTTCATTTATTTAGGATGCCCAGACACAGTTATCTTCAGATGGTTGAAATTGCCTGACACTACACAGCGTCAAACTACACAGCGTGAAGGCTGACAGCTTCCCTACAACACAGTCAGAGATAAACCTTCCTCGTCTCTGCACAGTGATACCCAAATCTCATCTGAGAAGCACAACCAAACCTGTCCTGACAACAATTTCCACTAAGCAAACTTCCACTAGCAGCCACTTTAAGGAAAGTGTTGTCAAGTTATCGACTTTCATTCTTTAATTGTCAGTTAATGATATGAATCATCCAGTAATGAATTTTGCCCTGTGTCCTTCTGAATGACAAAGGTTCAGTGCCAGCACTGCCTCACAGAGCAGTGAGCTGGAGAACCACAGGAGCCAAGAAAATTCAACTTGGTCTTCACAGATATTTCTGCAAAAACAGCAGAAGGCAGAGAACCTGCTATTGCTAAATTTAAAAAAAAAAAAAGAAGAAAAGATTCAGAAAGGATAAAATTCAGACTATTGAAGGACAACTGGGACTTCACTGTGCGCTTGTTTCTCCAGGTCTTTGATGAAAACTTTGAACAAAACCTGTGCCTCACCAGTGCTATGGACCTCCGCTGCTGATTTTTTTCCACCCAGAAAAGTAGTAATTAAGCCTTACTCTTTACTTCCTATACCTTAATCAGTTTTCAGACCGCAGAAGGACCTGTCCTCCAAACCTGTAGCAATTTACAAAAGAAAAAATACTCATAAATTCAACTCAACTCTAAATAATTAGAAATAAAGAAAGGGAAACTTTCAAATTTTTTTCATGAGTTACATACATGCGTGGTTGCAGACTGAGAACCAGATGTTAATAGGATATGCCAGGGGGAAGGAGGGAGGAAAGGAGAGTGGGAAAGAACCTCTGTGCCTTGTTTGTTGCCTCTTTTTTTGGCAGTGAGACTGCCACAGAAACCCATGTGGTGACGAGGAACATTACACAGTGCAAGAACACTAGAGGTGGTCTAGTGCTCACAGGAACACACTCCAGTATTTTAGAGGCACTCTTGATTTAATAAACAACGTTGTAAAGGGAGTTATATAAGTAGCCTAAGAATAATTTATTTGCGGCATTCTTGATCATAAAGGATGCCAGAAAGACAGCTGTAGTGAAAGACCTCACAAACAAAAACAGGTAGGATGCTACAGAATCTGTGATGTTAGAAAAATAAATGGCTGGAACAAATCAGTGGTATCTAGAAAACCTGAAAAATTTTAAGACTATAGCTTAACCACTTAAAAATATGTATGTTCTCCAGCTGTAATAATAGAACAGGGAAGCTGCTGATAAATACAAATAAGTAAGCCCTAATAAACTGCAAAAAATGATTGAGAAAACTCACAGTTATACCAGAGGAAAAAATCTTCCCAGTAGAGGTACTCCAGATGACAGGCATAAGTTGGTTGCCCCAAAGGCTCTTCCAAAATTGGTAGTGGTGATAAAGCTCATAAAATACCTGCATAAGTATAATATGAAACCACACAGCAAAGATTCCTCAGAGAACAATCAGCCCTCTCTGGTCAACTGTATTTTTTAAGCATGCCCACCAAATGGTAGGTTATGGAATTAGTTAATATGTTATTTGGCTTCCAAAAAAGAAACAAAATGGTTGCAGACTCAGAGGAAATGGCAAGATATATTAGAATGTAGCTAGCAGAGAAAACAAAAGCAAAGCTCTAAAGAGCAAGAAAAAGGGACTATCAGACTTGGAATTCTTGTTGAAGAATGGTATTTGATGGGCCATGAACATATAGGACATGATGAACCCTATGTTTCTTTGTGAGAAACATGACTTAAAAATTCTGTTGTCACTTTGAAGGTATTTTCTTCTTTTGTGCCATCCTCAAATGCTGCATCTGTGTTGCCTACACAAGTTTTATTTCTTACACAAGACTGGCTGAGACTAAATATTTCTTCATATTGAGCAGACCACTGTAATGAAAAGAATAAAATTACCACACTTGGAGACTCTCATGATCTTTTAGGTATATTCATACTTACAACAGGAATCTTTGACAGAAATGTATTATAAGAGGACTTGAAAGTTGTTATTTTAAATAAAGTCCATTTGTGCTTAAACATTTGAATTCTTATCATATTCTATTCCTAAAGCCTGCAGATCAAACACAATTCTTTCAATGAAACTTGTTTGAAAAGAAGTTAAGAATGCAATGTGGCACTGCAGAGATTAATTGAACTACCATGTTCCAAGGTAGCATGCAATGAAATTGCTAAAAGCTGCCCTTTAGCACTAATACATTTGTGCTTGAGACAGAAATGATCATGTTTTTCTTCATACAGTATAATTTGGTTAGGAAACAAATTTGATTATTCATATAATATTTCTGCATACTAATGATTTGAGAACAGTATCCGAACATATTTATCTCACTAAGCAGTGTAGCATGGTTGGCATGGCACTGGTTAGGAGAAATAAGGGTATATTTTGAGTAGTGAGCTCTCAGGACTCACCCTTCCTTGTATCTCTGTATCTTAGCATGGAGGTCTACATGGGCCATAGACACTGCTTGGTGACACTGCTTATACTTGCCAGTATATAGACTTGCCAATTACCCCACTGCATGCAGAAGTCATGCAACAGTAATGCAATAGTCATACCTGTGCATCTCTGTTATCTAGGTATGAATAGCTTCAATAATAGGTCTTTTCCTGGAAGACTGTATGCAGTTTTTGTTCCACAACTGAAAAAGAGAAGCTGAACTGGAAATTATTCAGAAAAGAAGTCTAAGAATGATCCTGAGATCCATTCCTTAATCCCAGCTAGACAAGATGAAATGGTCTATAACTTTATACCTGAGGAGATTCCTAATACCAGACAATTCCTTCATCAAGCACAAAAGGCATAATAGAATTCAACAATTAGAAGCTGACACTAAAAGACCTTATTATTTTCAACTGCTGTAATGCTCAGTATGTGTACACAGTGGATTCTGTTAGTTGAACTATTTAGTTTAAATAATTGATTGGATATTTATCATCACAGTACAGAAATTACTGGCTTATAAACATTTGTTTTGCAGCAACTCAGGCTGATGTATTATAAGGTTTGGCCTTTGCTCTCAAAATCTATGACTATGCTCTTTTTATGGAATAGCAAATGCTGCCTTCTGGCATTCTGGGTGGCTTCGAATATACTTCTTTCCCCCGGTCATTCTTACTAAACAAGTTTGGCACTATAAGCAGGTTCCCAGTGACACTGATGTCAGAAAGTGAGGAAGTAAGATGAATGACAAGAAAAATGAGTGAGGCAGCACCTTGAAGAGTCTACCTACCATTTAAATGGTGCTTTTTTCTCAAAGTACTTTGCAAAGATTTATGACATGATTATCATCATCATTTGAAGGCTAGAGAGATTTGGAACTTGTCAAAAGTTGTGTATGAAAACTTTAAAAGGGAGCCCAGCTGTCTTTCCAGTCCCCAACCCTGGGCAGAGGATCATAGTGCCTCCTGTAGAAGCATTACAGATACGTTTGAACCATTGACAAAGATCCTTATCTGACAGAGAAACTGATAGATCATTTACTCAAAAGCATAACTGTGAACTTCCTGAATGCCCAGCTGTAAAGTATAAGCACAGGACTAACACAGACTGGAAAATAAATATTAAACAGGGAAATAAAAACAGATATTAAATGGAGGTAGCACCCTTACACCAGAATTTCTCTTCATACTATTCATACTAGACAAACAAGAAGGAGGCTACCAGGTTTGCTCCAAAACTTCATCACAATAAAAGTAATTTAGCACAGCTGAACTGCAAGACTGTCTTCAAATAAGTTACCAGTTTTTATGATCAAAACTTGTCTATTTTAAGGCTAGAATGAATAAATGATACCCAGGCAGTAATATAACACAAGGAAGACGGAAAGAGCTCACCCATCATACACAGTTTAGTGATCCATTTGAAATGGGGAATGGGATTACCATATTGCAACATACTATTGAGCCCACTAAGTGACAAGAAAGACAAGGCAAAAAGTTAGTGACACAAGGTTTAGCATCCCTGTCCCATATCCAGCCCAGAGGTGTAGCAGGAATGCAAGTCTATGCAGCACAGCTGGAGCAGAAGCACGTCTGCCATGTGTAGATCCTACAGGAGCAATCACTGGCAATTCCCATATATACAGCAATACACGGCTGAGTATTGCTATTGAGGATGTGTCCTAAACACTGGGGATGTTTCTATTCTAAAAACAGAAGTCATGTCCTGCAACACTATATTCCATTCTTGAACCATAACTTCACTATTGAAATAAGTGTAATAAGCAATATATATGCTAAATGAGGCCCAATGACTAAGTACACAACAGAAAGGCAACAACGCTGAGTGTCTTTGTCATCATTGGGAGTGGATGGCAGCAGTGACTGTAAACAGCAAATGTTTCATTTGAACGGGCATAAATAAGGAACAAAGAAACGAAGAACTAGTAGCTGGATTAACAAAAGCATTGAAAGACTCTGTCATCACTCTAGGTACCTAAAAAAAAAAAAAAAAAAAAAAAAGTCCTGTGCTACTGCCATCTACACATGAAGATGTCTAGCAATCCTTGGTGCTCAAATTTCCAAGATTAATGTTAATTAGGATGTGGAGGATATTAACCATGATACAATTTTTTGGCAGTTTTGATAATACTAGGCAGCTTAATGCCTTCCTCATACTTTGAAAATACCAAGGAGCTACTGTGTTTCTCCTCCCTGCTGAGGACTATATTTGTACAGGTTTTCAAAGCACACCTAATAGATCTCTACGTGGGAAAATAGCATTCTCATTTGTCTAGGAGCTGTGTGTGGTGAAATGCATTTAAATGGAATAGTGCCTGATATGACCTCAACACCCACCTTTGTCTCCCAGAAACAGGAACTAATTGACAGGTGGTCAAGAGCTCTCTGAACCCTTGGTTTACCTCTAGCACTCAGCAATGGAGGCACACTGAGACACTTGCTTCCACTCCCTCTTCCCTTCCAGAGAATAACCAGAAAAAAATCGCAAGGGAACTGAATGTAAATCAAATACAAAGGAAAAAGCTCTTGAGTCTTTATCCAGAAAGGATTACTGCCATTCCCTTGGAGCGCAGAGTATTTTCACTCTTTGCTTCTCTGCTTGTTGCAGAATTAGATGCTGCATGTTTCCCCTAGTGCCAATAGGAAACTATCCATTCGTCCTTCATCAGTGCTAAGATAAGGTCTTCAGCCATTTTGTTTAAACCTTTTACTTGCTATGGTAGAAAAATACAAGCAGCATGGTTACCACTTTTGAACTTAGCTCTATCACATTATTCATGGTTGTTTACTACTGCTAGTGGGAGAAACTGGTGGCAGTAACCTCTGCCAAAGTCCTGTTTCCTAAAAAAAGAAAACCAACCGTCATCAGCACGGGGAAAAGCTCTCAGATATTCTTCACTTAACTAGCATTTCAAGCACAGCTCATTCCTCAATTTTTGTCTTTTTTCTTCAGAGCAAAGCCAGCAATGTCTCTATATCCAGTGTCTCCTTAAGCCTTCTCTTACCTGTCTGCTTATTTCTCTAATGAAAAATCAACTTTCTGTAAAGAATGGTAAAATCTGTCCTTATTTTCAACAGTGATGTGATTCCATGGGATGGACACTTCCTGTTTTGATTTGTCAGTTATGTGAAGGATCTTAACAGATTTTTACAGTTATTGTAAACCAAAAGAAGTGTTTACGTTCTTCAATGATGTTAGATATGATTTCCTGATGCTGAATTCCCAGTAATTGTATTCAAGATTTTTCAGAGAAGACACTCTACATGCCTATTGACTGGCACATAGTCCAAAGACCTTAAATGCATGAAAGAGTTTACTTTCCTAGATGTGCAGATGTAGAGTCATTCTTTAGCCAATATTAATCAGGGTCTACTAATTAACTTTGAAAGAACAGATTAGAATTCACTGAATATTTTTTTTTTCTGTTCATCACATTCCCTCAAGTTGTATTTTTAGTTATTGGTTAGTATCTTTCCACTAAGAAGAACAGGAAAAATATTCTTGACTTTTCATTTAGTCAAAGCTTGTCAGTGAGATACATTAATACCCACTTGGATGCAAGGAACAAAAAAAGGTTAATAAATGTTCTGAAAAATAAGGCAAGTATTTATCAAATAACCTACTTTTCAAATTGTTTTCTAAGTGATTTTTGTGTTAAGGCTAAAAAGTAACTCACTAAAAAAGAATGTCTGATTCCAATTCAGAAAGATGCTGCAGCATCTGCCCAGAACTGCACTGATTCAATGCAAAAAATATACAAGATCTCACTCCTATGAGCAGAGGTGCAGGATAAAGCCCATGGTAGTATACCATAATTTCTTTAATACCTATATTAGCCAAATACAAAACAGCATGAGATTTTTCTCCTTTTAATGGAACTGTTGCATTCACACTTGCCTATGAAAGTAAAATTAGAAGCAAAACGTAAACTGAGACGAACCTCCCTTTTTCATACATAATTTTCATTTAACAGCATGGAAACATTTCAGCTTACAGGCTGAAGGGAAAAATGCAGGGGAATATGCTGTTCAAAATTAAGTAACTCAACTTCCAGGATTTTTGTGCTTTCTGTCTGCCCAGACACAGTATGGTCATCTTTTTGTATTTAAACAGATTTATTTGTGCTAGACACACATGGCAAAGAAATCGTAGTTATGTGAAGTTTGAATTTGAAAGTAAAGAGACAAAAGTGAAGCACTGAAGACGATAGTTTTAATGCAGTAATAAAGTTTTTTACAGACTGTGAGATTCAAAAGGAAAATTCACAATGACTTTTGATTAATTCAGTTAATTTCTTCAGGGAGTCACCCTCACATCTCCTCAAATGTATTACACTTGAAAGACCAGAGGTTCTTGCCTTCATATCATTAGCTCAAGTCACTCCTAATGGAACAAAAAGCTGTTTCCATGAGTGTGCAGAATTGTGATCAACTGAACTGACATGATTTCAGGTATACTGTTATTTATACACCAATTGCATCACTGGTTCAGATTCAAATTTTGGTTACACTGACAAATACAATGGGATTTCCTATAGATAAAAAGGATTTTTATGATTTATGCATACATAAATGAGAAAAATATCTGGCCCAATAGAGAACTATAGATAAGTAAAGCATGCAGATAAAAATTTAAAGACAAAATCAACATAAAACTTAGGAAAAGGAAATAAAAAGACACTAAAATACCTCAAACTCATTTCAGAGCGTGGTTAAGAAAGTATCAGAACAGGTGCTGTGTCCTAATTACAGTGTAATCAAGACAGTAGTGGTCCTTCACTCTTCTGACAACTTTTCAAACAAAAATGAGCAGCAACATGGTGTATAAACATTTGCCCACAGGCTGGCAACACAAGAACCATCTCAGTTAACAAGACTGAACAATAATTGAAGGAATGTCTGATTCAGACATTGGAAAGACCATTTCTGTGCCTGGGGAAAAGGAAATCTGTACCATGTAACAAAGCATTATGAATGCCACTGGGCAGGAAACAACATCAATACTTTTTTAAAAATTATTTTTGTATTTAGCTCAGATGCTGACAACAGCTGCTAATCACTTCTTCCACAGTGGAAAAGAATGTATCTTCCATCCATAAACACCCCTTGTTAGTGTATTATTCTAGGTAACAATAAGAAGGATATAAACATCACAACAACCATGGGAAGAGTTAAACTTCAGATCAGAAGGAAAAAGAAAATCTATTCCAGTTGTTTTTCTGTGTTGCCTTTTCCACAGTTCTGAAAAAAAAAACCAGGCTGAAAGAAGCATCTTCCTGCCTGATGTAAATACAGATTTCTTCAGCAATCTTGACTTTGGCAATAACAGGTCATTCTTCAGATGGGGTTTTCTAGAGAACAGATTTAAGAAATTACATCTGCTGCCTGCCTGTGCTAGCTGGAAATTCAATTCATGCACCCGATTCTATTCCCAATAGAAATTTTTTAAAAATGGCACATTCATATAAGTGTTTGAAAAAGCTAAATCTCATATGACTCATACCTCTCTTCCTGTCAAAATAGATTAATAGTCCTGTTTATCCAAGCAGCACATGCAGCACCACTAGTAGGAGATGGGCTTTCCCACACAACTCAGGCAGTGAACAGCGACACCAGGACCTAAATGCAGAACACTAGAATGCCACCAACCTTTTTTAATTTTTTCTTTGAGGAGAAAAACACATGAGTGCCTGGGGTGGGAGATACCGGTCTAATGCTTCAGTAGTTGGGTAGCCTTCAACTAGCCCTCTCTGTGCTCCTCTCAGATCCAGCTGATATAGCCAGACAATTCAGATAAATGGTTAGCAGCCCACTGAAAGATGAGTAGCAAAGTTTGATTTATGCAACAGATCCTGGACATCTGTAGGAATACAGTGGAAAAGCCTTTCAGTTCCTGTAGCTTGTTTTGGTCTTTGGGAAAAGGGATTTGAATCTCGGCATTTCTCTGGAAGCCTTTGGAGGGTCTCTAATCCTTCAACAGAGGGGAAAACAACACTCTCAGCATTTGAAAAGCAATTCCTGTCCCACTGGGAGAAGAGGGGTTTTAAACTTCTGCTTTCAGGAGAAGATTCTCAATTCCATATCCTAAATGGAGATGGCAAGGTGATACCTGTCTAACTATAGCATATGAAAAAGGCTGAACAGAGATGTATGCAGAAAGTTTGCATGGATCTCCATTATACTGGACTTCTGGATCTGATTTAACTGTAGAAAAGCCAAGTATTGCAACACTTAAGCTTCTTTTTTGGATCTAGCCCCAGATTTATACATATAATCATTGCTAATCTGTTTTACTGTGTTTGCAAAATAAACTGCCCCACAGAAAGTTCTTCAACACATTTTAGATGTGGTGGCTAGTCCTCCTGGGACAGAAGTGGCCAGCAGCTAAAGCACTTATTTGTCATTGTCCTTATTAAGCACAAAGACTCTGCATTTAAACACACACACAACATTAAAATATTGCATAACTGTGTTCTAGCTACAAGCAGAGCCTGGCATTTGCAGTAGTTTCTGTTCCCAGCAACATGGAACCTTACCTCCCAAGGTGGAAAGAACCCACAGTTCTCCTTTGCAGGCAGAACCCACCTTCTCCCTTAATAGGACCTGCTGCACTGCCACAGTGTGTACATTAGAAACTAGATGGACAACAGCAACCTAACACAGGCTGAGGACAAGACACAAATGTCCCAACTCCGAATTATTAAAAGCCATGGGAATCTAGATAAAGAATTTATCCCATGTCCCAGACTGCAATCCAAACCCCAGGAATGCCATGACTGAGACCTAGAAGAGCTTCATTACAGGCTCAGCGTGCTCAGCATGTGCGTGTCCCCTAGTTCTGCAGAAAATAATACCCTTATTTTATGTAAAATGTGGACACTGTTTAACAAGATAATGGGGATCCCTGTTAATTTCTAAATATGTTGTAGGCACTGCCCTGGAAAGAGGCTGCTGAAGGGGCTCAGGCAACTATATAGAAAGAAATGGAATTTAACACAAGGAACAATAACATTTACTGGTTATCATCGCCACGTTATCTTTGAGATGTGACACAACTGGTTTTGATTTGATTCTGGAGTTTATAATAGTTGTGCCTGCCAAAGTGGTACAGTTCATAGCTATAGCCTACATACTGCCTTAACAGAAAGAGCTCTGGATGTGTGAATGCTCAAGGTTTTTTCGCTATTAACAAAAACACCAGCAGGTACCACCTTACTGAGTGCATAAATTTTATAGATAAGGTTTTGTCGTGGTTTAACCCCAGCCAGCAACTAAGCACCACGCAGTCGCTCACTCACTTCCCCCGCCACCCAGTGGGATGGGGGAGAAAATCAGGAAAAGAAGCAAAACTCGTGGGTTGAGATAAGAATGGTTTAATAGAACAGAAAAGAAGAAACTAATAACGATAATGATAACACTAATAAAATGACAACAGCAACAATAAAAGGATTGGAATGTACAAATGATGCGCAGTGCAATTGTTCACCACCCGCTGATCGACACCCAGTTAGTCCCTGAGTGGCGATCCCTGCCCCCACCCCCCCCAGTTTATACACTAGACGTGACGTCCCATGGTATGGAATACCCTGCTGGCCAGTTTGGGTCAGCTGCCCTGGCTCTGTCCTATGTCAGCTTCTTGTGTCCCTCCAGCTTTCTTGCTGGCTAGGCATGAGAAGCTGAAAAATCCTTGACTTTAGACTAAAAACTACTTAGCAACAACAGAAAACATCAGCGTTATCAACATTCTTCGCATACTGAACTCAAAACATAGCACCTTACCAGCTACTAGGAAGACAGTTAACTCTATCCCAGCTGAAACCAGGACAGGTTTGAACATTCTTTGTATTGCCACTACTCTATCAATTCCCTATATTTTACCTTTTTTCCTCTCCTGCATGGTACAATTTGGCCTATGTTCACATCTTTAACTGCACCATTTTATTATGCTTAGCATTTTCTTTATTCATCCCATATTTCTGAATGCACGCAAGTTAATAGGAACCATGCATTGAACTCTCAGAAATGTTCTGGGGGATGGGTCTACTTCCTTTCCCTGCCTATGCAACACAAAAAACCAATCTGCAGACACATGGCAAAAAGAAAAAAAAAACAAAAACAAAAAAGAAAGCAAATTCACCCACATAAAAATAAATAAAAATAGACAGGTCATCATTAGCCCCAAACCAGATTGGTTTTAGGCAAGTTTTCCCAATACCACAATACCACAAAAGACAATATAAGACAACAAAGGAAAAAGAACTTAATGTTCTCAAAGAACTTTTTTCAACATGTTTGTGAATTGGATAATTTTACAGCACTGAGTACAAGAAAATGGACCAAGTGTACACACCAGTTGAGAGCCACTCAACTGAGAAAAGCTGAAGGAAGGAAGAACTAGAGACACTGGTGAATGGTCTGTTCTCTAGCCATATAAAGAGGATGGGATTTGTGTAGACTCTTGAAGATAGTAGGACCATCAGGGCTAGGAGGCAGAACACAGGAGCACAGGACACAGTGGACTTGAAACTGTCAGTTGGCCTGGGAAATGCAAAACAATACCTGAGACAAAGAAACATAGTGGCTAGTTATAATCTGGAAGAAAAGTATCAAGAATTTGCTTTGAAAATTACAAGCTGTTCTAAAAATGGAAAGGGCATGAATAGCTAAAACATTTGCAGCCACTTGGATAATAGCTGCACATATGCATTACCCCTTTGCAACAGTATAGCCACTGGTAAAGGATGTTAAATGACTATCTGCTAGGTGAGATAGCATGAATAAGGACTGAGCTCCATAACAAGCAGATATTAAGACCTTAACTAAAACCTTAGCCACCTGGTGGTTAACAAGACATCACTGGGACGTGTGTCTGCCACTTGCTTCCCTCACAAAAGCTTTGAAAATTCTTTACTTTATGGGGACACAACAGAGATCAGTTAAAACAGTGTGTGTGAATGGGGAATGATAATTGAATATTTCTTAAAATACAAGAAATAAAAAAGGCTTTTCTCTGAAGTTATTAGGATGTTTGAGATAGGTTACAGAAATACATTTTAATTACACTGAATATGTTGATGGAACTCACCATTCCAGTTTATTGAGGAGGCCAAAGGGATTGGACCAATTCAAGTAATATAGACCATCTACCCCTACTTATGCAGCCTCCAGCTTGGTGAGTCCCTAACCTACTGACTGTAGAAAGCTGGGAAACGTGGTAGGGGAAAGTCTATGTTTGCACTTTTCTTATGCTCTCTGAGAGCTTACCCCTGGTGGAGACCAGGATACTTTTGTCCGATTCAGTACAGCTGTTTTTCAATTGGATCAAAAGGAGATGATATAGGCATGAAAACTTTAAATGGGACAGCACACAAAATCCAGAAACCCAATACAGTGCAAACTGTCTGACTGTGAGCTCTCCTTTCCTTCTGCAGAACAGCTTTCTTGAGGCTTTCCTTTCAAGATTTATTGTCATTTCCCAATTCATAGTCTTGGAGTCAGAAAATAAAATGAGCAGAAGTCTTTCTACAGACTGAAACTGCATATTTGCTTTCAGTGGTAAGGATTTAGAACTATAAAGCAGGAAGTGACCCACTACATATTAAACTGAAAACACTTTAAGTTCATTAAATACTACAAAAGGAATCAATGGAAAAAAATCTGCTTTGCTTTGCTTGACTTAATATCTTACAAATCCTTTGAGACTCTCCTCTTGAGATTGAACCAAGGTCCAGCATAATTTTGCAATGGCCACAGCTTGACTGATGAAGCACATTCCAACCCAGATATACAAAGATGGTGTTTTTATTTTTACAGTTTTAACCAGAGGAAGAGAAACTGTGAGTTCACTAAGCAGTGGCTTCCACATTTTTAACCACATAGATTTCATGGTGGTTACAGTAGTAAGGATCAAGTAGGAGCTGATGCCATCTGATTGTCTCTCTCTAAAACTGTAGTAGGACAAAATACAGTGTCTCTACCATTAAGTTCTCTATAAAATTTGATGCCAAAAGCTATTGTTTAATTATTTCTGGAAGGCAAGGTGACCCAAATAGTCTTGAATTGAGGTGCTTTTATTGTATGTGATTTTACTATAGAAACACTTGGGAAGTTTTACCCTGAAGTTAAAAGCCAGAAAAATACAATACTTCATATGCTTTCAAAAAAGGCAATGGACTAACTGCTCTGAAAGGGTAGAGTACAGAGAAGTCAAGCAATTGGTAGATTTTTTTGCTACTCCCCAGGTAAGCTGTTTCTCTCTTCACAATATTGAATACCATGCTTATTTTCAAGCTGCGCATTCTACTTCAAACAAAGCATCATCTCTCCTGCCCTCAACTTCTTGCTCATTCAAAAGACAAAAACAGAGCAACCAGATAATCCAAACTGTATGTAACATGAAAGAAAAGGGCAGTTACTGTGATGCTCTTGCCTTTGTACCCATCAGCTTGTTTAAGATGCCTTGGTCTAATGAGAAAAATCAGACCTTTAAGTTCTAAACTACAAAGAGATTCTTAAAAATCAACACAGCTTTCATATTGCAACTCCTTTTTTTTAAATTTCTTTTTCATGCCTTACTCATGTGTTTAAGGCTGCTTACTTCAATATGGGGTATGACTTTCCAAAAAATTAATAATTTAATTCAATGTTTCTTTAATACTACAAACAGAAAGCTTCGGGAGAGCTCAAACATTTGGGCTACACACTTCCCATACTTCATAGCTCAGAATCATAACTGGCATGTCTGAAAAAATTATGACTAAAAGCGTTTAAGAAGGTGATGCAGAGCATCTGAGGCTAGGTGAGGAAGCCCACAGAAACCCATGCACAACTTTAACATAGTTATGAACTTTACTCTTTTTCACACTGAGTTCCAAAAGCCTATTCAGAAATTTTATTAACAAAGTATAAAATATGTTTGCTCAGTACATCAGTAAACACAATTAAAACAGCTGCAATAAATACAGCAAAAATGAATATTCATGATGTGGTACAAACCTTGTTTAATGGGATCTGAGTGTGCTTCCACCCAAAAGGGAAGTTTCTACATTCCCTTGGGCTGGCAGCAATGCTCAGGTGGCCCCACAGTCAGTTGTTACGAAAGCTTCCCCTTAATCTAATTCTGAAACTGTACCCTTAGAAGCATTTAATCAAGATCATATTCAAAATCCCACGTTTTTACATCAATAAAAAATGACATAATTTTACTTTTGAAAGTGTAAATATGGAAATGGTTTCTGGTTCACATAATGCAGATTACTGGAAATAGGCACCTATGGAAAGTGATTCATGCAACTACTTTAGGAATGTACCTCTGAAGGAGAGGAATTGTACTTGAGAAGTAGCTGTTTCTTTCCATGATTATAAAGGCAAGCCAGCACTATCTCCAATGTATGCTGTACACTTCTAGAGTTATGTGAGTTCACATGATCCTAGCAATGTATTGTGCAGTTTCTACAGCAGTTTTAACCTTTTCAGAAAACTTTGAAAATCCTTCCTTAACTCTTTCAATTTGATGAAGGTAGCCTGTGACTGAATTTCTGTATATCATTCTGGCCCAAACCATTTGAATCTTGCCTACTCTTTTCCTTGCAACAGATGGGAAACAGCTGTTTGATGGGAAAACACTGCCCAAGCACCTGAACACATCTTCCTTCTCCACCCCCTGGCAGTGGCAGCACATCCCAGAAAGTTGGGCTGATGCTGCTCTTGAAACAAGGGGTGAGAGGCAGGGTATACTGCTGCTGCTGCTGCTGCATCATCCTCCCAGGTTCCTCTTTTGGCCATCCCTACCTGTCCCTGCCCGTGGGTGTGAAAAGCAGCGGCTCAACTCTGGATCTAGTAGCAACAGTCTTGATGCCAGCTTCTCCCTAGGACTCTCTGAGACAGTTATTTGCACATGGAAGAAAGTGGAGTAGCTATTGTATGTGGAGGAGAGCTTGTCTTAACCTGTTGCTAGAGGCATGATGAGGGAGGAAGAGTCAAGAGGGCTCTGGAGACACAAACTGAAAATCTATCCCTTAAAGGTCCTAAGCTTTTTTCCACTTCCACTGTGTTGCTTCTCATCTCCATACCTTGCTTCTTTTAGGTGCTATGGTAAAAATGTGCAATTTTTTTCATGCATGATTTAGAGCTTTAAACTCTGTCTACAGGTCATGGCACAACAAGAATTTTGTTTCAGCAGAAGAACTCTCAATGTCATTATGAAGCCACTCTCCATCATCTTTGAAAAGCCTTGGAGACTGCAGTGGAGGGTTCACAATAACTCGAAAAAGGCAAAAATCACATCCATCTTCAAAAAAGTCCAGACAGGGCATTAGAGTTGTCAGTTTCACCATAGGCTCTTGCAAAATTATGGAGTTAATCTTCATGGAAGCCATTTACAGATACATGGAGAACAAAAAGGTGATTAGTAACAGCCAGCATAGATTTACCATGGCCAAATCATATAAATTCCTACACCTTTAGCAAGGCAACACCGAACAGCAGGGCTACCACTCAGATGGAGCTTGGCAGGATGGAGGAGTGGGCTACCAGAAACCTCATGAAGTTCAGTAAAGACAAATGGGAAGTTCTGGACCTGCTGCAGAATAACCCTGTGCAGGCTGGGGACTGACCAGCTGGGGAGCTGCTTTGCAGGAAAAGACCTGGCAGTCTCAGTGCACAAGCTGAACATGGCATATCAAAGCACCCTTGAGGCAATGAGAGCTAATAAAGTACTGAGCTGCATTAGCAAGTGTATCCAGCAGGTTGAGGGAAGCAATTATCCTCCTCTCTTATAAGACTCACTGGAGCTGCACCTGTTTTCATAAAATCATAGAATCATTTAGGTTGGAAAAGACCTTTAAGGTCATTGAGTCCAACCATTAACCT
>NW_010972556.1:1340137-1380279 GCF_000737465.1 Haliaeetus leucocephalus
TCCAGTCAGCTGGGACCTCCCCAGTTAGCCAGGACTGCTGAAAAATGATTGAAAGTGTCTTGGTGAGCACTTCCACCAGCTCCCTCAGTGCCCTTGGGTGGATCCCATCCAGCCCCATAGACTTGTGTGTGTGTAAGTGGTGTAGCAGGTTGCTGACCATTTCCCAATAGATTATGGGGGCTTCATTCTGCTCCCCATTCCTGTCTTCCACCTCAGGGGGCTGGGTACCCTGAGAACAACTGGGCTTACTGTTAAAGACTGAGGCAAAGAAGACATTAAGTACCTCAGCCTTTTCCTCATCTGTTGTCATGGTGTTTCCCCCCCACATCCAATAAAGGATGGAGATTCTCCTTAGCCCTCCTTTTGTTGTTAATGTGTTTATAGAAACATTTTTTAATTGCCTTTTACTGCAGTAGCCAGACTAAGTTCTAGCTGGGCTCTGGCCCTTCTAGTTTTCTCCCTGCATAACTTCACAACATCTTTGTACTCCTCCTGAGTTGCCTGCCCCTTCTTCCAAAGGTCATAAACTCTCCTTTTTTTCCTGAGTTCCAGCCAAAGCTCTCTGTTCAGCTAGGCTGGTCCTGCCAGCTCCTCTTTCAGCACATGGGGATGACCTGCTCCTTCACCCTTAAGATTTTCTTCTTGAAGAATGTCCAGCCTTCCTGGACCCCTTTGCCCTTCAGGACTGCCTCCCAAGAGACTCTGTCAACCAGTCTCCTAAACAGGTTAAAGTCTGCCCTCCAGAAGTCCAAGGTAGCAGTTCTGCTGACCGCCCTCCTCACCTCTCCAAGAATTGAAAACTCTATCATTTCATGATCGCTGTGCCCAAGGTGGCCTCCAACCACCACAACACCCATAAGTCTTTCTCTGTTCACAAACAACAGGTCCAGTGGGGCACCTTCCCTCACTGGCTCCCTCACCAGCTGTGTCAGGAAGCCGTCTTCCACACATTCCAGGAAACTCCTAGACTGTTTCCTCTCTGCTGTAGTATGTCTGGTAAGCTGAAGTCCCCCACAAGAACAAGGGCTAGCGATCGTGAGACTTCTCCCAGCTGCTTATAGAATATTTCATCTGCCTGTTCATCCTGGTTGGGTGGTCTATAACAGACTCCCACCAGCATAGCTGCCTTGTTGTCCTTCCCCCTGATTCTTAACTATAAGTACTCAACACTTTCATCACCATTGTCAAGCTCTAGACAGTCAAAACACTCCCTAACATACAGGGCTCTCCCATCACCTATTCTTCCTTGTCTACCTGTTGTGAAGAGTTTATAGCCATCCATTGCAGCACTACAGTTGTGTGAGTCATCCCACCATATTTCTGTGAGTGCAACTGTATCATAGTTTTCCAGCTGCACAATGGCTTGCAACTTGTCCTGTTTGCTGCCCGTGCTGCATGCATTGGTGCAGATGCACTTCAGTTATGCTATTGATCCTGCCACCTTTTTTGGAGGAAAAGCCCTAATTCCTACATGACTGTTCTCAAGAGCTTCTGCGGTTTCTAACACATCAACAACCCTTGCATCTTTGCTGCTGCATGGATCTCCATCGCCTACGTCCACTGAGAGACCCAAGGGCCTCGCTAACACACTGTCCCTCAAACATTGGAGTGCCACTTCCAGTCTTATCTCTAGCGAGCCTGGTTTTATCCCTTTCCCCCTTCTAATCTAGTTTAAAGCTCTTTCAGCAAGCTCTGCTAACTCCTGTACAAAGATCCTTTTTCCCCTTCAAGACAGCTGTACCCCGTCTGTCACCAGCAGGCCTGGTGTCATGTAGACTGACCCATGATCAAAAACCTCAAGATTCTGCTGGTGATACTAGGCTTCGAGCCAGGTTTTTGTCCCCCAGTACAAGATAGACATTGACAAATTGGAGTGAATGCAGAAGACGACCACAAAGATGGTTAAAAGGATGAAGCATGTGATGTAGTCACGGTTTCCTGAAAGGTCTGACAAAGCATCTCTAGAAACCGTGTAGTGTTTACATGCCTCCTAATAGATAGCTCCAACTTATGGAATTCATCTTTCACTCACAAAATTGGCAGTAGTACTAAAATCACCAAACTTGATTAGCTGTGAAGATTTCTTCTTATGTTTGCAATTTTTTTCCAGGGGGTGTGGGGAGAGTGGAGTGGAGTGGTGTGGAGGAGGAACATGGGACAGGACTGCCCAAAACCCATTTACTACAAACCCGCAAACATTTTTAAAAAATCTGCCTTTGGAAATAAAGATATTCTAGTCATAATTCTTCCTCCTCCAGTGTTAGCTTGCTAGCATTTGGGAAGAAGAGGACAAAAGCAAAGATTTAATTCTCCTCTTCATTGTCAAGCATAAAGGTTAAGTTTAACTATATCTTTGTCAGAAAGCCCCCAGGACATACTCTGCTGCTAAGATAACATTGAATTAACTTGAATTTTTAGCGTGCTCAAATTTTTTCAGCACTTGGTTTTCCAGTCTTACCACTCTTATCAAAATACATTATTGTGACTCTTAGAATAATATTTTAATTTATTTAGCCTTTTAAAATAAGTTATTTCATGTTATAGATTATTATTTTAGGAAGTTAAAGTGAGGCATATCTGAAAACAGCAACCTCATTCTGCTGCAAAATGCAAGGGGGATTGGAGATTTTCAGTAATTTGGGGAGGATGAAACAAGCCTAGGGCCTCTATAAGGGAAAGTCATTGGAAAACGGTAATATTGCAAAGGCTTCTGGATAAGGCCCTTTAGTACAGAAACAGGCAATTTTTCTTTTAAAAAAATTTAACCAAGCCCTTGCCTCCTTATCCTGCTAGTAGCCCTGCACTCTCTAACCAAGGACAGAATTGCCAAAGACAACTTGGAGTTTGTTCCTAGCTGAAACCTTGATCAGGGATGCAGACTTGGGTAATAAAACTCAGTTATACGAGTATGAACAGCTAACACATTGACTGGGTACTCCTCTCTTTTCTTTTTTTTTTTTTTCAATATAGCTGATCATCCAGCCAAAGGCAGATTTCACAAAAATTCAGTGAGTGGAAGATTCATAAATACAGTTTTTCAATGGAAAGTGCTAATAAGCAATGAAAGAACAGAAGTGCTGGTTATGAAATCTTGTAGAATATCAGGGAATAAAAGTCACTGATACAAGGTTCATTCACCCAGGGGCAGAAAACTGAAATTCTAGAGAACTGAGGTTGTGTATTCGTGTACAACCCAATCACAGGCTCATAAAAGCCAGTGAGACCGAACAATCAGAACTCCAATCACTGCTCTTTTATGAGATATATCAGAAGAGAAAGATCAATACTAAGAGGTAGCTTCTAGCAGAAATTGAAGCCTTGACTGTGCTGGACTCTTCAGTAAGCCACAGCAGAGACAGACCCAAGACTCATGATGTAGCACAAAGTTACCACAAACCCTTTAGTCTGTCAGTAAGCATCTTTGGCTCCATGGAGAAAAGACCCAACGGTCTCCCATGCAAATATCAACCTACCCTGACAGGCTCCCAGTCTGCAACCACTGAGGTGTGAAAAGAAGCTCCAGTTGTGAGTGGTCTGCAACAGTCCCACACCAGTGCATGCTCCAGAGCCAGTGCTAGTACAAATTAGCATATTTTAAAGGCTTGAATGTTTCTGTAAATATAAGCACTGCAGAAGTTCCTTGGCGTACAAGGTAGGCAAGTAACAGCTCTGCTTGTTGATACGTGCTGTGCCTTTCTTAGTTGTACCTACTCATTTGGCAGCCTTTATTGTACCCAGAAATTCCACTTCTTCATTTCTTGCTGTGTATAAAAGCTTTTAGCACAAAGCTACAGCCACATACCACAGTGTTACATTCAGTAAGCATGGTAGAAGACCTTTGAATTCTAGTTAAATATTGAACCAAGGGATGATTCATAGAAATTTTCCCATGAATGCTTGTAAAATAATCCTGGAATAAGCTCTGTTAGACTACAAATATATTTCACAGCAGCTATCACACTCCTTTTATCTGGAAACTGACTTCTACTACCAGTTGTTACTACATCATTGATGTGATCAATAGGATACAATTTATTTTGATGCAAATGACATGTAAATCATAGCAAAGCATGCCCATCACACTGACATTTCAATGGGAATAGAAAGATGCCACCAAAGTTTGATACATAAAGGACCATTGCCATCCCAAGGTGCTGCCAAATATTCTCCAGCAGCCTAGAAGAAGGGGTCTGAGAGTGGCTCTTCAGAGCACATCTGTAGAGATAGTGTAGGCAGAAGGTACCAGGGCCATGTGTCAACACAGCCTGGATGAACCAAATGTTGGTTCCAGACTGCAATGTTATTATAAACACTAACAATTAAAGACCATCCTTTATTGTTCAGTGCTTTCTTCTCTACCTAATCATATTTTCTTTTCATGCTATCTTTCCTTGCTTCCTAAAATTTATTTCCTGCATGCTCTCCTCATGTTGTTTGTCAAGAAGAACGCTCCCTGCTAGCTGTAATTGTCAATTAAGTCATTAACTGATACCCAGCATGGCTGTCTCTGAATACTAAGTTCCCTATGCATTGTATGAAACAGTGGCAACCAGAGCATTCAATTAGATCTAAACCCACTTGCTAACAGCATGACAAAAAGTAGACAAAGTTTTTTCTGTTTATATATAGACAATAGAATGAAAATGAAATATTATGGGTTTATAATCAGATTTCCCTATATTACAAGATAAAATGCAAGTACGTTTATCATTTATTAGTATATATTACCATGAATTGAACACTGATGAGTTGGAAAAACAGAGCAAAGGTTTATTTGCTTCATCTAAGTGATACATTAAACTAAAGCAGACAAAACAAACAGTCTGGCAAAATGCTGACAGTGGGTCTAGAATTAACTACAATTGCAAATACAGACAATATTTCTTTGTGGTGAATCACTAATAAAAATAACATTCAGTTAATGATAAAAGGAAGATAAGTTTTGAGATCACTGAAAATTGATCTGACATTAACTGTTGTGCAAAATTTCAGCTAATGAGAACATCCCATCTCTCTCTAAAAGTCATACAGGCAGCATTAAACTTCTGGCAAAAAAAGGACACAAAAATGAAATTGTCAATAAAATTCTCTGAAAGCTTAACAAAGACATTTGAATACAGCCAGATTAAAGTAAATTAAGAAAACATTCCTGAGTGCAGGGTGTAGTGAGGGATGTAATATGAGCTTTTCCAGTATCAGTTTCTGAATCCAGAAGATTCTTTAAAATTTTGCCCAGACATCCAGAAGACTACATTTCCCAGAAAAATTACAAAATAAATCTAGATGAGGTGCCAGAAATTGGGTCCAGTGGCTGATTTTCTCAGTTTGCTGACAGAAGGAACCCTTGTTAGAAATAAGGACAGTAAGATACATTAACCTGTGGAGGGGAGAGGGGAAAGATGAGGGAATTAATAAAAGGAGATGGGAAAAGGAATCAATGAACTGGTTTGTTAATTGAGAAGAGGACATTGGCCCACAGCACCAACAGTATGCCAGCCACCAGTCAGGGGAGAATCAGATTAGGCGTGGGCAGAAAAACACATCTGTAATCTGGTAAAACACTTTTGAAAGGACTCCCCCAAAAGCTATTTATAATCTGGCAGATAATGGATGACTTAGTGTCACAGAGGTGCTCATGAAGTCCAAGGCTACCTCAAATCCTTTAACTGATCAGACAATTAATGTATGATGATCAGCCAGTAAACTAGTCCAAAGTGTCATTCCTCAGGGGTTACTAATGCATGTAAGACTTCAGAGAGAAAAACCCAGTAACTTGGCAGTTATCTAAAATATACAGCAACTGGTTTACAGATCCTGCTCAAGACTTCAGCACTCAGAAAAGTACTGGTTGCTCAGCATTTTATTATCTTCTGTGGATTAGCTCTCACATATTTGTCCTTCTAGAAGAAAAATCCCTAAGTAGTGGTCACAGAAATTTTCCAAATTACTCTGGCTGCCAAAGACTGCCAGTTCCTGAGTACTCCTCCTGGCTGCCTGAGCCTTCTTTTCCCTTCTAACCAAGCTGAGCTTCATGCTGTGAATGAGGGAAAATTGCAAACTGAATTTAAATCTGATTTCTCTATGCTTAGCACTCCAAAGTATTTCAATGATCTGATTTAAGGGAAGCCCCAACACTGCAATAATTTATGCTCTGTGCAAAGTTCCCGAAGTGGCAAATGAACCACAGCAGAACAAACAAGAGTGCAGCAGAATTAGAAACAGAATCACACTCTTTCCAGAAATTTTTTTAGAATACCCCTCATGCACTCTGGTTAACAGTAATGTTCCAGCCTGGTGCTTTATAAACTCCTACATTGAATTACTCAGAAGCAAATAATTGTGCTTTTTGGTGGTTTTTTTCATTGTAGCAAAGAAGCTGGACACAGGACGGTTGTTATCTAATGAACACTTTTCAGAACAATATTCTGGGAGAAATAGTCACTAATAATACAGCAAGAACAATTTAAGATCGTGAGGGATACATGCAACCAGGCCTGGGACTGCTGCAGTATGCTTGCTTGCTGAAGGACAATGGGAGCTTCAGCTCTGCCAGACAGTTTCTAGCCCTCAGCTGGTTTGGAGGTCTCCTCTCCTCCCCTCTCCTCCAGAATTTTCTGATCAGGTACACCTAGTTCTAGGGTGGGGTCTGTTCAATGAAAAAAAACCCACAAAACAAATAAAAACTGGAAAAAAACAGGTTGCGCTTGTTCAATCCAAAACATATACAAGGAAGTGGTTCCTCTTCTCTCAGGGTAAATGGAGTGTCATCTAGCAGTGCCCTACCAAGTGCCCTACCAAGCAGCTGACAAAATATTTGAGGAAAGGGTGTCCTCAGACATTTTTGAACTACTTAGAACTCCTCAGTATCACAAGTGCTTAAAGCATTAAATTATGTAAAATCCAGCCCTACACTGTATATGTCATTAACTCTCCAGAAGATCTTGATGTAAGTTGGCTTATACTCTTGCATTTTCTTGGCCCAGAACTTCAGTTGGATTACCATACAGGAAAAACTTCCAGAAATCTGGGGAGTGCCTTTCCAAAGCTGGGGAAGAGCTGTAAAATGCAGCAAATGGGCAAAGATATCACTGCTGCATGTGTTGCATAATATAGCAGTGTCTCATTGTCCAGAGTGTACCACCAGAGAAACATAGAGGACCACAGTGAGATCTGTGGAGGATGCATTATCCATGACTGATTTTTCACACTGACTATTTATATAAAAACAGCTGTCATGAGCAGCAACAACAACAAATCTAAAACCTAACCTGGGCAGTACATTCTGAGATCTAAGAGCCATTCCTGGTGCACCCAGACAAACTGGCAAAAACATCTAGAAAACAGATAGCTGATGAAGAACTGGCCTTCTCCTTACAAAAGCTGCAGATGAAACATTCCTTAGTATGTGAGTTCAGTCATTCGCTGACCTACATGTTACCTTAAATGTTGGCATAGCCATACTATCTGAATACTGCAGCAGACAACATCATTAGATGAATGTAACTAAACCAGTCTCACATAGGGCCTGCTTCCACGGTGCTTCTGCTGCCTACAAACTACATGCGCCACTAACCAGTGGCGATTAAAATAAGGGTTGCTTCTTATTGTGACACTAGATTCAATCTGTCTTCACCTATTCACAAGAGGTCAACTAGCTGCTAAAATGAAAATTGGTAATAGCCTCCACAGTGAACTACCACATACCAACGACACTTTGGTAAGCTCTTATTCTTAAAATACCCTGTAAAATATGATACATGCTTCAATGCTTTTCAGAGGTTGTGGATGTGCAGTAACATACAACTGTGACAGTGTATGAGCAATGCTACATCTTACAAGGACTGCTAACAGAACAATTGTGGCCTCCAATCCATCTCAAAGAGATTAGTCTCAAAATGTTAGAGAATACCCTTGTTAATCGTGATCTTCCATTCACCATTGACGTCTGCACCCACATACATTTAATTATGATTGATACAGCCTCCTTGTTCCACAACTACAGTCATGTTGTTAAGACAAATGACCTTTTATCAGTGATAGCAAACTGAATCTTCATCACTGATCTTTTCTAAATTTAAAAAAAATTTTTTTTTTTTTTTTTGTTGCACCATTACAGCCTGTTCAGTGAGGTCACTGAATTGGCTGCATGGTGACCATAGCCAGTCTCTCCACATGGGGTGTGTGTAATGAGGCTACGGACAAGTCCTAGTGACAGTGTACCCTGTAGAGCAGTGCCCTCTAGTTTGATTTGATGTTAAATGCTATTGACATTCAACATTTACACTTGTTTGCTTTGCCAAGACACAGATTCATTAGATAATCTCTCCTGTTGATACCATTGTGTAAAAATTAAAGACTTAGTGGCACATGATACATAACCCAGAGGTACCATGCCCTTGATGAATTTTCTAACCAGCAGCTCAATTCTCTTCCATATTTTGGAGCAACAAATATGTAAGAATTTTACTAAAAGCATATCAGCTTCACCATGGTATACAGAGACCCACATCTAGTAACTTGACAGTTGTAGCACATAAGCAGAAGGTAAAGGAACACAGCCAGAAGTTCTTATTACATGGATGACTTTATATTATATTTATGTAATTGCTTAGGAGTTATAATACCATTAACATTAGCATTAATGCCAGGAAAAAATGTTCCCAGCTGAAACAGTTTGGCAAAAAAACCCATGAAGCATTTCAAGTAACTTCTGGCAAATAATACTGATAGAATATTTTGTCCAAATCTACAATACATTTGAGCCATGAAAGGGATGAACACATCAGTATGAACATTCTCCCAAAATCACTACATTTCAAAACACAATTATATCCCAATGTTGTGGGAATCTGTTTTTCTGACTGATTTCCTATGCATGTCGGGGTCCTGAGGGCACCAACGAGACTTACAGCCTGGCCCAGCATCCCCCAGGGCCTCCCCCATCCCTGACCATAACCCAGGAGTCCATTTCATCCAGGCCAGAGCCACCAATCCATGCTCCTGCCTGGCTGTGGACCTTGCTGAATGTGACCCCTACTCGCAGGCCAATGTCCCATCCCAGCCTCAGCCCTTCCCTGTACCCAGGGAAGTGCCCGATGCCCGGGACTGGGGCTACCCGGCTCCCTGTCTGGCTGCTGGGATGGGGCCTGGCTGCCAGGTCCTGCCCTGCCACCACAGGGAACCTTAGCACCTTGTGGAGCTGCCAACCTATGCAGTGCCATGACAATTCAAATGCAAAAACATAATTTGGTTTTTGGACAAAGGATTTCTCTGAATGGTTTTAAATTCAATAGCACACAATGAAAACTGAAAAAAACTACAGCTGAATTTTGTTTTCACACTACTGTAAAAACCATAGCACTTATTAGCTCCAGCTTATAAATGCATGACTAAAGAGGTACCAGAAATATAGATGAAAATAATGAATGGTGAAATATCACAGCCCCAAAATAAGTCTGATATGACACAGAACAAAATTGTAAGACACAGCCTTTTTCATCCCTCCCTCTAATAGTAACTGTAATGCATGAGAATTTACCCCATGTTTTTCTGCTCAGTGTCGCATTTTTATCTGATGGGTAATTCATATTAAGTACTTCAGGCTTGCTCAGTGTTATCTGTCCATTTACCACTGTTCAGACAGAAAGCAATGCTATAAAGATCAAGGGCAAGTGGCATTAAAAAGGTGAAAGCTAGCATTCAAAGCAGCATATCACTTATGCATGTGTGAAAAAACAGCAAATTTGCCTAGCTCAGACATGATACAATTAGGTAATAACCAATAGATAGCTTGGAAGAGAGGATAAATGCCTATATGGGCAGCTGCTTAAAGCTGATGGATACAGTGTTTTTGAGGTAATAAGTGAATCAGGCTGCAGAGCCTTGGTTAATCAGAACAGGGCACCTTTGATCTGACTTACATCAGCTATGGAAATGGTATTGCTCTATAAGTACAGAGACCAGAAAAGATCTTAATGCAACATTTACCACAGTCTGGATGAGTGACACTAATGACCATGCATACTTAGCATAGGATTATTAACTAACTAGGTGATGTATTATACAGATGCAAGAGATAAGGCTGATAAACAAACCTTAGTGATTAGGAAACAATAAACTTGGCATTACAATTCCTTCTCCATGGTCACTGAACTAAGGGTGCTACAGAAAGGGCTGCACAGAGTGCACCACTAGACTTTTGCTTGTCCCTTGCCACATCATATCATAAAACTGTCCGAATGATGAATCTGAAGTCAAGTCGAGTATTATGTCTGGGCAAAGTAGCATAAGTGGTTTCGGGCAGAGGTGCAATTGGAAGCAGCCAGCTGTAAACTGTAGGAAGAAAGACTGAACATAGCTATAGTGGGTCAGGTTGTCAAGTCCGATACTCAGACTTGAACAGAAGCCCAAGCAGATGCCTAGAAGTGAATATAAAATTAGTGTAAGCAGATAGTGATGCTTTTGAAAAGCGTTCACTCAGACTCCAACAACTTAGGAACCGCTGAGCCAAATATATTTAACAATTCTCAGACAATTTCTCTCCCATGATTATGTCTTGTCTGCCCTAAGCCTCCTGGGGCTCACAACAACCCCCTGAAGGGGGTCCTCAATTAAGGGGCTCCTCAGGTCACCAATATGGTATATGAGGAGCCTCATCATTATCGTATCTCTCAAACCTTGCTTCTATTAACTTAATTTGAGGACTTACACTCTTGTATATGAAAAGATCCTAGCAATCAATTATTTTGCATCATCTCCAAGCTACTTTTATCTAACACACCTTTATTGTATCTCCTGTCAGCACTCTCTGTTGTGGGCTGGAGGGTCATTGGTTTAATCAGTAATTCCTGGAATGTAAGCCATCTCGTATTTCTCATCAACCTTGTCACATTCTTCATTGTAGATTGGTTTTTTTCAGATGGGGAGGGGGATACAGTCACTGCTACTGATTATTCTAATCTAGATTCTTTCTTATCTCTTTATCCCTGAAAAGGACTTTGGTTTTATTCAATGGCAGTTTCTTTAGGACCCTGTGGAAAGGGAGCTTAAAGAACACCTCATCAAGGTGCAGGTAGACTAGGCTGATCAGATCTTGCTCCCTGTGGCTCAAAATTCCTAATGCCTCTAAACTCCTCTCCACACATTTATCCAAGTATCCAGGAATCATTCTGTATTACAGTTTTAAACTAATTTGCCTGTTACAGATACCAGGATTAGCAGATTTAATTCCTCTAGATCCCTCATACAAGTTCCCCTAGATGTCCCACACAGCTCTTTCTAAAATTACCATCACATCTGAGACCTTTGAGTCATTAAGTGCAAGGGATTTTTAAACACATGGCTACCCACTCCAGTTAACTCATTCAGAGATTTCATTCTTGAGCTGAACTTTTGTAAGTCCTGGTTAAATACCATCTGCTCCTGGCAATCTGCTATAGTTGAGTTTCTGTTTGTTGCACAATTTCTTCCGTTAACCCTTGACTTTGAGCAAAATACCGATGAATTCCCCCTCAAAAGAATTCCAGCATACAAACCTCTTGAAGCTCACATGCATTGAACAAAAACTCATTTAGTTTTTCTGATAGATATTTACCTTCCATGAGTGCTCTTTCACATGGTGGTATCTATTGACCCAGCATACTGTCTAGAAGGCTACTTCTTCCTGATGCCTTTAAAAATGGTTTTTACATTGGATATGCGTTTTGGTTTCTGCCTTTTGCTAGTTGTTCCTCCAGGTTTCTTGCCTGTTTTATTATGGTTTACATTTAACTAGCAAATATTTCCAATGTTGTTTGAGCTTTCTGAAAGATACCTTTTTTCTTTTAATAACACTTTTCCTCTTATGTTGATATTTAGTCATGCCAGCATCGTTTTGCCTTTTCTCAGGGGTTTATATTTATTTATCAGGTAAGTGGTATGCATTTGCTCTGTACCTCTGCTATGGTGTCCTTAAATATCAGCCAGAAACATCCAAAACTACACAGCTGGCCGTCCAAGAGATACAAAACTGATTCTGCATTCTGTCACTCTGCTCATTTGCTCAGCTTAGTGAAGACAGAAGGGTTTCAAACGTCATTTTCATTTCCTCCTAAATACTCCAAAACTTTATCTAAGCTATAATCTCAGAACTTTTGTACCTTGAAGAAACTTCCTCCCTTTCATTGCCCAGGTCTCAGATACCTATACTGCTTTGCATATCTGCAGCTTAGTCACCAGTGTAAGTGCCTAAGGATCACACAATAATGTGATAGAAGGGCTGTGCTCTCCCATCTTACATTAGGGAGGAAAAGAGGTCAAATGTAAGTAACAGTATCTACCCATCCTTCATCTCCCAGTTGTGTGTAAAGCAAAGACAAGAGATTTGATTTCTCTGTTAGGGAGAAGTGTGTAAGATGACAAGACTTCATGTGACATAGTACAAAAATTGAACTTTCTTGATTTGGGAACCTAACAATTAAGGAACAAGGGACTGGGCTGGAATCTGTGTCTTTGCTCTTCTATAGAGTAATATCTGGTATTCAGACTCCCAAATGTTGTTTAGCTACTGAAGACCAGTAATCTCATAATTTTTTTTTCTTTAAATGAAAGTGCAGTCCTGTCCCTATCTTTGTCTTCTCTCATCTCGAGTCACACTGACAGCTAGATGGTTTTTCAAAAAAATGCTAGAGAGAAATGGAGAAAAACTACAGCAATTTTCCTACTTCTATTATCAGAAGGTAAGACTGAACAAAAAGAATCAGTGAAATTGTTAGGTTTCAGTGACATTACCATCATTTTCCCCAAAATTCTCATTCTTGCCATGAAATTATAGGTCATGGTTTGTAAATACTACCAGCCAGAGTCTGATCTCGTTTGCATCAAATTCAATCAAGGACAGCTGCACTGGTGTAATGAAACTGAAATCAGAATCTGATCTCTTTGCAATTCTTGGGTCCATTCTTTCAACAGAGTCCCAAAGGCCTTGGCAAACACAATCAGTATTTACTGTGCCCTCTTGCTGCTACTATAGCAATTACAATCCCTGAGACATGGGAATTCACTGACTTCTCCCTAATGTCCGTATCTCAGAGCATCTTGCATTGCACTGCCATGGTGCCTTAAAAATAGGGCATTCCCTAAAAGATAGGAAGGTAACATAGGACATGTACTGAAGACCTGTAACCAGGCACAGTCCTCAGTCCCTGGTCCATCCTACGTTCTGTATCTCTGTGCATAATGTCTGTGAGCACATAATAAATGCCCCAACAGAAACCTAGAATACATGCCATACATAACAGATGCATTCATTTAATGACAAAAACAAGACAGATGTGTGAACTAGGGAAGGGTGCAGGATGGTGAATTAGAAACACAGCCATTACATTTAAATGAAGGTAGTTCTTCTGTCTCAAAGCTTCCTGCACATGCAACCAATTTTCTGTCTCTAAAATTAAATTCTTGTATGGATACTGATTTGCAGTACAATTGCAATAATTCTGTCTCTTTTGTCTTGCTTTCTTAACAATGGCAGTAAAATTATATAAATTTTTTTGTAAATAAATTGTATAAAATAGCATTAGATAATAAAGTTGTGCTTTTTCCCCCGTGATAGAATTGTAGAATCAAAGAATCATAGAATCATTTAGATTGGAAAAGACCTTCAAGATCATCAAGTCCAACCATTATCCATGCCCACTAAACCATGTTCTGGAGTACCTTGTCTCATGCTTTTTGAACACCTCCAGGGATGGTGACTCAACCACCTCCCTGGGCAGCCTGGTCCAATGCCTGACAACCCTTTCAGTAAAGAAATTTTTTCTAATATCCAATCTAAACCTCCCCTGGTGCAACTTGAGGCCATTTCCTCTTGTCCTATCTCCAGCCACCTGACAGAAGAGACCAGCACCCACCTCACTACAACCCCCCTTCAGGTAGTTGTAGAGAGCGATAAGGTCTCCCCTCAGCCTCCTTTTCTCCAGACTAAACAACCCAAGTTCCCTCAGCCGCTCCTCATAAGATTTGTGCTCCAGGCCCTTCACTAACTTGGTTGCCCTTCTCTGGACACGCTCCAGCACCTCCATGTCTTTCCCGTAGCGAGGGGCCCAAAACTGAACTCAGTACTCGAGGTGCGGCCTCACCAGTGCCGAATACAGGGGAACAATCACCTCCCTGCTCCTGCTGGCCACACCATTTCTGATGCAGGCCAGGATGCCATTGGCCTTCTTGGCCACCTGGGCACACTGCCAGCTCATATTCAGCTGGCTGTCAACCAACACTCCCCAGGTCCTTTTCCCTAACATAAAGAGCCACCCCACCACCTCTTCTTCCTTGCCTATCCCTTCTGAAGAGCTTATAGCCATCCTTTGCAGCACTCCACTCATGGGAGTCATCCCACCAGGTTTCCGTGATGGCAACTAAGTCGTAGCTATCCTGCAGCACAATGGCTTCCAGCTCCTCCTGTTTATTGCCCGTGCTGCATGCATTGGCATAGATGTATTTGAGCTGGCCTATCAAATCCACCCCTAACATTGGCATGCTGCCTCCAGGCTCACCTCTGGTGCACCTAGTTTTGTCCCTTACCCCCTTCAAGCCTAGTTTAAAGCCCTCTCTATGAGCTCTGCCACGTCATGAGCGAGGATTCTTTTACACCTTTGAGACAGCTGGATACTATCTGTTGCCAGCAAGCCCAGTGCCATGTAAACCTCCCCATGATCAAAAAACCCAAAATTCCACTGATGGCACCAGCCTCTGAGCCACATATTAACCAGGTGTGTTTTCTTGTTCCTTTCAGTATATTTCACTGCCACTGAAGGGATTGAGGAAAACACTACCTGTGCTCCCAATCCTTCCACTAATCACCCCAGTGCCCTGAAGTCCCTTTTGATTGCCTTTGGATTTCTCTCTGCAATCTCATCACTGCCAACCTGCACAACCAGCAATGGGTAATAATCAGAGGTCCAAACCAGACCAGGTTGATCTCTGGTAATGTCTTCTACCTGGCCCCCAGGGAGGCAGCAGACTTCCCTGTGGGATGGGTCAGGTCTGCATCTTAGGCCCTCTGTCCCCCTCAGAAGGGAGTTACCTCCAACAATTACCCTCCTTTTTCTCTTAACAGAGGCTGTCAGAATGCGTGGGGCTGCCCGACTGGGCCTAGGCACCTCCCTAGATAGGACTTCATCTACACCCTGATCTTCACTGGCCTGGCCCTCAAGTTCCAGAGCCCCATACCTGTTGTGTAGGGGCAACCGGGAAGGTGAGGGAGACCGGGAGGGGATTTGCCTGCCTCCCTGAGCAGGGACCTGTATCCATTCCCCTCTTGCCTGGTGGCAAGAGGGCAGGGGAACCTCCGCTTCTTGTGGAGCCTCCATCTGCTGCCTCTGCCTCTGCCTCAGGGATGGTAGGTGTGGGTCCACCAGTCTACCTCCCTCTCACAATCCCTGATACTCCTCAACCTTTCCACTGCCTCCTTCACCTCTACCACCAGGCTGAGCAGATCATCCACCTGGTCCACCATACACCTGATAGTATAACAAAGATTTGCATAAGAATTCAGATTGCAAGTTGTAAGAGGCACATGACACCCTTTACTTAACAATCCACTAAGAAAAATTTTCAGACGAAATCTGAAACCCACCACTAATATTTCACAATAAACCAAGACTTGTCAAAATACCTTATTATAAAATGACTTATACATAAATGTATATGCCATAATTAGTTTTTGCTAATCTGCATATTGTAACAATCAAATAAATAACATACACCTCTATGTGATTCTGCTCAAACAGTGTATAACCTGCTATTAATAACTTCCAGTAAAAGATAAGATTAGTACATACTATTGCTTTTCGATACAAAATCCTTAAGGCATTTTTGCAGTTTCAACTGCAACTACACCTTTTCCCTTTTTGATATCTTTACTAATGAGATTAAAGTGATAACTCCAATCACTTAATACACAGATAAATAGATTGATTTAATTCTTTTATTCTAGAGGGGTTTTTTTGCACTGCAAAATTCTTAAATCTAAAGAAAACAACATGCGATGTCAATCTAGTTTTCATCTGCACACAACAAAATGTAGTTCCTTTCATGACTTACCTTCTCAGAAATTTCTTTAAGATTGCCAAAGACTAAGGAGTCAAAGGCATAGGTCTGGTACGATAGAAAGCTTTTGCTTCCATATTCTGAAGACTCAGGCTCCTAACTAAACCTGCAATAAAATTAAGCATGGGAAGTTTATGCAATTTTTTTAGAGTTGCTTTCCCTGTCTGGAAATAACTCTGCAATTCCTTGGATTTGCTTGGATATTGTATCACTCTGGATCTTCAGTCTTGCATCAAAAAAAAAAAAACGAAACCAATGCACAATTTCAATTCTGAAAGCATACACATCCTTTCCTTCCCTGCTTCCCAACTGACATTGAAAGCATCCCACTGAGAAGTACTTACACATCAATACATCAAAAATTTGAGCAGATATAGACATGGGAGGACAGAAGCGTGCTGTAGCAAGCATCTTAGGATTCATTCCTTTTCCCTTAGCAGCCCAAAATGAAATCAACATTTTTTATTGCTAAGAAGAAAACAAAACACATCTAGAAGGTATTACAATCCATTCTGAAGTGATTTTTTTCATAAAAGCATTCTACCCATCTAAATGAAACTACCATTCCCTTCCTAAATTATTTGAGGAAGAGAAACATGTCACAGTCTAATCTGTTATGATATTAGTAATGAATTGTGCATCTCTTCACAGTACTTGCGGTAATACCTCATCTCTACAAAACTAAATTTTTCAGAACATCTTAACTGCAACATATTTAATGGACTAATTGTTACTAAAGCTGAGGTGTATCTAGATTCTAGCAACAGTGATGTTACACCCACTGAAGATTTTAGTTGGCCAAAATGACAACTTGTCCTGAGATAAGAATCATAGCATTATAGAATTATAGCATGTTTTGGGTTGGAAGGGACCTTAAAGATCATCTAGTTCCAACGCCTCTGCCATGGTCAGGGATACCTTCCACTACACCAGGTTGCTCAAGGCCCCATCCAGCCTGGCCTTGAACACTTCCAGGGATGGGGCATCCACAGCTTCTCTGGGCAACTGTAGACTGGTTGTGCAAGATTTCTTATACTTCTTTATAGAAGAAATCCATCTGAGATCTTTGTTCAGCCATGCTCAGGTTTTCTATGGTCTTTATTTAGAAGCTACACAGAGAAGAACTTTGACACCGAGTGTGATATGTAGTGTCTATGCTGAAATCATCATATTCAAATTGGTGCTTAAGGTCTTTTCTCAAATATGTTTCATGGCAAATTTACAACTCTGAATGGAACCATCTGTTCTACTTCTACAACCATTTTTTGTCATTTCCTGTAACACACAGCATCTGCTGTTGGCCATGAGGGTATTTAAATTCTTCTGGAAGAACCATGCCCACCCATGACATCTGCAAAGAATGACCAAGTACTTAGACTTTATGCAATTCAGCTACTGGGTAATATCAATGGAAAAGAACAAATTATAAAAATGATAAAAAGATCAAAAGATAAAAAAGGAGAAACCTATCATGCAGTTCAGATTTTCCTCCAAAAAACCCACACCCTTAAAATTCAGAAAAATTCCACCTTTCAAATATGTTGTCTGAACTGAGGATGTCCTCTACTCAACCTCTGTCCCAGGCTGATTTTGTTGTTTCATTTAAAATATCACTCAGGTCATTGTGTGTTCTGATGTTGCTAACATTCATTATTGAAACTAAGTGTTTTCTATTGAAAACCACGCTTCCTGTCCCTACAGGCTTTCTCCTTAGTGAGAAGCGGCTTAATGAGGTTTTCTTGTAAGCTAAATCCAGTAATAAATGCATGAACTGGGAACAAGAAAGAAATGACGAGAGACTGCCGATTCCCTGTTTTCAGGGTCTTCCTTTCAAAACAACGTGTTCCCTTTAGTCCTCAAATGCTGTGGCCCCATGAAAGGCCATGGACTTCAGAAACATAAAGGCTTAACAAACTCTCAGATAACATCTACTTTGGTTCTAGTTCTGTAGGCAGTAACAGAACCACAATATCATTTCAGGCTGTGGGTGTAAGCTGCAGTAGAAACAAGGAAGAACGTCCCCTATATGTGGAAGTGAGACACTGGCACACACCAGTCTTTGTTCTGAGACTCGAGCTGGAAAATGAAATGAGAAATTCAACTGTTGCTTGTGATAAAGGTGTGAAGGAAACAAGCAGCAATCAATCGTCTACTACATGGATGAAAAAAGAAAGCAAGTTCTGCAGAAGAAAATGCCACAAGAGGAAAATATCTCTTCTCCTAAACAAGCCAGGTTCTTGCCTGTGAGTTAACAACATGTTTGAACACAGTTAGCCTGCTTCAATGTGTATTTGCAAATGGAAGTGAAGCAAGTTACTATGTATGCTAACCACAAAGCTTCTCACCACTTTATGAGACATAAAAAAGTATAAAACAGTATCAGACAAAGCCAGTCTGGATGACCTGTTATATTCTGTGACAAATTTTAACCCTGTAGAAGATGTAACTGCTTCTGTATGCATTGTTTGGATTGTAGGTGACTAAAATGACCTCCAAAGGTCCCTTCCAATCTCAACCATTCTGCAATTCTGTGAGAATTAATAGAAAATAGGATCTTCCCTGCATCTTTCTTTCTGTGATTCCTTATTATAACATTCGTCTCAGCATTACCAGACAGCAAACAAAGTGCTGACACTTCCAGGGAAAAATGGACTAAATTTTGTAATGCCTGAGCTATTTAAATATGGAGGACAGGAAAGTTACTTTGACTAAAAAGTTCTGGGGTTCATATTGTACCCTGGCAATAACTCTATTTTAATGAAAACTAAGGTATCTGACAGAGTAAACATTTGCTTTCCTCCAAAGGAAGTGTAAGGAAGATCTTGCATATTTCCTTCAGCAAGTCACAACCACAGGCACAATCCAAAGTTTCTCAAAAAGAATTCCAAAGGACTGAGTGCAAAACATTGAAGAGCTAAAACAGTGTAAGAAATAATACACATATGATCAATGAGTTTAAGGGATGAGCAGAGGCTAGAGATTTGAAGCCAAAACAGATATTCTGCGAACTACTTCAAATCCTGTAAGATCTGTTCTTCCCTGCTGCTTTAATACTGATCTAATATTAAAAAAGAATAAATTAAAAAGTTCATTTTTTAGTATGCTGTCTAGAGGTAGGTCAATGGCAGTAACTCAAAACTGAGAGACACAAGCAACAATTCAAATAGGTGGACAGTTGGCTTACTGAGGTCCATCTTTGGTTTTAAGTCTACATTTTTTTCAGGATGGACAATAAAGATACTGGTAAGGGGAGTTGTAACCAGATGCCAGAGATGTAACTTTGACATCTCTTCATCTTTGACATCAAAAGGGTGTCATAGCTGAGCACTTTGCAAGTTTTAATGCTTTTGGCTCTTTATCCCTGCAATGAACTGCTTTATTCTTGACTTAGGTGCCTGATTTCTACCAATTTGGAAAAAACACCTAAAAAAAGAGGTGTTTAGGGCTACAGACAAGCTGTAAAGAAATAGAAATTCATTTTTCTTGCCTGCTGAAATATGGTTTTTCTCAAGAACTTGTTCCACCCAATCACGGAACATTAGAATTACTGTAACACATACCTCTGATTTTTCATAATATTATCACTAATGCCGCAAAAATATTACATTGTCCAGCATGACTGAAAGTCAAAACGCAGAGGTTTACCTCAGGTTAATTAAATATTTACATACACTGTCCCCACGCTACTTTAGGATTACACTCTTAAAAAAAGGACAAATCTTTTAGCGGCTTAGATGAGCATGAAGGCCGTGCACGGTCACCTTACACCCTGATTACTGCTATATTCTTTTTTCTGACTATGACAGACAATTCTTGACCTGCTAATATCTTTCTAATATCTGCTAATATCTAACAATGCTTCTAGTAAAGTAAAAAACCAAGAGGATAGGAAAATGGCTTTAGAACATGAAGAAAATGCTATGAACTTCTCATATGCATTTACCACAACAAGCAAGACAAGCTTCTTATCTTCTATCTTCATTTTCAAGACCTTTCAGTCCTTGTCCCAACATTACTGCACTTTATTGATTACAGAAAGTTTGACTCCCCTCCAAACAGCCTGCAGAGGCAGCCAGCATTGCTTCCTACTTATTTCCAAATACTTGTGCATTTCCAGACATCACATTTTGAGGAAACTACTTGCACATATCCATGCAACTAACCTTGTTCTAAAGCAGCCCTAGCTCACCTCAAAGTGTTGCAAATACTGATTTTTTTGTCACACAAGAAAAGGCTTAATTTTCTCCCTTACAAACCCACACTTAGTATTGTAATTAAAATAGCTGGTCCTCACTAGCACTGGGGAAGTGTTACCTCTGCTACCTGGTCCTCATCTAGTTAGGCCTTTACTCCTAAGACATCACACCCCACCCCCACCCCCCTTTCCAGCAGATTGTCTCTCATAAACAAACAAATCATACAGGCCACTCTAACCCATTAAACAGACTCTCTCTGGAAGTCCTTCTACTCTCCTTCAGGCAGTCTTACCTCAGTATGTGTTAGACTGAGGACTGCCCCCAGTGCTGCCCTTTTCCTTTCGTCTTTTGCAGAAAGATTCTCGTGGGCTCCTGCAGTTAGGGGCCGGGAAGGTGCTTGATTGCTTCACTCAAGCCCTGTGCTCTGCAGATGCGTTAAATGGTTCTAGGACTCCAACACTGGCAAAAAGTGCATTTGCCTAAAAGCTAACGTTTCTCTATGTGTTTACAAGCAAAGAACTAAAGCTTTCAAATACCCATTTCAGATTAGACATGCAGCTTCTCCTCATCAAAAGTCACCTTATCTCTTTTCCTTCAATAAACAAACCACTTGATACATTGTTTTTCTGGTTAAATTAAATACCTGCTTGTACAGGGCTAGACCTTAAAGCCAAGCATATAAATTCAGGAACATTTTGTTCTTCCTGACAATGCAATACTGCCACAGCATTCAAAACAGGAGTAACAATGTAAATCAGTACATTATTTCCCCAATTAAGGTAATTTTATTATGCAAGTTGATTCTGCTGGTACCACACTAGATTTTCAAAGTCTTATGTATGCTTTCTTTTTTCTCCTTAATAGCAAAATATTTTTGATTAAATAATTTTGGTGAGGTACAATTTCTATATTTATTCTCTGATAAAACAGGAGTCAGAGCAGCACTGATTTACAATCTCACCCTTATCTAGTCTCCATGATGTACTTCAAATTGCAGCTCTGGGTCCCAGGACAATCATAAGGTCGTACAGTACTGTTAGCAACATAACCATTTAAAATCCTGAATTCTTTTAGAACTGAGAAATTATTTGTGGGCTTCTACTTATTGCTCATTTTGTCCCTGTGTCCATTGCCTTTTCTCCAGCACTTTGGTTTGAGACAGATTCTCTGGTGAATCCCTCTAGAGAAGGATTCTGATGGAAACTTCCCTACTACTTCGAACGCAGTCAATACAGAAAAGAAAAAATGTTGGTGGTTTTGGTTTGGGTTTTTTTTTTGTTTGACTATTGTCTTACCCTCCCAAGTGTCCCATTATTCTGAATAAACAGTAACACAAGCTTTAAGTTACAATCACATTAGGAGAGTCATGGATATGCACATTATTACATACCTGTACAACAGTTCATTGGGTACCTTACTATCTGCTAAAAACAAAAAAGCTTGAAGAATAGGTAGGATATATATTCAGTGTTCCATGTGTCAGAAAAAAAAAATACTGATCCACATACAAAGCAGATACACAGTACTCTAGTTAACGTACTAATAAACTTGGGCAAATAATTTTAACCTCTCATTGAAATTTTTGAAGTTTTGTTTTTGTTCATGTGCAACACAATTTAATGAATTAGCCATCAGCAAAATACACTGTAGGAAGCTTGACAGATTTTTATGATTAAGGAGCACTTGGAGATTACTGAGGTTAATACTTTAATTTTCCTACCCTTTGAAAGCTATTCTGATGGTAAATTATTTGATATAGGAAATCCACAGCAGCCACTTCAGCTGAACTCTGTCTTCTTCTGGGGCCTTTGTATTACATAAGTCAGTACAAGTAAAAGTAAAAACAATACTCTCCCAGACATTCACTCTATTGCTTTTATTTATACTCATATTTTTATATGACTATAATTGTGACTATTTTTAATTTAACATATGAAAACAGCTTGGAATATCTAGCTACATATAACTGCAATTATTCTTAATATGAAATAAAGGTTCCGCTTTATATTACAAGATTAGCTTTTTTAATAAGATGACCTATGATTAATTAGTATGTAAGAATAACATTTGTGACGTGCAGCATCCTAACACCTAATTCTCTTCTGAAAATTTAACTTCCTGCAAATTTACCTGAAGTTTCTGCACTGATTAAAAAAATAAAAGGAAAACAACCACACCCAGTCCTGAAACACTAAGTGAAGAGATTTCATAATAGTGACCAGGACTGTCTGGATGCAAGTATGTAGTAAACTCATCTGAATGAGAACCAATCTGAACCAAGATGTAGTGAACTCATCTGAAAGCAAAATATGAAATTCTGGCTCTGTGAAATGCAATGGCAAAATCCTCCAACGTGAGTAAGGTCAGAACTTCACCCACACTGAAGAGGTGACTAGTAGCACTCACCGATATTCAAAATCAGCAAAAGCATTTGGAGAAGCCCGCTATGCATATTTACAAAACAAGTAAGCATCTGCTGGTTTCTAAATGAAGTTCCTATTTCAGCCAAAACCCAAATGTAAGTATTTTAGTACATTCGCTGCAGAGCTGCAAAGTGCTTGACTACTGAGTGCTAGTAGGAAGACTTCCTGTTTTAAAGAGAAAGCAAGAGATTGCTAAATGCTGTTAACCTGTCTTAAAGTAGATTACACAAGTAAGGATGCTCTGTGGAAGGGAAAGGAGCTATCACAGAGTCTATGCTCCACAGGTGAAGTGAGGACTGTTTTTAACGATGTGTATCACTTTACCGCTACAGTTAATGCATTTCATTTACTGTTTTAGTACCTAGTCATTATTACAAGACTTTCTGCAAGTCTTTGCTTTGATTTTGTTTTGAATAGCCTAATATTAACAACAACCTAACCTCAACGCTTTTCAATAGAAATTACTTATTGCTGTATCACAAAGCTCTGTGGAATTTAACTACCAAGAATACAGTATATCTGGAGATGCACAGATGCATATAATTTCATCAAGTCAGATTAAATACAATTCTGTGTCTTTATTTATACATAAAGAGGTTTCCACACTTAAAAAAAACATAGCCAAAATCTCTGAAGAGCCCAATAGGCTACTTTTCTGTAACAACAGCAGGTGCTTAATGGAAGTCATGAATCCAAACTCTTTCCTTTCACACCCAGGCCATGCCTGTTTTCTTTCCCCACCCACTCTAGGGACTTCTGCCATGGGGTTTCTCAATTTCTCCACCTTAAAGTAGGAGTCATGGGAGAGGGGGCCTGGGAATAATTATCATGCACCTGTATTCTGTCCAAAAGTGGACTATGCGTTGCCTCATGAACACCAAGATAATTTTTGTTCCAGTAAGGAAGAAGTCATATTTACAGTATTTACCAGCTATCTGCAGTGAGTTCTATTGTTTTGGCTGGATTAGATATAGGTGGTGTGGATGTTGCTGAAAGTGACACCGGTGCCAGTTTTCGTCTGTTTCTCCAGTGCTCAGCTGGGAAATTTAACTAGTGTCAGTAGCCTCCATATCAGAAGTTCAGGATACTTGAAGCCTTTGAAACACTCTTCTTCTAAGGACAGGTTGATCACTGGAGGAAGAGAAATGGTCTGAAAGCACATGTGAAAATGAATGTGAGGAGTTCCTCCAGCTTTACCAGCTTGGCAATAGAGAACAAATCACTGAGAACACTAAGGGGAAAACTACTGATGCTGCACTGTTATAAAGAGGCAGTCTGGGGTTACAGCTGCTCTGTCCTTCATGCCCTTGGGTGGAGAAGTGCTAAGTATGTATACTACAAACTGTCCTAACTGACCTGCAGGCAAAAGGGTTTTGTGACTGGTGGGAGGAGGGAAAGAGGTACAAAAGTATTCTAACTCACAGTTCTTAGAGTTAACCTGATAATTTTAAGGTGTAGTCTCCAGGCAAAACTGACAATGAAGTGGAAATCATTAGTATTTTTAAGCTGTGTATATGGTGACATGTCTAAAAGGTTTTATAGAGTTTTAGAATAGTGCAAAAATAATAGCACTCAAATCAGCATGAATTCACTTAGGAAGTCAATAGGAATACAAATTCTGAAAATTGTATGGTAAGGTTAACCTCAGATAGGAACTCTGAGAATCTAGCACTGAGGAAGGGGAGACACAGTCTGTAGTAGTTTCCACAACATTAGAAAAAGACCATAAAAACCCTGGCTCAAAACCACATGAACTGCTCCACAAAATTACACCGAAACACCTGGACTCTTCTACAGGGCAGAAAAGAAAGCACACATGTTGTGTGGATCCTTCTTACTTGCTATAACTTATTTCATTAAAAAGACTACTACATGAGAATCTGCAGGACCTCTAGTATGTGAGGATTCAAAACTAAGAAAAAAACATTGAGGTACCCTGCCAGGCATTTCAGGCTATCTCTCTCAATAGTTAGAGTTGAATTATTCTTCAAATGGAAAGTGTATTGGGCAAAATGCCAAACAAATAAACAATAGCCTTGCTTCATATTCAGCTGGCTGAATATGAGATGGGAGTATGCCCAGATGGCCAAGAGGGCCAATAGCATCTTGGCTTGTATCAGAAATAGTGTGGCCAGCAGGACTATGGATGTGATTGTCCCCCTGTACTCAGCACTGATAAGGCTGCAGCTCGAATACTGAGTTCAGTTTTGGGCCCCTCACTACAAAAAAAGACATTGGAGTGGGGGAGTGCATCCAAAGAAGAACAATGAAGCTGGTGAAGGATCTAGAGAACCAGTCTTATGAGGAGCGGCTGAGGGAACTGGGTCTGTTTAGTCTGGAGAAAAGGAGGCTGAGGGGAGACCTTATCACTCTCTACAACTGCCTGGAAGGAGGTTGTAGTGAGGTGGGTGCTGGTCCCTTTTCCCAAGTAACAAATTATAGGACAAGAGGAAATGGCCTCAAGTTGCACTAGGGGAGGTTTAGATTGGATATTAGGAAAAAAATCTTCACCAAAAGGGTTATCAAGCATTGGACCAGGCTGCCCAGGGAGGTGGTTGAGTCACCATCTCTGGAGGGGTTTAAAAGACATGTAGATGTGGCACTTAGGGACATGGTTTAGTGGTGGACTTGGCAGTGTTAGGTTAATGGTTGGACTCAATGACCTTAAAGGTCTGTTCCAACCTAAATGATTCTATGATTCTATGATTCCTGAAGATGTAAGTTTTTCTTGTAGAATTGTGCAAAAAAGCTGGAAACATCTGCCTAGGCAAAACTCTTCCTTTAACTCTGAAGCTTAGAGAAGTTTTAAGGTAAAGACAGTGAAGGAAATTCATAGAAATGTTTTGTGAAGTCACCACTGTAGGTGGAATTAACGTGTCTTGGCCTAAAGAGTCATAGTGCTGCATAAAAGGATAGAAAAAGCAACTGCAGGGCAGCTTCTAGGGCTCTACTCAAGAGTTTACTAACTGTGACATCTCTTTATTAGCTTGAAAATATGAGTACCTGGAGAGCAAGCTCATTTTAGTAGTGTCATCTGCTAGTCCTTCACACTATTTGTTTCTTGGCAAATAATCCACAATGAAATATGAAATATATATGCTGCATCAGAATAGCGTATTTTCCATGAAGGCCTGCAAAGCTGCATTCAGGTAACAGGAATGAAAAGATTCCTCTGAGCTGAAGTGAAAGCTGAATGGCATCTCTCTACAGAGGCCTGCTTCTTCTTACTGTGGCTGGGTTAGGTAAGTGCTTTCTGTAGCTGAAGTAAATCTGAAAATCATTGCAGCTCACTGTACTGATCTGAAAACAACAAATAAAACAAAAATTCTACTGCCTAATTAGGCAGTGAGCTGGATAGCAGCACAATACTAAGCATGAATGAAGGCTTGGGTTCTTTTCTGCTGCATTCAGAGCACTGCAAGCTAACCTACCATTTGAAAACAAGACTAAAGTTTTAGCCTCCAGAGGCTGTCTTCAACAGAGAATCCTGTTGAAGACAAGGCACTCAGACTCAAGCATTCTGTAAGATTAGGCAAGAGCACTGGATTGCTCAGTATATTGAAGAACTGAGGTCTTTTGAAGAGGTGAAGCCCTGAAACCATAGTAGATGAGAGATTAGGAGAAGATAGTGAGAAAGAGAGCATTCAATTGATTTTCCAAAATAGGTCACCCAGGAGTCTCAGACTCAAGTCAGACATGCTGTTCTGCTTGTTTTCAGGTGAACAGGTTGTTGCTCCTGTCCAGTACTGACTGCAGCCACCCTGCCAGAAATTATTACTTAATTCAATCTGCCATTTTTGCTGCCTGTGTAGCGTTCCTTGGTGTAGGGTTAGGAAGCCCACTACTACTGCAAATGCATTAGCCAACCTGGATTGTTTTAATAGAGCCAGGTAAGGAGCAAAAAAAGCACACCAGATACTGAAAGCAACCCAAAACCTGCTGTATTCACAATACGCAAAGAGCAAACTGCAATGCCATTGAAATTAAAAAATAGGTAACGTGTCATCTCATTTGAATTATAGCATCTGCAGCCGAAATCCTTTGAATTAATCAAAGCGATTTAAACCAAAAAGAAAGTACCTAGCCTTTTAATATGACAGCAGGGTACTCTTTCTGTTCCATTAAGTGCACCTAATTGCAGTCGAAGACTGCACAGGCTTCTTCATCAATTTATACTTTGTTTTCCAAAGCATTCTGAAGAGACAGCAAATGAGAAGAGCAAAAACCATGCTGATTGATTCTTAAATCAGTATTTTTTAATGTTCACTGAGAAGAGGGCAGTTTGAAGGCCAATACTGCATAGTAAAAGCTTCCTTCCTTGTTTCTTTTTCTAGAGAATTACCTGATCTGACTCAGAGCAACACCAATAAAAATAAAGGGGTTCCTGTAAGCTAAACCAAAAAAGGAGCTGTTTAAAGTATTTTCCACACTGTTTGGAAACATTTAATTTCGAAAAAGAACAAAAGAATCTTTCATCTTCAAGAGGAATAGAACGTTTGGGTAATTCCAGACTCCAACCAGAAGGAGACAAATAAAAATAATAAGAAGAAAGGGTAAGAAAAAGCTAATTACAATAATCACAGTATTAACCTTTCCTTTAATGACAATAATTCAAAGCATAAGCCATCCAAATTTGTTCTCACCTTCAAGCATCTCCTTTATTGGAGAATTTGCTGCTTCAGCTGTTTTATTAGAAATGGTTTGAGGGAAACTTCTCTTAAAACTATTTACTTACTTTTATCACCCTGGTTACGAATCTGGGTCCAGTTACCTGAGTATGTCTGTACTGCAGTTAAAGCAGCAGCCATAGAACAATGGAGAAATTCCTGACCTAACTTTAAGTTAGCTGTCTTGGATACTGGTCTTACCATAAATATATAGAACTTAGAAAGGCTGATTTAGACAAAATTGTCTGCCTCAGATAAGTCTACACTAAACTTCGAGATAATTTCCCATTATATTAAAGGAAGAAAGATGTTTTTGCATTTTGGACTTGCCATTCAGGAACTGATCCAAAAATCTATATCAGACAAAACAGCTAATGTGCCAAAAGATTGCAAGAATCTCAAACTAAGAAAGCAATATAACCTGTATGAATCTCATTCTAATCTCTAAGGCTGGTTTAAACTCAGAAACGTGGAGCCTCATAGATCTGACTTTTGTCTCCAGTTATGATTACCCTAGCTAAATTATTCCTCCTATATATATTTGATTCTTTGAAGCAAGAATATACTAGTTAATATATTAATATATAAATATTAATTTCATGTGGTGGCATTATATTAAGCATTATATCCATTATATTAATTACTTGTGACAGTGAGCTCCTCGGTTCATGTGGATGTTAACATTCCAAAGTGTTAAAAAAAGAGGTAACATAGCAAATTTATCATCGAGATAAAAGATAATGGCTCACCAGGGCCTCCTGAAAGTTTGGCAGAGATTCAAAATATCTGATTGGGAATATTTAGGCAAAATACTATTACATAGGATATACAGGATGTTGTTTTCATTAGATGTGGCCTTATGTAAAGCATGGTACATCCACACAGAGGTTGCTGAATATTGTGAGCTAGACTTCTAAATTAATAATAAATGTACTGGCTTAAATGTGGTCAGTAGTAAACTTCTCACAAAAGAGGCAAAATGGGCATATGAGTACAAAATTTATTACAGCTTTGTAAAAGTGCTTCTAAATGTGAAATGGAGATAGAGAGGGTTCTGAAATACTGAAGTGATGAAATGTTGGTTGATTAAATACATGTATGCCCATTCCCAAACCTGAGGGGGAGTTCCAAGGACTGCATAGGTTAGTGAATTAAATTTCTGGTTTGTTTCCAACTCTTTAATTCTGCTTATATTTCTACTAACTTCCTCCTATGAAAACAATTAAAGGCAAATTCTTCTCTCTTTACACATGCACACTGAAAGTAGAGAATAAACTTTCATATAAAGTTGTGGTATTCTCAGGCTTTATAAAACTGGAATGTCCTTCTCGGCCAGCAGCAATTAAGCTCAAGGTCTTACTACATTAGGTCTTCTATTGATGTGTTCTTATAATCTGTATATATATAATTAAAAAAAAAATCTTCTATCTTGCATTTATCGCTAAACATATTTATCATAGAATATTTATTCTAATAATACTTTCTTTTTCTCTTTTACATGTACTTCTGCTAGTTTGGGGTTTTTTTTGCTAATCCTTTTATTGTTTAACCAGTCTTGCAAAACAAGACATATTCACCCAATGAATTTCATTGAACATTTTTTATTGTATTCAAATATTTCCCTCCAGGCCTTCTCTGCCTTTTTTTTTTCTTTTTTTTGGGGGGGGGAGTTATTTCTGAGGGTGTGCTATGTATACTGAATGTTAACATTAGCAATTTAGAGTGTGTGTCCCAGATATGTCTACAGTCACATGCACACTTAATAATATTTAAAGAATTGAAATTATTTTGACATGAATACTTAGTTTATCGAATAAACCCTGGAAACTAAACTGTCTTTTATTTGCAAGATTTCCATTGGATCAGAAGTTAGGTCCAATGGCAGATCTGTGAGCAAAAGTTCCCTTTGCTTCTGTTTGTGAAAGACAACAAATGTGTGAACACATCAAAGAATTTACTTCCTGTATTGTGAAGTTTTTTCAAATTATACTGAAAAGTAACAAGCACAACCCCCTAACCACCACTAATTACAGCAATCTCTCACTTTGAAGAAATTTACTTATATCAGTGCAATGCAGTCCCAATATTTTTCAGTGATTTGTAATTTAAAAAGCACTAGAAAAGAGCTATTTCATAGAGATAGCCCATTTTGTATGAATTTGCTAAAGTGAGCCTGAAATTTGCCAAAGATATTAGCTAGCTAGCTTGTGCTCTCACTGATAATGAGAGGTGAAGTGTAGGGTGGATAACTTTTAGATTTCAATGCTGAAGTGCGGGGTACAAAGAGGGTGGGGTTATAATACAGACAGAACATCCATCTGGTGTCAGAATATAAAATAAATACATCTAGACAGAACGGATTCCTTGGACTAGAGGGGGAGGAACAAAAACAAAACCCAGCTTTCCTACCTGATAGAAAATATCACAAGTCCTTTGGTACTAATAAAATGTTGTTTCTCACAGCTGAGGTTCTGAAGTAATTAATCTCTTGGAGCCACAAATACAGATGAAAAGCCTGTCCTTGAAGGTGTTATTACTTTGATCCCTTCACAACTACATAAGCTTTTTCCCCCCTAGAAGATAGTATTGAATTTTAAAAGTCAAAGTTTCCTAGTAATGCCAGTTAGAGATGTAGGTTTCTGAGGCAACCAATTATGCCTTCAACATCCTGTTACATTATCAGTAAACGCAGGTATTGCAGTGTTAAAGAAGATCTTGTCTTCCTTGAAAAAATATTAGATAACTGAGAAAAAACCTTTGAAAATTATGCAAGTACCTACAATAATAAGCAGTCACACTGACATATGTACATATCTGTCCAAATAGGAATGTTAAGCACAAACAGTATGTGCCTTAGAGACTATATTAGTATATGCATACAATTTATTTAAATGAATGGTTTATATCATCTTCTATTTTACTTCAGAAAAATGAAAACTACATTTCTATGTGTAGGAGAATAATTCCATCTGCAGTGACACAAATACCAAATGAAACGTTGTACTCAGTTTCCATGAAAGAAACTAGCACTGATTGTTCACTTATTATAACAATGATTGTACTAGCTTGCACCCTAAGACACTACAGCTTGCTTTGATTGAGGAAGCACTTTCCTATTAACTTCTGACAGTACAGAGACACTTTTAAGCTTATGTAATCCCATAAGGCATCCTCATTAACTCATACAGCAAAGATCTTAGTCCAATATTTGAACCGCATCACATATTTCAGAGACAGTGCTATGGTAAAACTAAATGATATGAAGGAATTAGTGAACTAATGAATTTTATTTGCTAACACACCTGACAATACCCCATCCATCCTGAGAAAGCAACACTAACCACCCAGCATACTCCAAACCCTGAATATATTTACTTTCATCAGAAAGCAATACCCCCGAGGCCAAACTGGCTCCCACACTGGTTGTCAGCTGATTTCTGTTGCCTAATCTCACGCACTTATGTTGGATGTAAGTTAGAGCTTCATGGGAGCCCTCTGGCTTTCTGATATCCATATGGTCTGATAGGTACTTCAGCAGAGACGGAGCAGAAGTGGCACTCCTCTTCCCCCTTAACCTCTCTGTCCTGTAGACCTTCATGGTTGGCTTAAGCAAATGTAAGTGATATGGCAGAAACACTCAGCCAGGTTGGGGGATGCGTATCCTGACACACAGCTCTCACTGCGGGGGAAGAAGGAAAGACAAGGGAGCACTGGGTCTGGATGATTTGAGAGGTTGCTGAGATGTATTTCACAACCTTATAGTAAGAATTTTTTATTGGCCTTCTCCTCTTGCTTTATACCAGGCAAATGCATAGCAGCCTTCAGAACTACCTTGCAAGCAAAATTATGGCTTTTAATATTGCAGTTAGTAAAAGATCTATGATGTGCTCATTTTAAACCACCTCCACTGAGGGGTCCATGCTCTTCTGTGCTACTACAACAAATTACAAGTACTTTATGAAATTCAGGCTCTGACTGTCCCTTAATCAACTGAACGGGATTTTGCTTCTCCCCAGTTCATTATCACGTCTGGGACCCGTGTTCCCAAACCAGATGTGGTGCTCCAGAAGTGGCATCCCAAATGTGGCAGAGGAGGGACACATCACTTCCCTTAGCCTGCAGGCTCCTGTCTTGCACTGCAGCCCAGTATACAGATAGCCTTCTTCACTGCAAGGGCACACTGCTGACAAAGAAGGGCCCATACAGTCTTTTTTTGAAATTATATCAACTTATTTTAGTTTTGTGTGCAATAAACAGCTCCACAGCCGCTACTGCTGTAAAGAGAAATAACAGTAGAGGCGAGTCTTGCATAAACCTCACCGCCGAGCAGATCAAATGGTGCAGCCTAATCTTTCAATTTTCATATTACTTGCTGGTACAAAAGACTGAGATCCACCTCCCTCCCTTTCCATTCCCCTCTCCCTCCTTACGTGTCTCCCGAAGGCAGGCAGAGAGAAGACAAAACAGATGAAAAACAAGCTCCTTTGCTCTCTAGCTGCGTTGCTTTGACAAGAAAGCCAGCTAATACTTCGCCTTTCTGAAGGCGCCTGTGCTCTGTGCAAGCCCTGGCGGGCTCAGCAGCGGCAGTGCTGCCTCACCTGGGGAGCAACATGTCAGCCGTGGTCACTGGGGATGGCTGCCTCAGGGGGCAGCCGGGTCTGGCGCCCACTCACAGGCTTCGTGTGGAAATGCCTGACGAAACCCTTCTGGCAGCGAGCTGGGACCTTTGCCCCCAAAACACAACATTTCCTGTCTTTCAAGTGTGGCCTCTTCCCTCAGCGGCAGGGTCTGCAGCTCAAGGGGAGGCCGCAGCGAGACACCAAAGCCAGCCCATGGCTCGCTGAGGCGAACCGAACATGGCAGGTGGGGCCAAGGGGTCCCTGTGGGGTGGCACAGGCCCAGGGCCCTTGCAGGAGCACCCAGGAGGCAGCTGTCTTCTGTAGGCTGAATTAAAAGGGCCTGTTGTAAGCAGGCACAAAGTCATATAATGTAATTTCCACCCAGGGTAATGCTATTACGGTGCCAGAGGGATGGTCAAAGAACTGTGGTGTAAATAGGAATGGGGCCATCAGTCTTCAGAGCAAACGTCTGTGCATCTGTCACTATAGACAGGCCAAAAGGAATTTATTACCTTTTACCCCCCCACCCTGTATTTGCAGTTTTCTCACTCTTTACGCTTTGTAGCCTAACATGCAAGTCAAGTGAGGGTGATATAGTCATTTCCTAGTCCCTCTGGCAGAGAAGCCATAGGCATAGGAAAGCACAGAAAGTGTGTTGTGGTTTTTTCCTTTTGCAAGTGGGGCAGTTTCAGGTTTTGTTCGTTTTTTTTTAATTGTTGGTTTGGGTTTTTGTTTAATTTTTGTTTCAGGTGGTAAAGATAGTCTCAACACGCTATTCCCTTTGAACTGGTAAACAGAAATCACTGAGCTGCTCACCCGTGTCCTTCTCCTCTCCACAGCTAGCTCCAGCTCCTGCTCCAGGCTGTCTCTCACGGGGCCTCTGGTGCAGAAGAAGATTTGAGGTCCTCTTCCAGTGAAATGTGCTTTCTTCTGTCATTTACATAGTATAGCATTTCCCCTTTTGGCTAAGGTAGCAGCACAGATGAGGACATGAAATCAGGTTCTGAAGTTTAATTAGTGTGGTTAGAAAATCAGATAGAAAGGCAATTTAGGATCCTGCTGCTGAGGGAAAAAACCCTTGCTGACAGCAGAGAATTGGACTTATAATGTACTATTCACATAACACTAATCTCCCTATCTCTGAACTGACAAAGATGTTTTTTTTCAGTAATTTGAACACCAGCTGGCGTTAGGATTTTGAATAATAGGAATGGCTGTAATACAATTCTTATTGTGTATGCTTAAATCTCCTTTGCAGCTAAGAAAAGTTTCATTATGGATTGATACCTACTTTCTCTACAGGGAGGGAGTCCAATTTGTCATTCATATTTTTACTTGACATACTGTCTCCAGCTGTTCAATGAGTTACCCAAATTTCAACTGAAAATTTAAAACTGCCACTGAAATCTTAGGTGTGGGTTCAATTCATTGCTCATCTTGCTCATCTACAGACTTTCTATGCTACCATGAGCAAACTTAGACCATGCTCAGGTGTCATGGCTGGGACTTTCTAGGAAGTGCAAAACAGACTAACCACTGTCAAGCATTACTTAATTGTCAAAGTTGCCTGAAATCCATCATGTTTAAGTTCTTCTGCAATTCAGAAATACTTTGCCTACATCCCCTCTTACATGCCATCAGATCATACCCTGTTCAAATAGAAAACACTCCAAAATGAAAGAAGAGGTTGACAGGACCTTTCCAAGGTAGTTTAGTAGTAAAAGACTTGCGAAGGAAACAGGAGATTAAGGATCAAGGTCCCTTCAGCTTAGCATGACAGTGCCTGAAAGCGTGTTTCTTCATCAGACTGAAGGCAGGGAAGCACCAATACACAGAGAGAAATGCAAGAACCCTGTGACTGACTTACTCTTTTGTCTGGTAAGGTGAATAAGGAAAAAACATGGTTTCTGATCTCTGGGAGAACCATGTGTGTGTTTTCCACTTAAGAGCTCATGAATAAATGAGCTCTGGGAATAAGAAACAGAACTCAAGACAGTCTTCCTACTGAGTGTCAAAATCAGAATTTCTCTTGATTATTCTCTTTGGTGCCATGAGTTTTGCATTCCTTTTGCACTGGCTTAGCATTGCAGAGGGTTGCTGTACCTAAAGCTACTTTGTTGCTATAAAACTGGAGCTGTGGGGTAAAGTCTTTGCAGGCTGTTGAGGGTCAGCAATGTGCTCTCCCATTTGGGGACATGTGTCATAACCACCGAACTATTGAACTGAAGAAATTGTTTTCCTCCTTGCAAGCCTCTCCAGTATATACAAAAGAGGTCTCAGATTCTGAGTCCCAAACTCTTGTTCTTCAGTCCCATTTAGCCCTTTTCAGTTGGAAAGTATTTCCCTGCCTTCTCGGTGTTGCTCAGTATCACTGCTTTAAAAATCTTAAAACTGCTGCTTGTGCGACCTATGCTGGTGATACACCTGAAATAATACCTTATTTCAAGCATGTCCAGATTTTTCAATTGTATGCAAGATCCACTGTAAACACTACAATTTGTTTAGAGAAATCTGTCTCATACTGCCAGACAAGCATGGCTAGACAAAATGTTTTTTTTTTTTAACCAGTTTTTAGGCAATTGTTTATTTGACAACCATTTTGTCAGTCTCAATGACTGAATTCAGTGAATAGTATTTGCCAAAGCTAAAAAACAAGGAAGAAATGTCCAGGGTGGCAAAACGATTAATTTACAATTTCCATAACAGAATATTTCAAATGTTTAGGCTGTAACTAAAGAAAAGTAGGTAGGAAGAGGCAGTTGCATTAGTGGTGCTGCTGTCTTTTACACAGTATAGACCTTACATTAAGAAGTTCATCCAGTCTTCAGACGAAACCAAAATTCTATCTATCTCCTTCTCTACCTGACTGAATGCGTGGTTTGAACCAAGATTTCCACCTCCTGAGAGAACAGCCCAAAGCTCTCATTAAAATAGAGGTTTGGCTCAACCCTTTAATCAAGTTCTATAAATTCTTGTCATATAGCCATCCATACTTGCAGACCTAGAGATGTGTATTTGAACTGAGAACTGTAGGAGACATATAGTGTCATGCCATGCTGTACCATTTCAGAAATGCCTCAGCTACTTCTGAGTGAGCTTGGATGCCTATCTATCTGACACTGCATAAAGAAAATACCACTGGATTTGACCAGGTGTAGTGATGTAGATCTGTTGTGGTCCTTAGTCTGTCTTTCTGCTAGGGCAACATGGTCCTGTTGTGTCATACCCTGATATTCCAGCAATCACATTTCATGACCCAACAGTTTCGAATATATCTTTGCCCAAGTTTTAAAAAAATAAATGGAGACAGAAGTATGAATTTATTTTTCAAATAAATTTGAAAATACATTATACCTAGAAGGCATTGCAGACTCACGATCTCACCTAGCTTAAAGCTAAAACACACGTTTTCCATTTAATTCCTTCCTTTTTCAACCTACTGGCAACGAAGACCTCCAGAAATAGATTGAGGTGATTATTCGTTGAATTTATATTGTTCAGATTATTAAGTTTGTTTGGTGTATTTGTGCTTCAGGAAACCTGTGTATGAATGGCCTTTACAGCATTGTCTGCAGTCAAGTAGCTTATTTACAATGTTGATATTAAATTACAGGTGGTTGTTGTTGCAGTGTTCCTATATATTGTGCTGAATTCACAGCGGGTGTGATTTAGTTAAGACTCAGGGCTGAAACACTTAGTGTTCTTAAATGACTAGATTTCACAGTCATCCATCACAGCTCCTTAGTTATTGAGGGACATGGGCCTGTTAGTGACAGTTAGAATGGATAAAGCTACATGTGAAAAATGTAGAGAAATATTTAATGATGCACATGAAATCAGTAACAACCGTTACTTGTGCATTGACTTTTAACATTCAGGTTATCAGTTTCTTTATGGACCAAAAGGCATAAAACAAGGACAGTGCTCTTGAGAGGGCAGAATGCCACCAGGCCTCTTGCCTGTAGTATGTATGCATTTTCTTTCTCATTAATAATGTTGCAGGGCATCTCCACACCTAGAAGCTAAAAACAAAATAACAGAATAACAACATCCAAAACAAACAAACAAACAAACAAACGTCCTGCTGGAGGTAGGATATTCCTTTAGTTCTTCCTCCTCCATGAGAAAAGTTGACTAACTTATTTTTCCCCTTCTCTCTTCCAGTTCCTCTTATTCGTATTCTTCTGAAACTGCCTAAACAGTATTATAACAATCGGAATTAACACACTGCCTAACATATCTGCCTGTATGGGAAGAAAAAAGGGAAGAAACCTCTTTTTCTTTTTTGGTTCGAAACTACGTATTAAGTTTTACTGAAAGCTAATTCTAGGCTCTAATAATACTCATTGGTCTGGTGGAACAGATGCAACTTTTGGCTTAAACCACCTGATGCCTTGAAATAAAGGCTGGAGTTGAAAGACTCCATTGTATTTTTGTAGCACTTAATTTATGCTTGCTTGAGTGACTTTGAAACTTTTGGTATGTAAGAAAACCTTGAGCTTTATTAATAGGATGCACAAATAGATAAGAAGCCTCAAGTTTTGCTGAGCTTTGTGATTAAAACCTACCAGGGCCAGCTAACTAGGAAGAAGAGATGAACCACCTGAGATGATCCGCACTGCGCATGCCCTAAGAGAGGTTCAATTAGTGGACACCAAGAAAATTACCACCACAGGGTTTCGAAGACCCCAAAAGACCACCAACCCATTTAATAGTGCATGCCCCAAAGGGTGGGCACTATGTAAATAATTTCTGGGAAATAACATGAATATGTACAACAATTCCAGGAAATGTCATGAATATGTATATATTAGAATAATATAAGCTTTACTTGCTGTAGGTAGCTGTATGCACATTAGAAGGAACTATTCCCCGTGCACCCAGCACTGCAATAAGGAATGCCTGCTTTCTAAAACTCCAAAATTGAGTCTTGGAGAGTTCCTTTGACTGGCTTTTTATGGTAACACACCAGTAATCATCACAAAATAGTAATAGCATTCATAAAGTAGTTAAACCTATTTTTATGGTAAATTCTGCCACTAGCCACATAAAAGCAGCTCTACTTGTGTAAAAAAATGCAAAATGTTCCGAGCATTGCTGCACTTTCATGCTGTTTGTACGTTTAGTCGTAAGCATACCAATTTCAAACTGTTTTAAGTTTCTTTTTAAGTTCTAGGTAAATGAAAGAAAATAGTTGATATGAGCACTGCAGAGCCAGTATTGAATGACCTCTTATCATGCTGTTAATGATTCCTCTCAAGTACTGGGGCTGTTTTTTACACTACACTGCGAAATACAAACAAAGTCTTCTCTTCTCCAGTGTGTACTGTCGAGGCTTATTAGTATTCCCTTTGCAACATGGTTCTGTGTCACCACAGCGGCAGCTATTTGGTTCGGTGCTTTCTGCTCTTTCCTCAGTGATAAGGACATCCACTGTCATTTCTGCAACAGAGAGCTAATTAGGCAGCAGTGATATTCTCCTGCATAAGAGAGAAATACTGTCATAAAGAGAGAAATACTCAGGATTTTGTGTCAAATTCTGTTAGACAGAACTTTAAGCTTGTGGATGTCTGGCTGTTGACCCTTCCTTTGAGATGTGCTGTCCGCTATTACAGATTGCCTCAATATTTCCATACTCCTTTTTCCATACATAGTTTTGAAGATATATATTCTTTCCATCACAATGCCTACAGACAATGGAGGAATTGTTACCACATATCTAAAACAAATTTTCCAAGATTTTCTGCACCCTTTTCATGTTTGGTTAGTTTTCGGGAAAATTACCAAAACCAAAACCACTTACTCAGATTTTTTCTGGATTTAACAAAATAAGTGGAAAAAAAGTTGGAAGGACAAATTCATGTGTGCTTGCTTATAAGAAGGAACTTGTAACTTTCTTTATTGAATAGTTTTCATAAGGAGTATCACAGCTATTTTTAATAGTACAAAGTACATTTCTTGCATTCAAGAAAGAGCTAAAGTTGCGTATTTTCAAATGAAAATAGCACATTTGGTACAATTGTTAAAAGTTGCTCACAGATTTTTCTGGAAATGAGAATTTATTTCTTGACTTTTTGCCTATGGAGCAAACAGAGAGTAAGAGACTGTCAGTGTGATATTTTTATGAGAGATGATTCTGAGCTGAGGGAAGAATCTGTTAAGACATACATTGAAATATGTCTGATTTTGTTTGTCTCTTAAATTCTAAGAATCCAGTGGGTCTGAGAGCAGCACCACAGAAAAACATGTTTAGACCATCCACTTTCTCTCCTAACCTCCAGCTCATGTTTTCCCTTTAGGTTTCAGCTTCAGTTTTTATTATTTCCTATTAGCTAGCAGACTGTTGCATGGCCCAGAAACCCACAAACTCTTTTCAAAGGCAGTACATGAAAAGGTTCTCCTCGGGTACTGTATAAAACTGATGGTCATCAAAAGAGTGGGACTTAGAATTCGTAAAAGGACTATTGAGATAGAATATTTCTAAATATATTCTTCAGTTATCAAACATAAACAAGATTTTTTTTTTTGAGGTGATAGATTTCCCAGCTTCTTTATGCTCCCCTGATTTAGTGATGTGAACAGGAGAAAGAATCTTTGATTCTTCATAATAAAATGAGAGAAGCACCAGTGAAAGTTTACACAGTCTGGTTTTGCAGTCAAGAGAAAGAAGCCACCGTGAGGATAACAAGCAGAGGAACAATCCTGAAACACAGGGAAGGTGACTGTTTACCTAAAGCAATATCAGAAATGAAGTGGGTAAATAAAGAAAAATGTCTTTAAAACTTTGTTTTACTGCGATGCCTGTATTACTGTGCAGAGCCATCCACTCTCATCCTATCCAAACACTCCCCGTTACTTTTACCCACCTGTGTTTCTCATCTTAATTAACTGGTGAGTGCACTGGAGTAAGATCTATCTACTTGCTTTGTGTTTGAACAGTACCTTGTACAAATTGCTCCCATGTCTCTGGCTGAGAACAGTAGGTGCTGCAGAAGTAAAAATAAAACCTGGATCCAGAGACTTTGATAAAGAGATACCATGATTCACCTAGATGAAGAGATGATAGATGAGCTTGACTTTAGAAATATATAAAAAGAAAAGAGACAGCCACATAAAAAAGGGTAAGAAGGAGAAATTATTAGTTTTAATAAATGCAAAAATATCACGACTGCTTCAGAATGTCTGAAAAATGTATTGCTGGGGGCCAGGAAAGTACTTTTCATGTCCAATCACTGTAGATGATGTATCTATCTGCTAGAGATGATGCACAGATCCACTATGGCCATTCTGATGACCTTATATCAATGACTAAGAGATAATGAAGAAACAGAGATGTGGTGAGTTGTGGGAGAAGTAAAAGACAACTGGAAAGCCTGGAAAGCACAGGGAAGGTGCAGTACCGAGAACTACAGGTAATAGTAGAAAGTGAAGGCTCAAGCTAAAATGCAACTCTTAGAACCGGTAAACAACCAGGATACCTGAGGAAGGAGTGAGAGAGATTGGGACTGGCAGGTCAAGCCCTGCTGGATTTCACCCACCTTGGTATTGAAAAGTCAGCTAGCCTCTGTATGGAGACAGAGGAGAATCAGACTGGAGAAGCAAAATTCTCCCTGGGGTTGGGAGGCCAGGATTAGGCCTGGTGGGAGAAAGGAAAAGGTCAGAGAAATTGTGAGGCCAGGTGCAATGCACGGACATTGAGTGCCGGAAGAATACATATGCTGAAGATACGGAGAATATGAAGAGATGCAGCTCAGTCCTTTCTAGTCAAACCCTTTGCAAGCAGGGTTGGAAGGAATGAAGAGGAGAATGATGGTTACTAGAAAATGGGTCCATGCACAGATCAATAAAAGTGCATTTGACTCTTGAATCAAAGTAAGTAGTCACTGGTGACATCAATAAATTTTTTCCCTCATTGGTATTGATCGGTCTATTTCTTTGAAAAAAAATTATGCTGCTAATTCACTTTTGTTTATGAAATCAAGTTCTTCTAGCCTCCCCTGGTTAGAGAGAATCTTCATTATGCTGTAGACTGTTTAAGTTATGCCAGTAACCAATTGAACTTCAGGTCTGTAGCACTGATTAGAAAAGTGGAAACATAACCCCCATTTTTAAAAAGGGAAAAAAGGAAAACCCAGGGAACTACAGGCCAGT
>NW_010972556.1:1381082-1381377 GCF_000737465.1 Haliaeetus leucocephalus
GTGAGACCCACCTGGAGTACTGCGTTCAGCTCTGGGGCCCCCAACATAAGAAGGACATGGACCTGTTGGAGTGAGTCTAGAGGAGGGCCATGAAGATGATCAGAGGGCTGGAGAACCTCTCCTATGAAGACAGGCTGAGACAGTTTGGGTTGTTCAGCCTGGAGAAGAGAAGGCTCTGGGGAGACCTTATAGCAGCCTTCCAGTACCCAAAGGGGGCCTACAAGAAAGCTGGAGCAGAACTTTTTACAAGGGAGTATAGTGATAGGGCAAGGGGTAATGGTTTTAAACTGAAAGA
>NW_010972556.1:1381546-1400768 GCF_000737465.1 Haliaeetus leucocephalus
GTTTGGAACTAGATGATCTTTAAGGTCCCTTCAAACCCAAACCATACGATTCTATGATTCTATGTTGCTAAATGGAGGAAAATCACTACAGCAACCCCAAAGTGAGCAAAGGGTGATTCTTGCTCTATACAGAGGTGAACTGGCAAGCGCAAGACCAGATAAATTGCAGTCTTCAGTTCCTAACAATGAAATCAGCCAAGACATCCATACAATCAATTAAACCTAGAGCTTCAAAATCAGTCTGATTGGAATACTTTAACTGAATAAGAAACAAATTTAATGAATTATTATATCTACATGAGTATCTCCTTTAGAGTTTCTAAAGGAAAAGCAAGCCATTCATTTTGCAGACTCACATGCTAAATTTCAGGCATGTGAGTACTATTGACTTTGATGACACTTGCCATGTATGTGGTACCTGAAGGATCGAAATCTGTAGTCAGATTCTAGAGCATATTAAGCCTATTAAAGGAGGAATAGCACTGACCCTATTACATTTATGGCAGAAATGCACTCTGATGTCCTAGACTTTAAAATAAACAGTCTGTGCAGGAGGGTCTTATTATTCTGCAAAGAATGGGGTAATTTCCTGGAGGGAACAGCACTGTGACCTCTGTATGTGATTGATAGCAAGGAGCAAGACACGGTATTGCCAGTGTCCAGACAAAAGCAGAATATTAGCTGGGAGAGACTCCAGCACCTTTTTGTCCAAGACTTTCAGGCTGCCTCAAAGAGAAAAAACAAAGAAGATTTAAATATCACAAACCAAATTATTTAGGAGCATTGACGTAGCAATGTGCTAAAGTAACACAGGATCTCCAAAATGCTCTCTGGGGATACATCTGTCTCTCTTTCTCTCTGTATAAGGACTTCGGGTCCCTAGCTTTAGAGACTCTCAACGATACCTTACTTCAATACCCTTGAGTAGCTGTATGATGAAAACCTATCTTTAGAAACCTTGGTGATAAATACAGGGGGGCTATATAGTGATTTCTTCATCTAGAGCAGTGAGTTAGAGGATCCCAATCCTCTCTTAACTTGAGCCAGCAGGAATGTGATTTTAGTGGATTCAAGCTACATCTATGCTCTGTTTAGGAACTGGTTCCAGCTCACTGTCAATATGACTGGGACTAAGTTTTAGGTTTTGGGTGGGGTCCAGTGCACTGGCACCTCAGAGGAGATAAGCCCACATTACTCCCTGTTATGGCTTGCTGTCACCCCAGATGGACTGTGTGAGCTGTGCCTTCTGGACCTGGGTCCACAAACATGCAATTCACAATGCACTCTCTTGGCAATGAGCAACCGTACAAGGCTGTCAAGGTGCAAACAGTGCTGCAGTGCCTCTCTTTGGAATGTGCTGCAAATGAAGTACAGTGCAAGCATGGCCCACAGCTTACTCAGGCCAAGATGTTTGCTTCACGGGCTCTGTCATCACAGTGTGTCAAAAAATGATCCAGGAAGAAATAAAAAGACTTACTTAAAAGATTTAACCCACTGCATTTTTATTTTGGAAATACAATATTCATTTATCTTACAGGGCATTATCATTTAAGCCTTACCTTCTGTGAAGTTACTCTGGAACTCGTTTACAACATTTTATCCCTAACTATAAATCCGGTGTGCTGATGCTCTTTTCCCAGGACATGAGTGTGTCCTTCTGGTGTAGTTTAACCCACTTTGAATGAACAAAGTGCTCTTATTTTGGAGTAAGAGTGGCCCTACTTGCAATTCTTCAAGAATAGCAAAATTTTCTGAATTGTCTCTAATTGGAGACCGTTTTCAAATGCAGGCAGTCTATTTAGATATTTCACACAAGTGTTAGGAAGAAGATACCCATTCTGAGAAGTGGTGCCCTAGCTGTCATGCCAAATTCTACCTGTGCTCAGATAAATATGCAGCCTGACAATCTCTGGGTATGTTGGAAGTGCCTCTCTGGAGCAACATGACCTTTCTGTCATTGCAGGTAATGGTGTGACAACACTGATATTCCAGTATCCAAATATCTCCATTCCACTTTGATGTTGTCCTGGTTTCAGCTGGGATAGAGTTAACTGTCTTCCTAGTAGCTGGTACAGTGCTATGTTTTGAGTTCAGTATGTGAAGAATGCTGATAACGCTGATGTTTTCAGTTGTTGCTAAGTAGTTTTTAGTCTAAAGTCAAGGATTTTTCAGCTTCTCATGCTCAGCCAGCGAGAAAGCTGGAGGGGCACAAGAAGCTGACACAGGACAGAGCCAGGGTAGCTGACCCAAACTGGCCAGCGGGGTATTCCATACCATGGGATGTCACGTCTAGTGTATAAACTGGGGGGAGTGGGGGTAGGGATCGCCACTCAGGGACTAACTGGGTGTCAATCTGCAGGTGGTGAGGAATTGCACTGCGCATCATTTGTACATTCCAATCCTTTTATTGTTGCTGTTGTCATTTTATTATTCTTATCATTATCATTATTAGTTTCTTCTTTTCTGTTCTATTAAACTGTTCTTATCTCAACCCACGAGTTTTACTTGTTTTCCTGATTTTCTCCCCCATCCCACTGCGGGGGGGATGGAGTGAGTGAGCAGCTGCATGGTGCTTAGTTGCTGGCTGGGGTTAAACCACGACAGATGTGCACAAAAAGAAATCAAACTAGCAACATATAAATGCATAGAAATACCTGAGCAGCATTTTCACCAGGAATACAGGGATGGACTTCAGGTATTTCACTGCATATCATGCCATAACTATTGAAATTCTGTGGATGCTGCTCAAATATTCTAAGACCTTCCTTTCTCCCAGTGTATGCAAGTCTGTGAGCTCAAATATGGGGTAAATTTATACACCTGGGATGTGATTAGGATTAGGAGAGGATTCCCGCCATATGGCTGCACCCCTGAGTGCAGAATCTCATGTGGGCCGCGGGCTCCAGATGAAGCACAGTTCTGCATTTTCTTCCATCCCTGACTTCAGCATCATCTGCTCAGCAAATCACAGGTCAGGCCAATGAAACTAGTTCAGTGCACAGTATAACAGAGCAGAAAGGAAACTGCTCAGAGACTAGAGACACATGGAATATACCCCTGGGGGAAAGTAAGGCAGGAGCTGACTGTGAGTCTTGTGCTCAGCATGTGAGACTTGAAGGGATGACTCAGGTGTCAGTAGGGACACCCATAGACAACAGGCACTGTGGAAATATCAGTATTGGGGGTTTGGATGTTAGCCAGAATTTTCCATGATTGCTGATTTTGGGTGCCTAACATGAATCTTGTTGGTTACTGTGGCAGCAGTTTCCAAAGCCTTCTTTTAAGTTGGGTCCCTCAAACTATTTCACCCTCAGGCACACTCAGGCATACCAAGACACTCCTAAAAATCTTTACACCAATACTTCCTTTAACTTATTTAACTTTTGGTTTACTTCTAAATTATTAACTACTTGTGACTGGAACAAGTGATCAGAGAACTGCTAGGGGAAAAATGTCTCATTGTGTGTCTGTACCCCAGCTGATTCATATCAACTCCCTCCCTGCGGTGAAAAGCAAGTTAGAAAACATAAATACTTGATAGAAGTTTCTGGGTTGTAGCAAGTTCAAAAGCAGTTCAAATGTATTAGCTGAAAAGAAGGATATTGATACTGGCTCAGCAGCAATTCTTTTCAGCAAAGGACTGAAAGATGCTTCAATTCAAGTGCATGATTCAGTCACATGTTGATTATACTTAGAGTTGACCCTCTTATTTTATATGAATGTAGTGGTAATTAGGTAATTTGCTCTCAATAATTTATGTTTTTACAAAATCTAAGTCTCTAATTTTGGAAAAAAATTAAGATTTTAAAAATATTTGTGTTAATTAAACTCGTAATTTGCATTTATTGTCTTGCAAATAGCTTGTGCTTTTTAAAAGAAGGATAATGTGCAGCTGTATCAGTGCATCCTTATGCTACACTGTGCAAGGTTTGGACTTGTGATGAATGAAGGTTATATTCTAAAAAGAGGATTCCCAGGTAACTTGATTACTTAAATCTTCATGATTCAGATTCATGACAAAATTTAAAATAATTTATTGCACAGAATGTAATGTATAGCACATATGCAGGTCAAATTTAAACTATTGCTTTCATATGAATAAAAAAAAAAAAAAAAGGACATGTCTTTAAATCACCACAAAATTTAAGATGAAGCCAGCTGAATTTCAAAGGTAATTCGCTGTGAATACTATCAGTCTTACAGGGGAAAGTTCTAAGCAACTGCTGTTTCTAGATTCGTTTAGGAAACTTGCATAAAACCCTTTCATAAAAGACAAGTTGGATTTGATTTGAAGTAGAGAAAAAGGTTTGGTTGTGTTCTTGGAGAGTAGCCCTTATACGTTTGTGGAACATGTCTCCCCTGACACCAGGCTGTGGAATTGTCTTCATAATTTAAGTTTGTGGAGAAGATACGAAAGATGCCACACAAAATGATAGCCCTTTGTCAACAGAACACTATTAAGAAATACAGCCCTCAGTCCCTCAGTCCCTCTCTACCTACCTCAGTTCCTTGATTGTCATTCCTAAGAACAAAGAGAAGAGTTTATTTTATTGTATCACTTTGCAGAGAGAAGTATTAAATAATTTAATGAATACAGTAGGTGTTTCTGGGTTGTCACCAGGATCATTTCACAATGCAACACTTTTCAGAGCTTGGTGAAATGTACTTCTGGGACAATATCAGCCTTTCATACCCACAGCTCCTGTCTCCTACCAGTTTGCCAAACTATGGAAGAATTTACTTTGAGGCTCTAAAACTAGTATTGTTCGAATTTTTTGATGGAGCACATGGCTTGATTGATTTCAGACTTCAGGAAAAGACTGAATGCCCTTTTGGTCTCCCATCAGGTGACTGATTCTGCATGCTGTCATGTGCAGGGCCAGTGTTCCCAGAGATAGTAGGCTCCTTGTGCAAGGACTTCCAGAAATATTGCAAGTGTGCAATTAAGGGGCCAACAGGTGCTTCAGGAACCTCCAGATGTTGAGCAAAGACAAATGGAAAGTGCTGCATCTAGGAGGGAACACAGTGTGCGTCAGTGCAGGTCAGGGACTGACTGGTTTGGGAGCAGCTCTGCAAAAGGCACCTCAGCTCTTGGTGGACCAGTGAACCTGGATTCCGCAGTATGCCTGTGCAGTGATGAAGGCTAACCACATACTAGGCGACATTGAGGACAAGCGCTCATTTCCCTCTGTCCAGGATTTGTGGGTCTGAATCTGAAGCAGGGTGTCCGGTTTTAAGCCTCCAGTACGTGAGATGTAAACCAGAGAGAATACAGCAAAGGGCCACTAAGACAGTTACGAGGCTGGAGTATCTGCTGAGGGACCTTGGCTAGTATTGCCCAGACTGGTACCTGCAAGCAGTTCCACAGCACAGACAGACAGGACTTTCTGCCTGACCATGGACCAGCTGTGACCTCCCTGCTGGGAAGGGTAGACTTAGCGAATGCCTTGCTGGAGGGGGAGTGAGCTAGCATGGGAGATAATCTAATCTCAATGGTTCTTAAATATACCCCTCTATCCGGATCCACAGTGTTTTGTTGTTTGCTCTGTCTCACCTGTTGAACATCTCTGCTAAACGCTTACCTACATTCTTCATCTGTAGTTTCATCCTCCTGAGGGAACCAAGAGCAGCCTGTGTGCAAACATCCCCTGGCCTGAGATGTAAGTGCAAGCTCTAACTATAATATCACTTTCTGCAACTGGCTGAAGAATATTTCTTTACTCTTGTACATACGGAAAATAATTTATCCAGCACCACTGGTGCTAAGATGGCACAAAAGACAAACTAAATCACAGACTAAAGCGTCAATCACCTTGCAATGACACCGGCGATTATTTCCATACATCCTCCTAACAGCGACTCCAGCTATTCTCTCTAGCTGCAATACTCATCCTACCATACAAATCAATTTTAATACCCACCAGATTAAAAGAAGAGGCAGCATATCGCACGTCTATAAGCCTTTGAAAAACATGTTGATTTTCTCATAGGCTTTTCTATAAGTGCATCTGCTTGCTGCCATATCTGAGGAGGGAGTAAAATTGATTACGCGAAGCAGCTTGGGCAGAGGGTGTAGGGAAGCTGCCTGCCCCGCGTCAGCGACTGATGTGGTTCAGCAGTGCCATCCAGCGGGACACGCGGGGAGGCACCACTCCCCTCCGAAGCTTTGGGGAAGCGAAGGGTGGGTGCCTCCTGCCGCTCCCGCCCGCAGCCGCGGTGACCACCCAGGGCCGCTCCGTCGGAAGAAACTGCGAGACCCCGAGCAAGCTGCGGGGACGCTGCCAGGGCGCTGCCTCCCGTGTCCTGGCAGGCACCCTCACGTACTGCTCTGGAGCTGGCAGCAGGCATTTTTGTTCTTCCAAGCTTCGGAGACGTGACAATTACCACCCCCACAGCTGCTTTCTTTTTGGGAAAGCTGCTCAGGGGAAGCCTCAGTAACTGAGTTTTCTCATAAATCACGTGTATTGTCATGTTAACCTTTTATTTTGTGACCACTGTTTAGATAAACATCCTGCCTCAGTGGGCAGGAAAATTATTTTCGTTTGAACATTGTTAGAATCCTTAATCCCCAGGAGAGCAAGATTTCTGGGATCCAGATCCTGATGATTTTATTTCTCACAAACCCATCACAGTTGCATTTGCTGTGATAAATACAAAACCAAATAGATTTTTTAAAGAAATTTAATATTAAAAAGTTTTAAAATACATTTTAGTGACGTTCTAATATTCCATATCTAACTCACTTTGAATTCGTAAATTTAAGTCCCAAGCTTAATTGACTTACTATGCTGCTAAACACAGCAGACTCGGGAATTTATACAGTAGGAAGTTTTAGGTGAAACCTAAAAGGTAGTGCTAAATGAAATCCACAGTGCATCTCTGCAACTATTTGGCATATGAATTCTCAACATGCTGGTTGCCTGTTCCATAGCATACCTCTGCGCATCTAAGCTGTTCTTCCACACGCTCATCTTCCTTGCCTGTATCGATCCACCACAGTACTCAATCACACAAACCACCCCACCACCAGCTCTGTGATTCCTGTAATGCTGGAGCTCTGTGACTGCGCAGACTTATAATTCCCACTCTTTGTTTCCTAGCCTGCATCCTTAAAACTCGTGATCCTTAATTCTTTAAGTTATCCTATCTTTAAGTTAATATAGCTGATGTTCTTTAAGAAAAATTATATTCCCTACATTATCTTGACCCTTTAAAATGTCAGTGAATTAATACCTGTTAATTAAACAGATAACATACAATAACATTGTTCATTAATGACTAATGATGACACGATGATTTGTTATCTGTTATGACAGCATGACTGCAGACACTGTATGTGCACATGCGCATGCAAGCGGAGGAGCTTAACACACACAGAGAGACTGTAAATATCATTCTTTAAAAAATAATTTATTCCTTATGAAGAAAGCAGAACGAGGATCTCACATAAAAAAACGTATTTGTAGTAGCTAACATAGCAACAGGTTGCTACATTCAACCCTCTACAGATAGATCATTACGGGATTATTATGACTAGCAGGAAGGTCACATACACCCAGTCACAAAGTGTGGAATTTCCCCTCAAATGCTCCTAAATCTTTTGTGTCTTCTCTATTTTAAAGGGCAAAGCACACACCCCCTATTAAAAAAAAAAAGGATAAAACACAGAATTATCATGGTATAGCTTCCCATTGGTCTCCCCTTGAAACTCCCATAGGTCCTGATTAGAAGACATACAAAAACATCTAGAAAGCTGAGTTAATTGTGCCTAAAGATGAAAAAAAAAAACAAAACAAAACCCCAACACTTCCTGTGTCTGTCCTAGTTCATTAAAAAATAAGAAAATTCTCAAACGGAATGTTTCTGACATAGCTGTGTTGAGCATCAGACACACATACCAGACTGAAGGCAGTTACAGCTGAATATGCACCATGTCATCATTTATCTAGGTACCAAGAAAAAATTGTGAGACTATTGCATTTCCATGGAGAGAGAGAGGGAAAAAACAAAACAAAACAAAAAGAACAAAGCAACTACATGCACTGGCAAGAAATCCAAGGGAAGTTTCTGAACATTCATCCAATAATTAAAAAACATCAAAAAGGTGGAAGACTAGGACTATCCCAAATGACATCAATATGGAAAATGCAATTCCAGCTCTAAAATGTTGTTTCCCTTTTTATAAAAATATCTGCAACTGTGTAGAAAATTTCAAGCCAAGTACACTTCACATCTGCAAATGGCCACAACTATTTGAGTAACTGATAGGTCCTGTGCATTTGATAAATGTCCTGCAGTACTAATGATTCAACATTTATTCATGACATCAGAGGTATGTCCAGTTTAAGCTAATAATTTCACTGCAACAGAAAGCAGAAGATGCTGAAGTCTTATGTGGTTGTTTAATAAATAAGATCACAAACAAGAAACAACCAATTCATATATGGTAGTTTGTTTGTTTGCTTCTGAGAATTTTGGTCTGGGCCAACAATTCTCTGGCAGGTGCTATTTCTTGTCTAGGCATTGTTTCTGGAAAAAATACAGGAGAATTCACTCTTTTGAAGGGATACTGTCTTTCTGTCAACTTACTACTGTACAATGTATAGTATATTTTCTTTGGTTGGGAACCATCACTGTCAAGATTGAATATACCTACTAAATGGGTGCTGATAAACCAACCTAGTGTTACGTACATTTACAGAAGAGATTAGATTACCAGATATACTGAGAAAAAATTGCACCCTAAGGCCCCTGCTTGAAAGACAGAAAAAAACCAAACCACCCAGATTGCCCCCCCCAAATCACTTCTTCATCAGCTGCTGGAATCCAGGCAATCCTGCTTCTACTTCTAATTCAGGACTACAGTTGGAAGAATGTTAATTATTAAAGTACATGCACTGAAATATACGCAGGTTTGCCTTTTAAATCTCCTTTCTGACAGTGCTTTGCCAGGACAAGATTCTTACTTTGTCTGAACTGCAAAACACCAAAGTCTCCATACAGTAAAACAATGCGCAGTTCCATTACTGTGCATTTTTACAATTTGCTTCTTCCAGGAGCCACTCAATTCCATTTAGCAATCCAGCTAAAGTTGCAGCTACAGTGTCCTGCACCTGTAAAAATAAAAAAGCTAATGTATTAGAGATAACAGGTAACAGGATCTAACAGCATTTTAGCATCACTCCATGTCTATCCTTCAAGTCAGAAATACTCACATCAAATTTAAATTTTTATCACTGCCTTAAAGGTCCCTTAGACAAAAAAGACTTCTTAAGAGTAAGGTAGAAAAAGAAAACACTACTCTACAAAATGACTTATAAGACCCGTTAGGAGAGCCTTGTATTCTTGGTATCAAGGTGAATTTTATTTCAGTTGTTCCATCAGCTACTCTGGAACATTATACTTACTTTATGGATGAGAATCTACTTGAGAATTCTTCTTGTAACTCTTAAAGCAAAAATGCTGCTAGCTTTAGAATTCAATGCACATTATTAATTCTCAGGTTTTGTAACGTATTATGAAGTGGTTATTATAAATGGTATGTCTTTTAAAAAGCCAGTAAACATTTTCCTTATGAAAACAAAGGAAATATCTGAAATCAGGATTTTGGTTTTTTTCTGATTAAGTGTTATTCTTCGGCCACACAACATCACCAAAAATAAATTATGTGTGGCTGAGCCATACTGATAAATACTGTGTTTGACAAGCATAAAAGAACAGGTTCCGGACCTCACATGCTAGGTAAAAATCTGATTTGTCAAAAACTCTATAATCACGTCAAGCAAGCAAAAATTAACAGTCTCCTGAAAATGGCAGAAAAATCCACCTTGTGTCCAAGGCCTTGGGTCATCCTCAGGAAATTTAGATTTAAATTAACTGAAGCTTCCTTACTCCCTCTGAGACCAACATTTTGTCATTCCTTACGTTCTGGCTCCATCTGAAGTTTCTCATGTGCTCCTGGGCAAGCCACTTAGCTCCCCTATGTTCAGATAGGCTAATGCTTCATCTTAAAGGACCAGAGAAACTCAATTCTTCACCTAAGTGGAGAGCTCATGTACTAGTGTTGAAAGCTGCACTTGCTTAGGTGGGTACAGTTCAGAAACTACCATAAGCCTAAACTAAATTTAAGCCACAGAGAAATAGAAAATAAAAGGTTTAAAAGCAAGTACCATCCAGGGCTGATGTAGCAGATTTAGTTGCAACTGATGTGCCACGTAAACACACGGAATTCTTTTCACACCAATGTCAGAGACACAAGACAAAACTAGCAGAGGTCTGTTCGGAGGCCCAAGAGCTGGATCAATCATTGCCAAAATACGAGCCAGTTCCTCTTGACGATCATGGTCTAAGAAACAATTTTTAGTATATGAGTATTAAATATATGCAAATCCCAAGGATAACTTTTTTTTTAAAACTTTTCAAATATTTAAGGTATCAGAGGTGAGGAAACAAGAGAGCTGGAAGGGAAATGGCCAGATTATGTAGTTCTGCTTATCCCAAGGCTGGATCATTCACATTCATGTCACGCAGATGTTCATGTCACACTTAGATGTTATTTAAAGATCTCCATAGATTCTACAGGCAGCCTATTCCAGTCCTTAACACCACGGTGTTTTCCAAGTACCTTGCAAAGATCAAAACTGCAGCAAGCCATTAAGAAACACTCACACCCCGTACAGTCAGCAGCCCTTCCCTACTGATGGTACTTCTCTCCTTAGTATATCCCTTCACATTTTTTTTACTCTTCTTTTCTGAGCTAGCCCTCTCCCTCCATTTAAAGTTGATAAATGTAAAGACAATTACCATAATAGGTATTTGGATTATCCTCTTATAGGACTATCGTGATTGGCACTCTTTGCATCTTTTACTGCAGTTTTCCTGGAGAAGGTTCTGTTTCCAGGCTATTACACCACCACAAGAGGCATTTCAGGCTGTTTCTCCTAACCACGGCCAGGGGTGTTTTTTGGTTTGGGGTTTTTGGCTTTTTTTTTAATCCAGATCATTTCCCACACGTAGCTTAGATAGAAACCATATCAGTATCTGCCATAAATGAAAGAAGGGGCCAGAACCCCTCACAGGGAAATGTGGGAGAGTATCTAGGATAGGGGACCTCTTCAACTGGATAAGCCATGAAGAAATAGCACTAATGAAGCAGATTTTGAAAGAATCAGAAAATGGCTTTTGATGTCTTGCATATTCTTTGCAATCTTTTATGACATTCTAATCATTCACAAAATATGAATAAATAAAATAAAGAGAAACCCCTTACTTTTATGAGCTTCTGCATTAGCAACATAAATGAATCCATCAACTACTTCGCACACCTTTTTCACTTGAGCTATTACACTGTAGTGCACGGCTTGCTGATTCCCTACTACACTGTTCTCTTGGTAGAACATCTTATTCACAGCAACGGCTTGCTCTGCCCTTGCTCTCCTCCTTTCCACACTGAAAGATATTTCAATATTTCAGTAGTCAGGTTAATTGACAATGCAAAAACTCAATTTTGAGAGTCTAGGCAGCACAGGAAAGGGACAGGAAAATGGCCTGAGCCAGCAAAACAGTTTCTTTTCTCCCTGCCTCCTCCCACCCCCCCAACCCCCCTTTTCTAGTGTGCATACACAGACGGTTAGCAATCTGCAAGATGCATATGAAAATACAGGATGAGTTTATATAGTGTTTTAAAAAGTCATCAATCAAGGTATCAAGAGGGACAGAAGCATCTGTTATGTATTAGTCATACACATTTGGTATGTATAAGGTTTGGAAAAGGTTTATTGCTTACATGTGAAAATTTAGCAGTTTGAGAAGGAAGGAAAGAAGGAAAAAGTGAAGATATGCATTGAAGCTTCAGTTTATAAGGGATATCCATGCATGTGAATGCACACATAAAAATCACATGACAAAAACACGGGGAAAAGTATGAAATAACAGAGAAACTGTACTTTTTTTTTTTTTGGTGGAGAACAAATCTTACCTGGTGGTTGAATACAATGTCAGAATATTGAATTTTTGATTGTTGCTAAACTGAAAACTGACTCCTGATCCAATTCCTACAGGGAAAAAATGAATATATGAGATTACAGCTATTTGGTTACTGAATACAACCAAGTGGTAGGCTGAAAATTCCAGTGGTGCTATAAAATGGATACATCCAAGCCTAGGAGTTGCTGTTAGGGGCAGTATATTTACTATTTTATGATGAAATTTTATACATGCTCTAATTGATCAGTCTATTAATTTAATTGAAATCAATTCAATAGTATTAAAAGAAAACAAGGAGGCAATTCCATGTTTCTGATACTTAGACTTGAACCTAGAAACCTAAGCCAGAGAGAAGCTAGACTTGTGTTTATTAGCTGAAACTGGCATAGCAAAGGCTCTAGTCTGTTTATGATAAGCTGCATTGAAAAGGACATGAGGAAAAAAAAAGGTAACGCTACTAAGAAATCATATTTTCACACTTTCTATAAATATAATTTACTTATTCTAATTCTGCTTAAAAAGTAATAGGCTTTTGCCTTTGGTTTGGACTGAAGTGAATTTACAGATGTTAAAATGTGTGTTTTTAAACTTTGAAAAAAATCCTTCACCTGCTCCTGTAACTCTTCTAAATGAAATTTACACCATTTGACACAGGACTGAATCATACAAAGGATCAGTCTTGACTTCCTGTATAAAAACACAAGTGTGTTTTTTAGCCATTTTCTGCAAGCAGTATCTAAAGAAAGTTTTGTGTTTATCCATTACAACAGCAGGTGTGATGTGGAATTTAGGTTCAAAATAGAAGTACAAGGAGCAAAATGATCCCTGTGACATTGTGCAAATTTAAGCATAAATTCACTGCAGCTATAATTTTATCACAAATGTTTATTACATTTATCCTTCAGAATAAACACAAAGAGAAACTTTTTTTTTTTACCATTATGTTATAGAGTTTCAAGGGGAGAAAAAACCATCCCTTTTCTCCATTTCTCCCCCAATGTTTTTTGTGTTACATCTATTTATGAAATAAAAAAGTAAAAAACCAAAACCAGCATTACCATGAATTTGTCTTTGAGGTAAGCCAGCTACTAGCAGAACTTCTGGGCATGTCATCATCTTTTGCACTAAAGAGTCATCCAGCTCTTCCAAACCTGGCCCAAACATAGCAAAGCGAGGTTCTGCCTGAGTGACCAGTGATTGCAAAAAGGAAGTCACAGCCCCATACCGGGGACGGCTTGATTTCAAACTTCTTCTACTCTGAGGACAGCTTTTTTTATATCTGTGTAAAATAGATGCAACTAGAAATTAAAATACAAAAGAGGTATTAATCAAACAACATAAATTGATTTAGGTCCCACGCTTCTCATGCTTCATTACCGGCACAACTCAAGCACTGGTAAAAATGATGACGTTCCATACTGGTAGTTTCAAGCACCAGTACAAAGCAGGTAAAGGCATCAGCCCTTTCGAAGTCCAAATACTGACTTTTTGGACCTATGTATCTTTTAGTTTACTTTAAAAAATAAAATAACAAAATCCCCCACCATCACTGAACACACAATATTGGTAAAATAACATCAAAGCTCATGAGTCACATACAATATAAAAAATACGAGACTTATGAGTGCTTTTCAAACTTTGACTGCTTTTGTGTTTATGAACTATGAAACAGGTAACTCCACCTGAAAAGGAGCATTTCCCCTGTAGGCACAGAGAATGTGTGTTGTGAAAGGAGACAGGTGTTTGCAAGCTTATGTGCTCATCTGATGCAGAAGCTGGAAGGCATGAAAAGACGTTGGTAATCAAGGGAAAGAATTAAGTCACAGAAGTGACACACATCCTAGAGAAGCAGCTTCAGTCTTTGCTTCTGTGGTCACCGTAGGCTGCTGCTGGACAAATCACTTCAAGGCAAGATTAAATGTGTGTTCCTCTACACCCAAACTGAGATGCTTCAGTTGAGATCAGCAAAAGCAGCAAGCGCTCACAGGCACAATGGAAATTAGTGACAGGTGTTTTCAAATAGGTGATGCTCTGAAGTATTCAGACCTAAAGAGACTGAAATCCACGTTCAAAACCAGCAGCTATTTTGCACTTCAAATTCTGGGCATGTCTTTCCCCATCTGTAAAGTGTGGATGAAGGGCACAGAGACTGCAGAGGTTTAGTGCACTTGTAGTGAAACAACAGTTTCATGAAACCACCTTTGGAAAATTTAAATGCAAATTAAAAAAAAGATAATTACTCCAAATTAATTTAGGGAATTGAATGAAGTTCAAAAAAACCCCCACAGAATAATCTGCTTGTCTTAAGCATTCTTCTTAGTCACCCAAACTCATTATGAGTGCTGCTATGCTTTTCAACTACACTAGCTGAAACGTGTGTCTTTTCTTAATGGCATTTGACCATCAGAGCTAAAGCAATACTGCTTGTATTCTGTGCACATTCAAAAAACCCCCTTTTTTTTTTCCCTTAGGTCTTCCAGGTAAGATGAAAAAAATGAAAATTCATTCCATTGCTGTAGTTGAAGACTTCTTAGTACTTTTATTAAAATAAGAAACCACGTGTCATTGTACTGAGAGCAAAGAACACATTTTTATCAACAGTATGCACAGCTGCCGAGATGACTGTATTTCTGTGGCATAGCAGACATGCAGTTCACGAAAAGCTTTAATTTTTTTACAACATTAGCTTTGTGTTCTCTCCAACATTTTACATTCTTGTTGAATTCCAACCAGAAAGAGCTGACAAAACCGTCAAACAACAGGAAATTGTGTTTCCAAAATAAAACAAAGGATTTGAGACACATCAGAATTTAAGCAGCGGCTTACAGCACAGCTTTACTGCTGTAAATAAGAAACATGCACGTGGGGTGCATGTGCCTGCTGTAGAGAGACTGCAAATCGTGTAAGAGAGTATGAAGGTACTTACATTGCCATGTAATCATACAGCGCATTATCGCTGACCTCTGAAAAGGCTTTATTAAAGATCTCCCCATCTGGGAGTGATTTCCAGTCAACGGATGTCCAGAAGGGGAGATCCCTCAGGAGAAAATACCTCCACAACAACGGATCCTGCACAGCCGCCCTCCAATAACAACTCGTGCTCCCCAAATGGCACAAATCTTGGGGCGAGAGGAAGGACATGATGTTCAGCTGCACGTCGATCTGAAACCCGCCGAGAGCAGCCGTTTAGCGACTCGGGAATTAAGCGGTGAAGATGCAAGAGGGGGGATGCTGAGCTCCTCCCCTCCCACCACCCCCTCGGTGCCCACCCTGACCGGGCTCCACTCACCGGCAGCGCCTGCAGGGCGCTCACCTCCTCCGGGAGCGATGGACGCGGAGCCGACCCCTCACGGCAGCCTCCAAACCGCCCCGCTCCTCCGCTCCGCCGGCCGCCATTAAGCGCCGAAGCCCCGCCGCCCCGCGGAGCCGCTGCGGCGGCGCGGGTGGGCGAGGCGGGGCGGAGGGCGCGCAGGCCTTCTTTGGGCGATGGGGGGGGGGGGTGACCATAGCCGTTGGAGCTGTACCACGGGAGTTCTTTGAATGCACGTTTTTAATGTAAGAGGAGCATACATTTTGAGAAGAAGAACGGTCAGACACTGAAGCAGAGACCAGCTCCCCACGCGTGCTCTGCAGACACAAGGTTTCTTCCAGCACAGCTCAAGCAGCGGGTTTTAGCTGCGGGATGTTGCGAAGTCGCGCAACATGTCCTTTGCTGTTGTTGTGTTCCACCCGCGGCCTCTTAAAGGCCCCTCACAGGCAGCCACATACTTCGTTAACATGTTTCTGCCCGTTTCTCGGAAATCCAGCGGCACGCTCTGTGATCTGCAGCCCAGGTCACTGTTAGAGACGGCACCTATCGTCTCAAGGCTTTCCTGCCTCCCTTCTCCACACAGTCGCAGTCCCCAGTAGCACATTTCTCCACTGTACATCATTGCCAGTAAGTGAGTGTCACTAAATATACCTGCAAAGATAATTTAGATCAAGTACTTTATTGTTCTGTAATAAGCAAGTACACAGCTTGTTAACTTCAAAATTATTTGCTTCAGTAACAGTGGGGAACAAAAAAAAAATCCAAAAAGGCAGTATAAGCCTATTAAAGAGGTACACCAAAAAACCCAAATTTTAACCATGAGATGACTGACACTGCCCAGAAGAGAACCCGGACCAAGGCCTTGCTGATTTCTCTATCTCTTTTGCCCCTCCATAATGCTAAAATCTTAAAGATTGCCATATAAATATTATTGTGATAATTGTGTTTGCCTATTTATCTTAGAGAATTTCAGTGTTTCTTTACAATGCATTAAGTGCAGGCATGATTATGCATATTCATTTTAGAATACTTCTATGCCTGGCACAATTTAAGCCTCAAAGAAGATGCTGTTTGAGCATCATCTTAACGCAGGTTAACCAGCAGCAGCTTTAGTATTTGAATAGAAAGCAACATACATATACAGGGTCATGGAAGAACAAATCCTGCTAAATAAATCTTTAACAAATCAGTTACTGAACGTGACTCTGCATTGTGGAGCTGAATTGGAGCAGCACCACTTTCAGATGAAATTAAGCAAGAAGATGCTCCATCCCCCCACAGCCAGAGCTGAGCTAGTTTGGGGTGTGTACAACGTGGACATCATGTTCTCAGCACCAGCTGTTTTACCTTACAGATCCCCCCCTGCTGCATCACCCTACCTGCATCACACTGATGCAGCCTCAGATCCTCATGGAAATGTACTACAGTAATGCAACCTACATGAAGTGGAGACAGAATAAAAGTTTGCCAAATCTAACCAATTCTGCATGTACTTTCTACCTGTGCGAAGTCAGTAATTCTGTGTTCCTATCTGCGTTCTCCTAGGTCTAAACAGGAAGACCAATATGGGAACATCCAGCATCCTCTGCAGTCGTATTTGTGCTTTCAACATTTGTCAACTGACACCTGGATGTTTATAAAACACACATACTGTGCACGAAACACCCCTTGCCTCAGTACACTTTCCTCCAGTGCACCCAGAAACACAGAGAAAATGAGCACTGACACCTCCTAAAATCCATGAGTCAAAAGGAGGGGAGGGGAGAGCACTGCTGCCTGCTTATCTGTCCTATATATTACTTTTTTTGTTCTAAAAAGTGACAGTTTTTTAATACAAATGCAGTCAAACAACAAAAATATGCAATAAAGCATTTCATAAGGTAGAGCAGTTGCTAAGAGGAGCAGGTTGTAGGGTTTTTGGAAGTTTGTTTTTGTCTGGGTTTTTTTTACCTTCACTGAGTAATTTAGCTGTGTCTTTATCTTGAAGTGAGACGTCTTCATTTAGCTGAAGAGGGCATCTAAAGCTAAGCATCTTCATCAAGTAGTGAACTCCATCATTAAGACACTGAGTACAGTTAAAAAACGAGGAGAAAAAAAAAAACCTTTTAGATAAGTTCTGATTAATTTAATGATCGCCAGAAATACTTCCCGCTATGAATTCCCCACAACCCTATTTAAAAGGAAAAAAACCAAGAAGCTGTACTTCATAAGCAAAGAGTCAAACTTTACAAGTGTATTCACATGCTCATATAACTTTTAAATCTCCTTTACCTTTTTAAATATGGCAATGTTTTCTTGTAGCCATTCACTCCTTTCTTTTGCTGTATGACAATGCATGTAAAGCAGGGCTCCTTTTCTCCAGTAAAGACATTCTAACAACTCTGCACCAAGGATGTTGACGGGCTGAAATAAAAATCCAACAAACTGGGATAACCCAAAAGTAAACCATCTTAGCTACTCATATACACGCAAACTGTGTTATATTCAGTCTCTTAACTTTACAGGCTCTACTTAACATCAACAGTCACACATACAAGCGTAATGCTTTGGATTTAAACTGCCAAAAGCACACGGAATCATGAAATGTTAGCAAGAAAAACTCTGAACACAGAACAAGTTATTTGAAAAAATACTTTCAGGAATCGCTATTTAAATACAAGTAAGACTTGAAAGTTTTTCAAAAGATCTTAAATTCTGCCCATCAAAAATACAAATACTACTACCCTATTTCAGATTTTTAAATTTTTAAGTAATGAAATAATTAATTCTCTGGCTGAATAACATTAGTACTCACTTCTTCATTTATGCTGCACTCCGTCACTAGGTCTTCTGGTTCTGAAAGAACAGAAATAAGTTCTTTAACTTTTTGCAGGGCAGATTCTTCTGGGAAATCTTCATCCACAAGCTGGTTTTCCTCAGAATACGTAATGTCTAAGACAGCCTACGAAAGCAAGAAGATACACAACATAAAAATGCTACCAGCAAAATAATCAAATGGTGGTGTGCAGTAAGATACAAACTTGTTGCAGCTTATAAAAGACGACAATTTTAAGGTAATTTTTAACATTTGGTTTACAAAAGCTGCAAGTTAAAAGTACTGCAAGATTGCTGACAGTGAACGTAAACTCAACCCCCTTTCTTTCCCTGCGGTACCAGCACAATCATTATTGACTTCGAGTTACCCAGTCCAGGCAAAAGCAGCCCTGCACTTCGTGGATGTTGAGCACACACACCGAGTAAGAGGGATCGCCTCTGTGCTGTACCCTCTTTCCTACACCCAGCCATCTCCCATACCCTACAGAGATTTTATTGAGCGGGAGCTCTTAAGGCTTTAAATATACTACCTGCGTATAGAGCTGCAAAAGCGTGGAAGGATGTTCTTTCCCTTCGTTACAGAGGTCCTTCAATTTGTCCAGAGTAGCAGAGCCCTTTGCTAAGAAGGTATCTGAAGGAAGAATACAAGGCTTCCTTAGCAGTGAAAAGCACTCGGCAAGAGCCTTGCTGACTCTCCCTTTTCACTTCATAGGGTTTTATCCATCCTTGCAGCATCTACAAGAGCAGCCGAGTAATACAGCACGTCAACAGGCCCGCTCTCCTGTGAGACGACACCTGTCTCGACTAAATTAAGGGCATTCACGGTTACGGCCCGGTGTCTCAAAACCAACGCCACACACTCCACTCGCAAAGAAGTCACACGCCAACAGCACGACTCGCTAACGCGCAGGCACACGCTTTAGGCCCCGGCCGCCCCGCTCCACGCAAAACCCTGCGGGCGGAGCCTCCGCGCGGAGGCCGGGGCCGGCACCGGCCGCGCCGCGCCCGGGGCGAGTCTGGTTTTGGGAGGCGGGAGAAGCCGAGGCCCCAGCCGCTGCCCCGCAGCCGGGGGCAGCAGAGGGCGGAGCGGGCCCGCGGGAACGCCGGGCAGGG
>NW_010972556.1:1400913-1416056 GCF_000737465.1 Haliaeetus leucocephalus
CTGCTGGGCCAGCCTCTGCGCCCCGAAGGCCGGGACCTCCGTCGTATTTTTTTACGTGGACTTTAAAGCTTTCTTATAACACACCTTTGTGGCTTCCCTGTGTTGCCCCCCCCCCCGTCGAACGATGCCCGCTGGCCCCGCTGCAGAATAGGCTTTCCCCGTAAGCGAACTGAAACGAGTGCCAGAGGGCTGTGAGGTTTTTTAAGGCCAAAGTCATACTTTTTTATCAATAAATACATCTCTCCTCGTTGTTTTTTTACTTACTTTTTTGTCCCGGTTTCGGCTGGGATACAGTATATTTTCTTCCTAGTAGCTGGTACAGCGCTGTGTCTTGGACTTAGCGTGAGACCAATGTTGATAACACGCTGATGTTTTACTTGTTGCTAAGTACCGCTGATCCCAGGTTAAGGGTTTTTCAGTTTCCCGTGCTTTGCCAGCAAGCGGGTACACAAGAAGCTGGGAGGGAGCAAGGCCAGGACACCGGCCCCGACCTAGCCAAAGAGATATTCCATACCATAGAGCGTCATGCTCAGTATATAAACTGGGGGGAGTTGGCCGGGAGGGGCAGATCGCAGCTGGGGTGTCAGTCAGCAGGTGGTGAGCAATTACATTTGCATCACTTGTCTTTTCTGGGATTTGTTGTTAGTTTTATTTTTTTATTATATTCCTTTTCATCATTAGTAGTAGTAGTATGAGTATTTTATTTAACTTCAGTTATTAAACTGTTCTTATCTCAACCCACAAGTTCTACTTTTTTTGCAGTTCTCCCCACCCCACTGGGAGTGGGGAGGAGTGAGCGAGCAGCTGCGTGGTGCCTAGTTGCTGGCCGGGGTTAAACCACGACAATTTTAGTACTAGATTACTTAACATGTAGAGGTACAACTGTGAAAGTACAGTTAAATCATCTTAAAACCGCATACCTTTGGTTAGAGGAATGAGACTTTTGCTCCAATTTTTTTGTCCAACTTTAGATAGCACACTTCATGAACTTCAGAAGTGCTAAATAGCTTCCATGTTATAAGAGGAAAATAGTAAGATTTCCTTTTATTTTTAACAAAATCTTGCTACTACCCCACAGTAGATCATCAAATATTTTATGTTGTGGGGTTATAAAAATTCTGCATTTCACTATATTGCTTCTCTAGCTTTTTCCATCTCTTTACCTGCCTGGAAAAAGGTAATACCCCAGTGTCCATTGGAGTAATGTATCATGAGCTTACACAATATTCTGGATTTTGTTAGCTTGAATATTTTAAAAGAATAATTGACTAAAGACATTTTCCCCTTTTGAAGTCATACAGTGTTCATTCTGTTAGTGCCTGTGTCCCACCGAAGTACTTTAAAAAAAAAAACCCAAACAGAAAAAAGTGCCATTTACTGCAGTACTTGAGGTAGGGAAAAGCATCTGCCTACAGACACAGATGTTTTTTGCTGCTGCCTGTGTAACAAAAGACTTGCCAAACTGTGAGAGACTGAAAGAGTTAATGCCTCAAACATTGTGGTGGGGCAAGTTCTGTGTAAAGACAAACCCTGCACAGCAAGGAGGCAGGTGAAAACCCCATCAGCTCAGAGATCAGCAACAGGAGGGGGAGGGCGTGCTGGAGGGTGCGCAGCTCCCTGTTCTGATGAGCTCTTCTGATACAAAGATCAAACAATGGCCACGTCTGCAGCGAAGGAGAAGTTACTCCACAAAGGACCCCCAAGCCCAAAGGCTCACAAACTGCTCATTAACCCGATGGGTTTTGGTGCCCGCCTGAAGGAGCGGCAAGGATGATAAAAGGACACACGCTGAAGCCCCGGGCGCACAAGCCCACCGGGACTGGACCCCTCGGCTGACTGGACCAACGCTGGACCCAGGACCAGTGAAATCTTTCTCTCTTCCTTTCTCTCTCTCTGTCTTCTTCTCTCTTTCCTTTTCCACACCCCCTACACCTCATCCGTTTCAAGACATAAACTGTTGACCAAGTTTGAGACTAAGAGCAGATCCAGCCACCCCTGGGCCCTTCTCTGAGGAGGAGTCTGGAAAGCAAGGGGGTCTGCTCTGAACCTCGGGACTCAACGGGGGGGATCTCCTTACTCCCTGAATGGATGTATATGGTTACCCTGGGTTACACGGTTCACTGAGGTTGTTCCATGCCAATTCCTGTTGTGAGAAACCCCACCACCTGCTGTTAACGCCTTCCAAGTTCAGTTTGCTTCTGCCATGAATAAAATCTTTAACTGATCGTTTGGTGTCGTTTCACCTTAATTTAGCCCGAGGGAATTTCAGATTAAACACAACTCCCTAGTCTGTGCAGTCTGGATCGTGACACAAACAGATCAAATAGAACAAAAAAGTAAAACCTAAAAGGCAAGATTGTGTTTGCTTCCGGAAATGGTTAGATTTCTAGAAGAAATCTCTTAATGCTTTGGTTGGATATGTTCTGTCATTTATTCCTGCATAGTCCACAACGAGATACAATTTTCCATCTAAGGAACAGCTGTGTTAACAATACGAAAAGTATTATGGTAGTTAACCATATCATACCTGAGAGTCGAGGAGATGATGCTTCATGTTTTACGTGAAATACAGCACTTTTCATGTTGTCAGTTTGGGGACTGAAGAATGACTGTGCATTGATAGGTTCCCTTCTCCAGATCCTCTGCTTATTTAGTCCTGCCCTTGCTTCTCTGTTTCAATACCCAGCTATGATTTTGTGTTGCTTTCTTAGTTGCTTTCTTCATAACTAGTCAAGTGGGTAGGTGGGTCAGCCCTTAATAGTGAAGGAGATCTCACCCAGCTCTCAAGATGTCTCTTGTAAAAACAAACAAACCCAAACCAAAAACCCGAAGTGGTTGTGTGCTGACTGATTTGATAAAGGAAGTAGTATCTCTTTTTCTTCCTGTGCTCCAGGCGCTGCTGCAGCTTACGTAGCTGTATCTGTTTTGAAAGCTAGATGTATATGCAATGACTTTTTCTCCAGAAATTGTTAAATTGTTATCCACTTATTCTTTAAATATACACTGAAATCTGGTTTTGACCTTTCTCATCAGTGGCTGAAATGGAAGAGGTGTGTTTCTGTTAATACCAAGCTGGTAAAATCGAAGCTGCTACAAATGTTATTAAAAGGGGGGGTGGGGGTGGGGGTGGTGCACGTGTGTGTGTGTGTGTGTATGTGATGTCCACTTCGATTTTTGGTGGGTTGGTATGTTTGTTTATTTATTTATTTACACCACCACCCCACCACCACCCCGATTTTGTCATGAAATGTGTGAGGGAGCAGAAGCCATCGTGGCTTTCAAGCGTTTTTCTTGTCTGATAGCCTACATTCTCCCTGTTGGGAGCTGGTTTGCAAGGAACGGGGGTGGCAGGACTTCTGGGCGAACACCTGAGAGACTGCAGAGCCTGGAAGAGCGGCTGGGCTGAGCCGGCTGGCGTGCGGACTCCTCACTGCCGTGGGCAAGCGCTCGCCTCCCCTGGGCTCTGCCCCGCTCCTGGCTGGAGTGGGCTCTGAACAGCCCCGCGTCCATCCCTTCCTCAAGCTGTGTTCCCCCCAGCACTAAACCACCAAGCTGCGTTCTGTACTCTGTGGAGTTACCATGCTAGTCTTCTCCCCGCACCTTGCAAAGTGCTTTGGTCTGAAAACTAGTGAAAGACTAGGTGCCTGATTATTTGAGGGAACAGTGACCTCAGTTTGCCGTATATTTTCTTTTTCCTTAGAACCTGTATAGATAAAATCCCTGCCAGATATTTGAAAGACAATGGCCTGGTTGGGGTTTGCTGCCTCTCACCGTTCTTTTCAGGGCTCGGAAATCTTAAAATTCAAATTCTCAGAGCTTCACACAAAAATAAAGTTGCAGCCAGTATTTTTCTGAAATTTTCCATGTTTAAGAAGAAATGCTCTTTCTGGGTGACACTTAACATGAATTATGTTGAAGCAAAAAAACGTTTCACTCCATAGAGTTACTTTAGGGAATAGTTACAGTATGGTAAAACTATCTCAGGTGAAGGGATTCATGTGGGATTTGTGATCTTTCAGTGCCTAGCACCTGTTTTTAAGGCCACTGTTACTAATAAGGGAAGGTGTAAGATGTTGGCTGTTTAGGCAGGCTCTGTTCCTGAATTAGCGGACGCACAACAGGAAAAGTGTTGTGGTGTGTAAACAGTTGCGGTTGATGGGAGAGGGAGAGCTGTGATGATTTTGCCCCTCAGAGCCAAGACTATGGCATTGCCACAACTGTTCTCCTGTTACTTTGGGTTAATATAAATATACCTCTGTGTGTATGTGCAGATATGTATATATGGTGTGCATGTAAAGTTGATTCTGCAGATTGCTACAGTAGATTCTGCTGCTTCTTTCCTTCCAAACCACATACTCTTTCTGCCATTCTGTGTGTGTAAATATGTATGCTGCTAGAGAACAGACTAGTTGTAACTATACACTCTCGGATTATTTTTGTCCTGTGGTATTCCATCAACACTTCCTAACTGTCCTGATACATGTAACTGTGAAACTGGGCTAGCCTGATGTCTCTGAATACCTGAAACTTTGAACATATTAGAACAACTAATGTCTTGGCTATACATGATCTACCTTGCTTTAGAAGTTCTGTGACATCTTTTATTTCTGAAAGTTAAAGAAAAAATACTTAAGCATGAGTGTGTTGTTCCTCTGTATATTTAGTATTATCCAAATGAGGAAAATGTTTTTAGCTCTAATTAAAAATATAGCATTGTCTAGAGAAAGCTGCTTTGCACAGCAGCCATACACTTTTATCATCATTATTAGCAGCTTCAAGAACTTTGAAGCTGTGCAGGTTGTGCAAATTTTCTTGAACTATGGCACCTAAGTGAGGTGATAATGAACTCATACTAGTTCTTGGAGAAAGTAGTAGACAATTTCTCTTCGAGAGAAATTTTGTTGGGTTCAAGTGAACTGTATATGTTCATAGAATCGCAGAGTATGTCGAGTTGGAAGGGACCCATCAGGATGATCGACCCCAGCTCCCTGCTCCTCGCAGGACCACCTAACACTAAACCATATCACTAAGAGTGTTGTCCAGGCGCTCCTTGAAATCCGACAGGCTTGGTGCCGTGACCTCTTCCCTGGGGAGCCTGTTCCAGGGACCCACCACCCTCCCAGCGAAGAACCTTTTCCTAATGTCCAGCCTGAACCGCCCCTGAGGCAGCTCCATTCCATGTCCTTGTGTCCTGTTGCTGGTCACCAGAGAGAGGAGATCAGCACCTCCCCCTCCGCTGCCCGCCACCCCCCCAACCGGCGAGGAAGAAGGTGCGGGCGGCCATCAGGGCACCCCTCAGCCTTCTGATGGTGTGCTGGTTTGATCTTTAGAAAGAAAGCTGGAAGAAAGAGGCTTTCCTTTCAGCAAATTAGTCCTCTGACCAGAGGTACTAAGCCTGGTGATGATTGCTGGATTATTTACTGCTTGCTTTGGTTATGAATTGACTCTTAATGTTTAAAAAAAATTGTTCAGGAAAAGAAGGAAAAAAAGAAAAGAGAAAAGGGGTATGTGTGGAGGCGGAAGTAGTGAGTAATGGAAAAATTGAATGGAAAGACAGAGATGGAAAAACTAGATTAGACCTGATCAAACAAGCCTAAAAAAAAGTCAGACATTATCCCTTATCTAGCAGATTCCAACAGTTCTAGAGTCTCTGGTCAAAATCTGTGTTTGAAATGAACAGGAGAGACATCATGGATATTCATACAGATGTACTTGGTTAATTTGAGTTTATAGCAGCATGCATCAAGTCCTGTAGAACCTGGAAGAAATGATAATACTGTATTTGGTACGGCATCTTAGAATGACACTAAACTACTGCCATTTCAAGAATAAATTTATGTCTTTATTTTGCAAGCATGAATAATATGTGGTCCTCATAAATTTTTATAGGTAATTTAAGTGTCGGACAGCTGTCTCTGAATTTAATACAGTGATTATAACTGAGACAGATGTAATTGCCATAGGAAAGATGCTGCACAATAGATTTCACAAATGTATTTGATCACTGGAAAATGACTTAAATTAGGGATATATTTGTAAAATGTTAAGTAGTAATGGTATATTTTTGTTAGCAAAGAAATGAGAAATGACTTATCTTCTTTGCTGTTTTTTTATTTAAGAAAATTACAACCTTTGGTAGTGTACAAAGGCATACCTACCTAAATTAGGCACAAATTCCATTTTATTTGGTGTAGTGTGAATTCAGGATTTGATCGAGTTTGTGTGCATGTGGTGGGCATTATGCTGATTTAGCTGTCTTAGAAATGAGGCTTTGTTGTTACGGTGTACCTCTGGTAAATAACTAAGGAGCACTTTATAAAAATTAATCCAAGGTACTTGCTCTCTTGACTTATTTATATGTATTAATGACATTTAGTCATGCTTGTCTCCTGTGGATTTGAGTGATAGAAGTTTGCTCAAAATAAGTTTGAAGTCTGCTTCAGGTCCATCTTGTTTCATTTTGCAGCAGCTGATGAGCTTTAGTGAGCAAAGAGGTGAACAGCTTCACAGTCTGTTTCGTGGCTCACTTGGTCAGAGCTGCCTCACTAACAACTGGATTGTGACACTTAGTCATAGATGTCAGACTTGCACCATAAAGTGTTAGTTGAGGATTATAAGAAGTGTTGCTTATATAAGTACTTGAAAGGAACTGAATTTATTAAAATGTGTTAAAGAATATTTGGTCCTTCACATGTCTTTCATCACTGTATTCTTTGAAGCAAATATTTCTGCTCTTAAAAATAAGCAAAGAAAAAATTGTATTTATGCACAGAAACTGTTAAACAAAGGTCTTCATTTATTGTATGTGAGCTTCATGAGATTGTTGTATCTAATAATATCTGTAAGAAAGATGGTCAATATTATGGCATCACCTTTCAAATGTTTCTGGGATTCGCAAAAGGAGGTGCATGTTCTCTCTCTCTTTCACTGTGTGGCTTTGCAATTACTAGGGGAGGGGTGTAAAACTGGAATTTATTCAGAATAATGCTAAGAAAGTGGAAGATGGTTACCAAAGATTTCTTCTGTGTTTGTGGGATTACGCACTATGAAATAATTTCCAGAATTCAGTGGCATAGTGGATAATGTCACGGCATTGAGTAAGAAAGTATCAAATTCAGTCAGTCCTCTTAAAATAAGGCTATGTATTCAGTCTGAAATATATCCAAGTCAGAGCATTTGATATTCATAGTGTTGATGCCAAATGTAAAATCGGGGCATAAGGATGATCTGTAATGGAATTTTACCTTTGTGTCAATAAATGTGAAATATATTTATTCTGGAGAGGTACGTGAGTGCCAACTATTAGTAGACATTGTAGGTGTGTCGTATTTGTGTTTGCCTAACCTTGCATGAACGTTCTTTGTTCTACCTGCTTTCTACTCCGTGTATAGTTCAGGTGGTGCCCTGACAAAATATAAACCAGCTGCTTTCTTACAATGTGGTCACCTGAAATGGGGACAACATGGTACCTGATTTGCATTTAAATAGGTTCAGAACATACAGTTTGATTTGGGGTTATTAGAAGTGGCACTGAACTTTGATGCCGGAACCTCTCTCTTCTAAAGTGACCTCCTTAAAAGAAGGGAGCGTTAGAGACTGACAAATAGGAACTGCCTCTTGCTGCTTGACGGGGAGCTGAAGTAGTTTCTCTTTAAAAAGCAGCTATAAAGTGTACAATCTTCTATAATGGAATGAAACAGTTTACTTGCAACAGGCAAGGAAACCTGTGTTTTTCTATTATATGGTTAATGATCAAAGAAAGGTGTGTACTGTGGATGCCTTCATCCAGAAGAATGCTTCTGCCTGCCACATCTCATTATGGGCTCCTGTACGTGTTGGTCTGGAAGAGCTTGCTTACAGGAAGTAAGCTTCACCCCAGTCTCCCACTGTTACAGATTACTGTGTATGTAATTTAGGTTATTGCTTCACAGTCGACTTCTAGCTAATGCAGCAGTAATGTCATTTGGTCAAACGACTGACCAGACTCATGTCCCTATCTGCATATTCCCATCTTTAATTGTATTAATCCTAGAGTCATATGATGGTTTGGTGCGTAAGGTCAGCTCCCTTATCTGACTGAATGCTGCCCATTTTTTCCACTGACCTAGTCTGCAGTTGGATCACCAAGCTGATCTGGATGGCTGTAAACTGAGACTGTAACTACCTTCTGAAACTGTAATGTGTAACATACCCTCAAAGAACCTTCATCTGGCTTTTAGTAAAGTTTTGTGCCACTGTAAGAGGTTTTATACAGCTAAGTCCCTTGGATCATAGCAAAATTAAATCTACTAGTTGCAGTATTGTATTAATCTGTGTGCCACTGAGCATTAAAGCTTTTCCAGTTCTTCTGGGGTTTCTCTTGAGGGAAAAAACCCCAAAACATTCCTGAAAGGGTCATGGGATGGATAAAGAAGCAATGTGTATTTGAGAATTCAAGACAGAGGTGTCATGCCTTAGTTTCGCAAGTGCTTCTCTCGGAAGAGTGCTAGGTTAAACAGCTGCTCTGGTTGCTTGCCCCTTCTTCCCACTCTTTATGATGCTGCCTTTTAAGTTACACTCATGTAACAGTATCTTTCAGATGAACATGAGTGGGAAGCCCATCTGCGTTAAAAGCCTCCCCACCTCTTTTCCTGTACTACAGTTGAATGTTCACCCATGCAAATGCATGTACTCTCCTTGCCAGGGCAACAAGTCTGTGTTCCATATACATTAAGTGTGGAGTAGGATGTGAAGTGTCTGCGGTGTTTGGGTTGGCTTGCTGGAAACCTGCTACCTGGGTGTGTGACTGCCCAGAGCACCCTTTTGAACCTATGTTCAACCAAATACCCTATCTTTCAAAGGCATTAAGAAAATAAATATAAGCATACTGTTCTTGTCACAGGTAATTCCTCTATTACGGTGCACAACTGCTGAAGGGGCAAACCATGATAATGGTAATCAAAGTTTTACCCTGTGAGGTAATTGGGAAATCCAAGGTTGTTGACAAATTTTCTGATTCCTGTTGTGGATAACTTGCAAGCTGAGTGAAACTCTGGAATTGCTTGCTTGAATTTATTAACAATTTAAATGCATTACAACCATAAAAGCATCATGTTTATCACTTGGATAAATAATCTAACGTCAGGTGAATTAAGCATTCTAAAGGTGCTTTAAAATTATGTGGGAATCTGAGACCCTTTTTGCCACTCCCATAGTAATTAGTTTCAACCCAGTCTTTCTGGTTACGGTTGGTACTTAAAGATCTCTATACCAAACTTGCTACAGAAGTAGCATCTCGTTGGGGCCTGCTAGTCTTAAGCGAGGACAGAAAGACAACGTCAAACACCTTGAAGCCCTCTCTGTTTGAGAGTTCAGAAGGATGCCACAGGGGGTCACCAGTGCGCTCCATATGGTCCAGCTTTCAACGGGAGTGTTTCGTGGTACTGATGTCAATCTGAAATGGTTGTGTTTCCTGAAACTCTGCAAAACCCCAAAAGCAGAGTGCGGAAGTCTTTGGTGAACTGTTAGGGTATGGCTCCGAACCGGTCCCTGAAACAAACCATCCGGATCTTTGATGAGATGTTTGGAGCTGGTAAAACTGAGAGCAAGAGGCCTGAGAGCTTTGCAACAAGCAGCGGTGTGTTTGTAAAGGCAGGGAACCTGCTGCTTAGGCTTAGCAGGCCTCCAGGCTCCTTTTGAGTGGGTATTTGTAGAACCACGTTTAAAATCAGACAGATATACTTTACCAAAACCAGGGGAGAGCTGAAGGAAAACCCAATATTCTAGGACTGATTCTAAGAGGCCTTTTAAAAAGATGGATGAGTGAATGGTAGGGGTTAATTTTAAATCACCTTATAAAAAATTTAACAACAAAAGTTTCAGATTTTGCAATACATACTGTGTGAAAGTTAAGTTACCTTCCTTACTAATTCTTTTGTTCGTTTGATTGCAACTGAGAGATGAAATGTCACAAGAAATGACTGTCTGCTTTTCCTATTAGATGTGTAAGGTTTGGACCATCGAGAATATTAACCAAGCCATTGATGAGCTGCCCACTGCAGGGCGAAAGCCATTCTGAACTCCAGACAGCTGTTTGTCCAGCAGCTGGATGGAGTAGAAGAATGAGACAAAACAATTCAGATGAGAATGTGTTGGCACTTGGTTTTGCCAGTGCACACAGGGAACTGGCTCCCTAGTCAGTGGATGATAAAATAATTACAAGGGCTTGGATTGCATGCGTGAATTCGCATGCTAGACTCTTGTAGCCGAGAAATGGTGTTGCCAGTTAAGCTCCACACCCATCAAATGGATGGCAAAGTCCAAGTTTCAAGGAGGAAACCAGTTACAGGTGAAACTTGAAGACCAGGCAGGTGTTGCTTTTCTTCATTTCCAACTCTGGTGGCTGTCCTGTAGTCTTGCTGTACAGCCCTAGCTGCAGTGAGGTACAGGCTGCGGGGGGTGTCTGTGTGTGATCTGTTTATTCTATACAACATCTGCAAACAAATTCTGCATTATCATCTTAAGGCTCTGTCTCTGTTTTTGGAAGATATGTATCAAATACAAGGAAAAAGATTTCTTCATCAGTAGTTTTACAAGTCCTCCTAGGTTCTGAGTTTAAAGTACATTCTGTTGCTTTGAGGTTTGTTTGAAAGTACCCTGTGCAGCTTATTAATGTAACGTTGCATTGCAGAATCCGGAAAAGCCTGTTACAGTAGTGCTACCAAACATGAACTGACTTGCAGTGTGACAGCTGCTCAGGATTTCTGTTTACAGTTTATTGCTTCTGTAGCCCCTTTTTTTATGTTTACCTTTACTCTTTTACAACAGTATCGGTATGGAGCGTAAAATAACCTCATTGTTTCAGCTTGGCCAGAGTAGGGAAAAAAAAGACTTTCCTGTTCTGTTGCATTCTTGCAGCAAAAAATTCCTGGCAAAAGTGAGGACTAAGAGATTAGTAGGGTTTTCTAAATAAAGAGTTAAACCAGCCTCTATAAATATCAATACATAAACATATGGAACTCGTGCAGCTGATGTCTGCAAGTATGTGCTGAGTAGGCATTTTGGGTTTTCTTAACTCCTGCTGTAAAGGAATTATAAGTCACTTATCCTTTCTCCAGAACTAGTAGACACACTGACTGTCACTGGTGAGGGTTATTACGCTTAACTAATTTAGACAGCGTTCATGACAGTTACTAAATATGCAATACATGAACATGAATAGAAGTGCCAGGGATCATGCAGAGTATTCTAGTTAAACAAAAATGTCATTTAAGTACTGTATAATTTCAACTTGTAAGTACTGTGGTTTTGAATTGAGGTGCAGCATTTGCAGTGGTCAGAAAGTTTGAAGTTTTGTATTTTTAAGACTACCAAACTGAAGTAACTATTTAACTGTTGATTTAACTGCTGATATTTCAGTGGCTATTTCTTGGTGCTGTTGAGGTTAATAAGTGAGTAACTTGCTGTTTGACCAAGTATAAAATGTTCTGTGGCTTCTAAGAAGCTCTGCATAGTTGCTTATCTTAGCTTGTAATAATGATATAGCCTGAGATGATACGGAAACTTCTGTATCTTTTATATGAAAGTAGGGCATCCTGCCTAAAATATAAGACTGCTATGATGGAAACTGGACGAGTATGAAACAAACAAATCCCCCCAGATTGTTTTTCACAATATGGACCTCCTCATCCAATTATTTTTTTTTTATTTTCTTAATTAGGTGAGCTCCTGTATTCTACGCTGATATTCATTGTAACAAAAATATTTGTTGACTTTGTATTGCCTGCTCAAGAGGTCCTTCAGGGATAAGGAACTGCTCTCGTCAAAGGGTTGTTGATTCTTCCTTATTATGTAGCTTCAGGATCCTTTCTCATTTTGGTATCCCCTTTGATCTTAAGCTTAGGGCTGTGAAGAGAAAATGTTGCCATAGTTAGTTGGCAAAGGGATTCCTCAACAGCTCCACAGGTTGTTTCCTTCAAAAATCTTGGCTCTGTGGATCTCTCATTTGCTTTACTTTTCCATAACTGTCTAGAAGTCAGCTTTGGGGTTTTTTTTTGGTTTGTTTTCCAATTTAATTTTGCCTTTTGTATTTATGTTTAATCATGTATGAACTTTCATTTGCCAAATCCCTGCTGATTTTTAACATGTATAGTTTTCACGAGACCTGTAAATATCCATTTTTCTTTGTAATGTCCTTCCTTTCACCTGAACTTTGTTAATAAGTTGAATATTTAAGTTCACATGGCTTACTAGTGTAATCATTGGTGATGCAGGTGGCAGCCCTTCTGTCTTCCCCTAGTTAAATATATTTCCTGTAAATGCTGTGAGTCGATCTTAAAATTGTTGAATGTATTGCACAGGAGCTCATTTTTATGTTCTCAGCTGGAATATATTTATAATTATCTAATGCTTTTAGGTCTGTATCATAAGTTTTATATCCTACCTTTATTTGTTTTCCCTGTAGTACTCCATTCTTGCAGGAAGATGTAGATGCTATGAAACAGTCTTTTCATTTTCTTTGACTTTCCATCCCATATCAAGGGAATCAGGTTCATTCCAGTTTATCCAAAGATGAGTTTCAAGTGCTGTTAAATGATTAATATAAAAGATACTTTAGTATTTTGAGTAATACTGAAATGTATTTAAACACCAACCCTCTTGTTTCAGAACTGGGACTTATTAACATGTTGGAGGTAAGTTTAGGTGTTCTCTATGTGTTCTAGCTGCTGCATAGTTTAATGAGCTTTCCCTTCTGTGTGGCTGCATATGTGATTTTCATGCCTCAAAAACTGAATTTTCTTGCCAAATTCCAAAGGATCTGAAAGAAGGTAAATTGCTGAATTTTAATTAGCTAAAATCCAGGTCAAGTATAAACAAATTTTAAGAAATTTGTCTAGAAACAAAGCTGTTCATCTCAGAGTTCTGGTTCTTCCCCCCATACAGGTAAATCAAACATACAAAAATAGCCTGCTTATCTGCTAACTCTTTGGTGGCTTCTTTGGGAAATGCTATTTCACTGTATCAGAGTGCTGACTTTGACATCTTCTTATGCTTTGTAGGAGTATAAGTAAGCTGATGTTATTCGGTGTATATAATGATTAACCTGTGGTAGCTCCAGAATGCTTACCTGCTAACTTCTTTTTGGCACCAAGGGCTCAATACTCTCCCACTACTCATTTGTAATTGCTGTTGAACTTGAAAAGTGTTTGACTTGTATGCTACCACTCTTACTGGATTTACTTCAGTGAAGAAAAATCATATGAAAAATATTCCTGATCACTTTAGAGACTTGCTTCATGTTGACTTCTTAGCTGTAGTCCTTGTTGTGTGAAGAGCTTTAAGACATCTTAAAAATTAAGAAAAAGTAGATAATCTACTATCCTTTATAAACTACTCCAGAACAAATTCTTTTATCTACTCATTCAGTTATATTTGGAGATTTTCTAAGCCAAAATAAGAGACTTGCAGTCCAAAGCATGTGGAATTTACACATTTTTTTAAAAATAATTTTGGTTTTAGATAAACCGTAGCACCTGAAAAGGAAAAGTTATATGCCCCCAATTTCCTAGTTCACAAACTGTACTTTATGTAAGTAGAATTACCGGCTTTCCATAATAGATGTTCCAAGGAGGTATTAATACTCATGCACTGTACCTACTGCATGCATTTAGCCCCCTTCCTCCAGCCTGCAAGGAGGAATGCTGTTGGAATCCCAACCCCCATGCAAAATATATGCTAGCTGGCTATGTAACAGCTACTTAAGAGTGAACACTTCAACAAGTTTGCAAATGCACACTGTTGGTTTAAAGGAAGTTTTTTATTGAACTGAAGAGAATAAACAACTTTTAGATAAGTTTTTCAATGCCTAGGGTAATTTTTTCATGAAAGGAAATGTGACTTAAGGAATTTACATGTCTATATGAAATTTAGGTAGAACTGAGGTTCAGAAATCCAGTCCTGTAAAACTTTTCTGCTGATGCTTAGCCTTGGAAGAATACAAGCTGTGCTGTCATTTTGTTTTCCAGTTCACTAAGCCCCTGTAATTTGCAGCTTTTTACACTTGGGACTGCCCCATACTTAACTGGGTAGCTAAATACTGTGAATATCTAGGAAAAAAACCCAACCCAAACCATTATGGACAGCAAAGGTGCCTCCACCACACTTGACTGGCGTCTGCAAGGTTTGTCTGCTATGTGAACTGTAACTACAGGTACCACTACTTTTTGAAATGTGTAAGAGAGTGGCACGGCAGGGGCCACGAACCAGCACCTGCAAGGCTGGACCAGCCAGTGCTCTGAATAAAACGGACTGGGTGTGCACAAACACTTTGGAAAACAGCAGCATGCTCTTAAAACCTTGGCTTCCTCTTTGTAAATGATCCTGCTGCGTGTTCATACCACAATTGCTAAGTACTGTGAGGCTGGCAGCTGCATTGGAGACAGCCTGGAAACATGACGAGGAGCAGCGTGACCTGCAAGAAGTATGACCTCCTGTCATGTGCGTGAGGGGGATTTCTCTTTTCCTGCATCTAAACAGCTTCTCACATTTTTTCTGTGAATCCCTCAGTTCTGTTGGGCATTGTTAGGGCATGCACTGATCATTTGGGGTATTTTTAGAAAGCATAAATAATGGCAGAGGCATGCTTTGAATTTTCCTTCTGGCAGCAGCAGCAGAAATGCCAGCAGTTCACATCACGTGGCTGCTTTAGCACGTCTACATCTATTCTAGTAACATTTTCCCACCCAAACATAGCATCCAAGCGCCCTGTGGAGACCATGTGCTTACTGGAGCCTGGCCTCCCCCTGAGGGGTACACACTGGAAACTTAACCGTTCACAGCCTCTGTCCTTTAATTCTCGTGAGGTTAGTCCTCGGCCACAAAGCGTCAGGACAGAAATTTAAGCCACCTTAACTTCACAGGGAGTCATCTGCCATGGCGCATGGGAGTCGTCCATCTGTGGAAGCAGCGGAGCACCCGAAGGAGAACGGGAAAACCCCACCCTTTACCACTGAAGCGCCTCTAACATCGATGGCTCCGTCCACGCGTGTTTTCCGCGGCTCTGAGCGGTTTTTTTGAGAACAGAACCGCTGGGTCGGAGGCATCCCCCACCCCGGCCTGGCCCTGCCGCCGGCTCCCCGTGGGACAGCGACCGGCCCCGGCTCCCT
>NW_010972556.1:1416375-1562966 GCF_000737465.1 Haliaeetus leucocephalus
GCGGGCGGCGGGGAGGAGGGCGGAGCGCGGCCCCGGGGCAGGCCTGGCCCCGGCGGCGGGTTGGGATGCGGTGACCTTGGGGGGCAGGGCCCGGAGGTTTGGCTTTGAGGTTCAATTTTACATTATTTCCCCCGCACTTGAAACTGCGGCGCGGTTACCGTCTGTCGCAGCGGTTTTCAGCCTTGCTGTCCCACGTCGGTCTTTCCCAGAGGTGGGCTGGAGGTGCAGGCAGGGAGGGTCCCAGTCAGCGGGCACAGCTCCCTGGCAGCCCCGCCGCGTGTTGCCATTCATAAACGTGTGGAGTTCGGCTGTGCAGCTCGGTCGCTCGCTCGCTTTCCTCTTCCTGGGGGAAGCTTCTGCCAGACCTCACTGATCTAATGGTTTCCTGCCCACGTGTAACCATAGCCAAGTTAATTTTTCGTCTCTTCAGCCAGAATCGTTTCTGTGGCTTTTCTTGTTTTGTTTTAGTTGAAACAGCTCGTATCTACTCTCCTTCTCATGCCAGCGTTTACTCTTCCTGATGTCTTTATGGACAAATAATGATAGCTCTTCCAGCCTTTGTTTTGCTAAGCTGTATTTTGCTCTTCTATAAAATTTACTTCAATTTTGTTGATCTTTCTAGAAGCTCATCTGTCCCCATGTTACTTCTCTCTTAAACCTGGGATGCCAGAATTGCAGCCAGCTCCTGAGGTCTTACCTTGCTGCCCCAGTGTGCAGGGCAGCGTGGGTGATCCCTGGCACCTCGGCTCCCTGAACGCTCATTGCTCTCAAACAGCAGAGCGGGTGGGAAAGGGATTGAAAAGAACATGTTTAGTATTGAAAGGGAGATGCCCTCATTAGAGACATCCAGCCTGGGAATGCACGCATATGTAACACATGCTGCTCTGCTGGTCCCCACTGTCACAGGCAGTTGGGAAGACTGAAGAAGAGGTACCATGTGGTCTCTTTAAAATATTTTCCTGTGTGTGGGTACAGTGACAAGGCAGTGGCCTGGCCTCCCTCCAGCCCTGGCCCTCATGCCTGCTTGCAGCCCTGTTGTACTGGAGCTCCCGAGGCTGCCAGCACTTAATACTCATTTTCTCACTTGCCTACTGAATGTCACCAGAAGAGATGCTCTTTGCAGACTTACTGTCATTGTAAAAATATGTTTCCAAAAGACATAGTCATGGTATAATTGAGCTTGGGGAAGGGCCTTTTACTCTTTCTCACCTGGCACTGCTCCTTATGACCCACATACTTTTTTTTTGTTTGTTTGTTTGTTTTTGTTTTGAGTCCATCAAAGCAGAAGAACATCAGTGTTTCCATAGGGAGGGAGATAAGCCTCCCTCTGTTCAGAAGGCTTTTCTTAATATTCAGTATTTGCAATTGAAGTCTGGTTTTGGGGCTGGGATTTGTATTGATTTCCCTCTTGCCCTCCCTATTTTATCAGTTTGTCAGCATCTCCCTGATTCTGGGCTGTTCTTCAACACACAAAGAGCTCTAAGACTGCATTAGGAAGCTGAGGGAAGGTTCACTCTGTTGAGGGGCGTCCCTGCTTACTATACTGCCAGCACAACACTGTACTTCATATTGTTCCTTGGCCTCCACTCAAATTTTGTGGTGGTGTTGGCTGTATACTTCAGCAATTTCTGGTTATGTTTAGTGTCTGGATATCTTTGAAGCTATAAGTAGCATTACATAGGTTAGAGCAGTCTTTGGGTTGCTCTAACTCATGCTGAGGAATGGCATTTGTGAATCTGTTCACAATAAGTCACAATTTGTCAACAGTTTAGGATGGAATTCAGAAATTTAAAATTTGTTTGGATATTGTCAAATTGATGCAGCTCATATTGAGCCTAAAGCCTTCACAATACATATGAATGTCATAAAGTATGGGTGATGTGGGGGATAGAGAGACGATAGAGTCCTTGTTTTGGAGACTTGAACCCTTCTCTCCCCCACCCAATGTTTAGTGTTTACAGTAGCAATATCTTTTCTTACATATTTTCCACCTTATCTAGCCAGAGGGATGGTCATCATTATAAAGCTACTATATAATGCTTTTTATTCATTCACTTGTTTCTTTTAATGTTGTTCCAGATTTGTGGATGCTATTTTTCTACCAGCTGTCATCGCAACACCAAATTTTATACTGATCCTGTTGAAGCTGTAAAAGATATACCCAATGGGGCAACTATACTTGTTGGTGGTAAATATTTAAATTCTTTGGGGATGCAATCACATGTTCTATTAATGAGATACTTTTTACCGTTTTACTGTGTTTCTTTTAATATTAACTAATCTGAGGACCCATATACTTACATGGGTATTTTAAACAAGTGCTTTCCTACTCTGCTGATGAGGGGCAGACTCTCAGTGAGAAAATCCCAGTTTGTTTTTTAGAGGAGGGAAAAAGCCTCAGAAAAATCATTAGGTTTTTTCCTCCACTGGTGAAGTGTTAGACTTTACTTGTGCCAGTTTGAATGCAGGAAGTCAACTTGGGCTTTTTCAAGTTAGCGTTGCTATGTCAGATGGTGAAGAAATAAAATGTGGTTTATTATTTTTATGTAGCATTCTCTATATTCTGTATGTGCCTAGTCGCTGGGTCTCTGTGACCTTGAACAAATCGCCTAACCTGTTTCTGGCTGTAGGAGGTGAAGATAATACTTACCTACGTTACGCTAAATGGTTATGTGTAGCTTTTCCAGAAGAGTCAAGAAGTCATACCATACTTTGACTGTGACTTGAGCTTTTGAATATTCTAGATGATTTCTACAATTTCATGCTGTTCAATCTACTGAAAGAAAAGCGATGTCTCTATTTAGTAGGTTGTAAGTGATTTTTAGTATTGAAGAAATAATGAATGGAATGTTGTAAAGCATGGGAAACCCACTGGAGATGGGTAATGAGGCAAAATGCTTTCTAACTTTTTTGTTGTTGTTGGAATGAAAGAAGATCTGAGGCTAAGTGGTTGGGAAGGAAATGGTAGTAGCTGTAGTGTTAGAGCCTGGCCTAAGACTTAGGCAGCTCAAATGTGGCATGGTGTTTCATTTTAGGCATACTGGGTTCTTGCATAATAGGTAGGAGCATGAGGCATCTCAGCCTGGGTGGAGATCTGGGTTACTGTGCTTTCAGTTATGCATCTTCCCAAGAGCGCTAAATTCCCAGATTTTTATCACCTAATTATAGGCTAAGCTGTACAGGAGAACTCCTCGTTCCTCCTGCTTGACATTGTTATGTGCAGCAAAGAACTGAAGGTTAGTTGGGTGGAAAGAGAAGGAGAAATAATGAGTACAGTGCTTAGGACACACATGAAGAGGGCCAAGGTCCTGGAGCTCTTCTCCAAAGGCCATTTGTGTGTGAGCAGACTTCTGATAGTTAAACGGCTTTCATCCAAACTGGGAAGCATCTAGTGACTGAGAAATTCCAGTACTAGGGTGCAACCCTTGCCAGAAGTGTTGGTTTATTTAGTCAGCTAAGGAGCTTGTTCTACTCAGAAAAGATTTTTAATTAAACAGTGCACATTTGCAGACTTCTGATTAATATGAATTCTTTCAAACACTTGTTACATATTCAATTTTCTTTTATTTTATGTAGGTTTTGGATTGTGTGGGATTCCTGAAAACCTCATTGGGGGTTTACTGAAGACTGGAGTAAAGGGAATAACGGCAGTCAGTAATAATGCAGGGTAGGTATTCATATGTCTGTGATTTAATAAGTACAGACTAAATATTCAATTCATGTGAAAAGGCTGATATGTATGAAAAAGTCTTACTTTTCATCATAAGAATTTTCATATTAACCACACAGCTTTGTTTGAAAGTGTTATTTTTGGAATGAGCCCAGAAAATACAGTACTGTATGTATACTCAGCTTTGTCAGGGAGCAGTTGTCACTGTTTTAGACAGTTGCAATTAATGTATATTTATATATATTTAACTGGTTGACTGTAACTAAGATTCTGACTTAGATGCTTTAAATGTAGTATCAGTAATTTTTTTTGTGTGTGTGAAGTTCTAAATAGGGATTTTTTTTTTTTTAACTACGGTTTGGTGCTTTCTGATTTTCTTGTAATTCTGTTACTTCAGAAAAACCCCAACACAGCAGTGGAGAATATTTATGATGAAAGAATGGAGAGCCTCTTTAATGGGTCTTGGATTTTTTGATTTATTTTTTTAAATGTTTGCCCATTAAGAAATTAACGTGGGATTGTCAGAATAATTTTTTTACATGTGATTTCTCAGCTTCTCATTAGGGCTAATTTTTACACAAGCTGTTCATTGTAGTAGACTCCACAATACCTAACAGTCTTCATATAGAGGAATAACTACAGCCACTTCTGTTGAAATGCATTGATAAAATAGAAATGAAATTAAATAAAAATACTGATATGCACAACATAATGACTTATCTTTGAAATCAGCATGGTCAGTAAGACTGCTATTCTGTTCCTTGCAGTGTTGTTGGGTGGCCCTAACCTTGGTTCGGTGACTTATCCTATTAAATGTCCCCTCCAGCAACATAATAATTCCAGTGTAATTTGGTTCATTGTAGATTTAAAGAATACTGGAAGACCAATGTCTCCTAGTGGCATTGTACTTTCTTTAGCAAATTTTCTTTGATTAGAGAGCTCATCCTAAACTCTATTGTCTTGCGGAATAGCTGTCTCATAGCTAGATGTGCTGGGATTATACACCCCAGTTGGAAAGGAAGGTAATTTTGGAGCATTCTTTCCATTTTATTTGTTGTTTAATGTTTTATAATGTTGCTTACTTTCATCAAATGGTAATATCTGTGTCACTACATTTTCTGTGAACTTTTTACTTTTGAATGCTGTATTTGTGGTGAAATAGTAATGAGAATTTTGTATTGTTTCCATGGAACTTCATTAGTGCTTGCAATTATGAGCCTTTACTTGGGTTGGAAGTCTCCCATCTGTTCTGTAGAAGCTTAGCCTTTATCCATTTGCAGAACAAGAGCCATAGGGGCGGGGGGAAAAATCGCTGGGAAACTGTTTTCTTCTGTACCTATGTTAGAATAAAAGAGAGACAGGCTTATGCAAGCCAGAAAGGTTGTTTGGGTATAAAGAACTTTGTTCTTCATAAAAAATGAAAATAGATGTCAAACATTGCTCCTTAATTCCTCCAGACTTGCCAAAGGCGTGAATTAGGTGGGATTTATCTAAAATGCTTTGTGCTGTTTTCAGCTGCATCATTACATTTCCCATATACTTTGCCATAGATTTGTATCCCAGTTTGGTTTGGTTTTAACCTGACTGTATTTAACATAAGTTAAAACCGGAATACCATTCAAAAACCACAGATCTATTTTATATATGTATAGTCCAGGCTTCTGAGGCTGAAGTTCACAATATGTTGATCTTCATTTTTTTTCAGTGCTTCATCCTTGCCATTGCACATTCATTGGATAACACATATGATTTGTATTGGTAGTTGGCACATACACAGTCAAACTCAAGCTCCTTAAGCTCTTCTGGGAAACAATTTCTACAGGATGATAAAATGGAGAGAGAAAGAGAGAAATCATTTTGAGTGGAAAGATCAATCACTTAGAGATCATTCACTTTCCTCATACTCTTATTTCTGAATGCCACACATATATGTAGACAGAAGGATTGCACAGATGCTCCTGGAAGGGAGGTGAGGGTTTGAATGCGAGGAAAAGTGAAAAGAGAAGCATTGTGGAATAGAATGGAGAAGACAACATTTTGTATTGTATTCTACATATACTTGTTGGTGTTATAGGTCAGAATTAATTTTGCTTGAAATAATGCTAACTTTCCTGAAAAGTCTTTGGATTTTTAGGCTGGAGTGATTACTGTGAAATGTTTGGTTGCTGGAGGGAAAGCAAAATTTAATTCCTTTTCTCTTGAAACTAGTTTTCATGAACATTCATGGCAGTCTGGTAAGCAGAACAGTGTAATGATTTGAAAATGCCTGAGCGCATCTAGGCTTTTCATAAAGTCTAGTTTGTAAAAATCCTGGTCTTGCTCTCATGTTGAACAGTATAATTTATTTTGAAATTAAATTCATAATAAAATATAGTCTCATCTATTGTTTTTATTTATTGTATTACTATTATATGGAACTTAGCCTGCTATAGTTTGGTAGGGTTCGGGAACCAGGTTAAAGCACAGGTGTTGTCATTGATAACGTCAGAATCCTCATCACAGCAATTGATACCATTTAAGCATCTTCTAATACCATGTCAAAAAGTATAGAGATATTATCAAGTATTGCAGTGCTAATAAATGGTTTTTAAAACTGAAGTAGCACAGCGATCATATACCCTGCAGCAATAGTAGTCAAAGGGTGAATTGTGCCTATAACCTCAAGATGTCAGGTACTTTGTGGGATGAGTAATTTGCCACTTTCCAAGATGCCTCAGGATTCAGTGTGTTTTGCTTTGGCGTTGTTGTGCTGCAGCTGATGCCCTGCTGTGTCTTGTCTTCCTGACTGCGGCTGTTTTTTCTTCTCCAGGTCTTTCAGCAAATAGGAGGTAATTGGTTGTGGTTAGGTTTTCTCATCCTGCAGTGGGGTTAGCAGGAAACTTCTAATTGGAGCAGGGAATGGGCCAAGTACATAGACAGATAACCTATTCTGGAGAACAGTGCAGCTACATGGGTTAAGTCACATGTCTTTCAATATGCATGAACCACAAAATGTGTTACAGAGCTGTCTGTTTATAACTAAAATAGCAGCAATGGAGACAGTGCTTCACTTATACCTAGGGGAAAGCAGTAATTAGGCAGTCCTGAAGTGCTCTTACTAACTCTCTTTTAGCTGGAAAGAAGGTTCAGCAGAGCCTTGAAATGCTTGGCAATGTTTGGGAACACCTTTAAAAGGAGTAGGATGTTCACAAGTTCACACCCTACTGTTCTGTGCTGCAGTGTAGTAGGGAGGAGATTCCTCCTGCATATCCTTGTTTAAGTCACGTAGTTGCTGGCAGGTGAAGTCCTTGTTTTGGCCTTTGAAAGGCTTGCCAAGGACAGGTTGTACAGTAGTGTATGGGCTGCTTTTAGGCACCCTAGTTAGAAACGTCATACTGCCAAACTTATTGTCTGTTGCTGTGCATTATGCTACTGCATACGCTGCCTGCTAGCTAGTGAAATGGCACCTTTAAGAGTAGTTACTCTTTTGCCAAGCCAAACAAGGCAAAGCGTTGGAAAGGGAAGCAGTACAAATATCCAGTATCTCTGGTATTTACACAACTAGCTGCAGGGGAAATTGGAGCTTGTGAACCAGGGAGATAGTGAAAGATACCACAGTGTGCTTCCAAAATACAGCCTCTCACACCTTACTTGTTTTGCCTATGTTGTTCATATTTTAAATACTTCCTTTACAGTGTGTTATTATAAGCCCTTTAAATTTAGATGATTGCCTCAGTAAGCTACTAAAATCCATTTTATTAAATTTTTGCTGCATTGTTGTTTAGATTTGGTTCACTCCACATATGTCAGTAGGTCCTCATTTTAAACTTTGATACAGTAAATTCACAACAAGTTGTGATTAGTATACAGAGCCTTGTTGCACATAGCTGTTTTTTCATCTGCTTGTGACTTCATGGTATATTGTTGCATGCTGATTTCAAGTTACAGTGGACTTGGACATTTCAGGTCAGCTTATGCTAAGACTTCTCCAATGCAGGCCGTCAGGCCTATTGTTTCAGGATCTGTGTTGCAACAAAAACTATGTTCTTGTCAACATAGCCCAATATTTAAAATGAAAGTTTAAGAAATTGGCAGCAAATTGTTATTTTTAATTAATTTTGCTTAATGAAATGAATAACTAATTTTGGTTATAATCACACTCTGAGATCAACACTTCTGTTCTGTCTCTACCATCTCAATAGGCTGAATTTGTACTTTGTAACAATGAAGTCTGCTCTTTGTAGTAGCGGCACATGTGGTCTAACTGTTCTATCAAATGAGCTACTTCCCCCTGGGTTTTGTCTGCTTTTGAGACTTAAATATGCATTCTTTTTGAATGCAATAGGGTTGAACAGTAGGGTTTCACTTACAGTAAAAATAGAAGTCACAGTTAGTATCTTAATTACTAATCACTTGGGTGATCATCTAAAAGGAGATTGACAGCGAGCTGTCAGATTATCACAGATTCAGACTGTCTGCTTAAAAGGCATTACCAGCTTTTTGAACCTTTGGTCTCTGTGCTCTTTTTGAAGAAGTTCTTTTTATGTTACAATGTTATACATTAGTAAGGAGAAAATAGCTTTGAGATAAACATTTGAACTGTTGGTCATGATGCCTGAGTGCACTGTGATTTAGTGCTGTTGAACATAATACCCCTGTTTTCCTAATGGGCTATTTGCAGTTGCCAAGTCTCCAGATAAGGCACTACTCTATGGCATCAGATACAACGGTAAATTCAAATGCTTTGAATTTAAGATAAACATTATGTATATTAAAGTTTAAGGTTATCTCATTTTTTCAGTCATTGCTCTGAATTATATGTTTCTGTTAAAAACAGAATGTGTCTGCCATCTTTGCCACAGACTCCCTGTTTGTTCTTGCATGTGTAACTCCTATGGCTTAAATCCATCTGTATTACTCATATATATATATATATAAAAATGTATATTTATATATACTTAAATATTTTTTTATATATATATATAAAAATATATTTAAAAAATACAAAAATACCATCAGGTGGAAATTACATTCCAGATTCACACAAAGTTGAGAAGTTTTTTCACATAGTATGAGGTGTCAGGTGGTTTTAATGGCATGAATTTGATAATCCGTTGATTGGGAGCTAAAGTGTAACTGAAAAAGTCTGTGAGGGACTGGGAAGAAAGCTTGTATGTACACAAAGGTATGCTCAGAGTATCTTACATTGTGTGTGTCATCTTTGTATATGCATAAGAAGTTCTTTAAACATCCTGAATTAAATATACTTTCAGAAGTGAAATACAAGGTCACCAATGACTTTTATCTGTCTTGGTGAAGAGGTAAGAGTGGAGTTAGGTAAAATCCTGCACATGGCAAGTTGCCAAAGTAATAAGGCAAGGTATATAAGATATTTTCAGTGTTAAGTTGATTATTTGAAGCAGTTTACTCTTTTTTTTTTTTTATGATCTCCATCCTTTGTAAAGAATCTAATCAGATGCTTTTTTACAGCTGTTAAATTGGTGACACTGTGTGAACTGTAAATCCCTGAAGATGTGACGAGGTCATCTTGCTAATTTTAGTGTGGAGGTTATTTAGGATTTTGGCAGGGCGAATTGTACTAAACTTTGCACTACATGGAACTACTGAGAAATCAGCTGTGCAGATGACTTTCTAGTTGTGATTACAAATGACAGAATAGAACTCAGCATGATCAAGGAACTGTGTCAACTTGGTTTTAGAAGAGTGACAATGAGAGCTGAACCTAGCTTTCAGCCAGGAGACTTCTGAAGTATGCATTCAGGATAAAATTCAAATATTTATTGGATTAAGTCTATACCATGTAACTTCACTGTGAAGGAAAAAATACAGTAACTCTAGAAAGTTCTGAATTGAGTTGTTATGCATAATAAAAACACAATATGCCATTTCATAGCAGAAAGGAATGTGGAAAGAGGAGACCTTGCTGCTGATGTAACCATGCAATGTACAATACTTGTCCTCTTCAAAAATTACCTGCCTTTGCACCCTTTCGGTGGACTTGGCCTATATGCCTGCACCCATCATTCTTATGGGAATGGAGCATTGTTTCTGGAGGAGGATGGTGAAGGAGCAATACTGCCATTTTGCTGTGAGGCTGGAGCTGTGATGAAGTTACTGGAGCAGAGAAGACAGGGTTCTCCTAAGAAGGCTTTAGTAGTGGAGGGAGAAGAGTGCAGTGTAAACACTGCAGAGAAGGAGCAGGAGGAGTTTAAGGCTCAGTCACGCCAACTTGCACACAGGGCTTTGTGATTCCTGGCAACCGCGGGCTTCCTTATTTTCTGTCTTCTTTCTCCCTTCAAAGTGGAAGAAGTCCCAGGCTGCTGAGCTGAGAGAGATTCAGTGCACTGTTTCTTTTGTCCTTTGCCATCGGCTGAAAAGTTGGTGAGAGTTTCTGTAGTTTCTGGGAGCTGTGACTCAACTGCCCTGTTTCAGTCCTACCTGTTCCTTCTCCTGACCAGGACTGCCTTAGCATATGGCACCATCCGTACTTCTCTCTTCATCCTGTTTTCTCGGTCACCTTCCCTCAGAGAGCTTCTACCTCTTTTCTGCTTTCCATTAAGCAGTTACCATTAGGGCCGATGGGAAGATGTCCTAGGAAAAAGGAAAGAAAAAAGGTGGCTGAAGAGAGTGTCTCAAGAATCAATAGGGCAAGTAAACATTATGCCTCTGTCTAATTTACCTTCCTATGAGCTGAATCTGTTTTCCTCTCCCTATGGGTTGACTCTCATTCCTTAGCTTGCCTGCATACCATGTACCCTGCTGGAAGTGAGGGACAGAAAAAGAGGAGAAACAGAATATCATCTGAGGTGGCTCCTTAGTAATCTTCCAGTGTAACGCAAGGGGGATTGTTGTGGTACATCGTCTTGCTGTTAAGAGCCAGCTAGAAGACTGGGGAAGACAAGTCATCAAGAACTGTTATATGTGGGTGATTGTCCACATTTATTTTACCCTTGGTGTGCCTGCACTTTTGTTTGGGGTCTTCTGGCAAATGCCATCTAGTAGGCATCTGCCAGTTCTCTGCACAAAGGCTGTAAAGGATCACTTTCTGATGCTGCTAGGATTATACTTTATGATTGTTTTTGTGGACCTATGAATGTGCATCACTAAGAACTCGGATGGTATCTTCAGCCACATACCTTTTTTCATGTTGGTAAAGTTTCATGCTATAGTCAGGCACCTCTGTGAGCCTGAAGGCTTAAGGCTGTGTTACTAAGGCATGCCAGACAGGTAGCGATTGATGCAGTCCTTTTAGTCGGGAAGCATATCTGGGCTTCTCTAGGAAGTGTGGACTTACCGGGAGACCTAATTGCATGTAACTTGGAGCAGACTCTTTTGAGGACTGAAAAGCTGCTGTTACAAAGTAAAACAGATGAGATCAAGCCACTTTTAAGTGCAGAATGATAGAGGAAATTGTTTCCCTCTCCCACTCCTAGCCTCTTGCCAGGAAAATTTCTAGCTCTGGAACAGGTCCATCTGTTACCAAGTTGCATGCATAGTTGTGCAGCACTCGGACCTGCTGAATGCCTAGAGACTGCTCTGGTATCTCCAGAGGCTGCCTAGGGTCTTTATATAAAGCATTCTCCAGGAGTAGGACCAACCACAAATATGCTTTTTTGCAGAAGTTGCAGGAAACTCTAGTTTCTGCTTGAGGTGGAGCCTTGCCCCAGGATTCTTACTACATGCTTTTCTTTCTCAATCCATAGTCTTCAGGGGTGGTGTAGTTACCTTCCCATATAAGGGGAGAAAGGTCATGTAGGGCATCATGTTAGCTCCTCTTTGGCCTACATGTTTTAGTTCTCCAAACCTCAAATATTCAAGTTAATTTTTCATAACTAGTGACTTCTGGTCTTGGTGGGATCTCCTAGGAATATGCACTGCAGGGTCCTGGAGAATCTTTGAACAATGGGTACAGAGGAAGACTTCTCTTTAAGACAAGTAGAATGAAACCATCATGCTAATTGGTGCTGCTCACCATCCCTTTCCAGTGTTCCCATTAAGGGCAGCCAGTCTGTCCTGACCACCCCCACTTTTCTTAGATACCTATAAATGTCTTTAGAAAGGCAGAGAGAGAAGAAAGTGTAATTTCCTCCTTTTACTGAAAAAAAAAACCCCAAAGCCATCTTATGTCTCTTGCCAGAGTAGTGTTGCATTCCAAGTCTCCTTTTTTCTGCATAAGAATGCAAATTTCTATTCCCTACTTCCATCAGGCTGTGTAGGGCTTGTTGGTGTGTGAAGTTTTTATCAGCTTGGAAACTGACGTAATTGCTTCTTCCCTGTGATGTAGAATGTGTTTTGCTTGAGCCACCAAAGAGAAAGGTCTGAGAGCTGCAAATTACTGTTTATCTGGAGTGCAACATTGACATGCTGCCTTTGACTGCTTCCAGTATACTTGAGATACGTGAGCTAGATCTGGCTGGGAGTCATCTTTGGCTAATTTTTTTATTAGAAAAAGCAGACATTAGTTTTTGACAGGAAGGTTTGGTAGGTCTGAGAGGGACAAAACAATAGGAAGGAACGTGTTGCTAAACAACCAGACCGCCTTAATTTTTGTTGTCCGCATAAGTAGAATGGGGAACTTGGGTCACCTGTGTTCTTGATGAGTGCCAGGTTACATCTCTTTTCCTATAAGTGTTTCATATATTCTGTTGATTCAGATTTCATCCTAATACAGAACGGGGAAACTTCTACAAATCTTAACAATTTTGAGCACAAAAGAACACATTCTCTGTCTAGCACTAATGTGTACTTTCCCTCTTCCGGCACCACACATAACAGCTATATCAACTTCCACCACGCCTTTTTCCTTCCTATCTAGGGCAACACATTTTTATTGAGCTCACCTTTGTTTAAATTTTTAAAGGACTGAATCCAGCTTTTAAAATAGATATACAGGATGTATTCTTTCCATCCACTCAGTAAAGGATCTTTTTTTTCTTTTCGTGGTTACTATTTGTTTGGAAGGGCATTGCCTGCGAGACAGATATTTTAGGGGTAACATTTTCAGCATAAGTGTAATTTAAGCTGAAAAGTTCAAAGTAACTTTTGGCCTAAAACAACACAACCAAGAAAGCAGCAAAATATGGAAAGGGAGAACAAATAAATAACAATTGCCGTAAAAAATGTTACGTTGAAAGAAATTTCCCTAAACCAGAAATTGTTTTTTATTTTTATTCTGGAGAGCAAAGGATAGGGAGAACAGGAGCAAGAACCGCATTTTCACTGCTATGTGAAATGGTGGTTTCTTAGGACATTCAAATACACAAAAAACCCATAGGAAATGTAAAATAGGCTGAAGTGCTCAGAATGAGTTTTTGGGGGGAGATGAGAGAAAAACTGATGTGCGTGGAAAGCAAAAGTTATTTTAGCTGGAAAACTGAACGCAGATTGCATCCTTAAAAAAGGTGGATAGTGCTAGATTTCTTTTAAGAAAGTTACATCTAAAATAAACCTGTAAGATGAGTAACAGCAATTGGATTTTGTGTTGCTGCTCTGAAGATGAATGCATCTGGGAATTGAAGTAATTTTCTGTTATCAGGCAGACAGAGCCTCTTGGTGCATGACTTTCTGAAGGTAAAATTCCTCTTCTCATTGTGCTAGGGAAATAAGGTTGTAAGACCTGTGTGCTCAGTGACTGATCATCACTGCAATTTTATTTCTGAATAAATTGACTGCCTCTGAGGTGAGCAGAGTGACTTAAGAAGTGAAGAACAACTTGGGATGAGTGTGACAGAGAGTAACTTCTGTGCAACTTTCCGTTTAATTGCTATAGGGAACTTTTTAACTACTAAGTTTTGTTTGAGAGAAGGTAGCCTGCCTGTAATGGATGAGGGAAGGAAGTGTATCCATATGGGATCCTGCACGGGATCCTGCAGCACGATACGCAAAATCCTGTTAAAGACTATGTGCTCCAGTAGCTGCTTCTCAGACTGTAGGAGGAAAGGTTATAGATCTTGGTGAAATGAGACAGAAATTTCTTCAACTGTTACAAATCTGCTGTTGACCCTCTGTTGCCATCCCTTTCTCACGTGAATGCGCACTCAGAATTTTGTTGTCTGCATGCAGGAATCTCATGTCTGCCTGTTTCTATTTGATAGCTTCCAAGCTTTGCAATGGTAAGAGCAGTGTTAACCACCTGAATGATAGGCAGAAGTAGCAAACTGTTCAGGCTGCCCCTGCTTGTTCTTGCACTACAAAGCACTGTACAGTTTTGTTTAACTTCTGTACTTTTGCACATAGTTATACAAACCCATTAAACTGCTATCAGATATTGGCTGGTCTGTTACCTTTGCTTGCTACCTTTTATAATGAGAGGTCAGGGTTTGATGGTTTTCTTGTGAGAGGGATTGTCCTGCTTTGAGTGACTCTGTACAGGAAATTCTGGCATTTTTATTTTTATTCTTTTTTTTAATCCCTTTCTTTGCCCACAAGACTCCTTTTTCTACTCTATTCCCAGCTCTTTTAGTTTCAAACTGCTGGAATTTTTTGCTGCGGGGGGTTAGAAATATAGGTTGTTTCCAGGCAGCACACATTTTATGCTCAAGAATTTGGCACTGCAACACTTTTAACATTGCATCAGAGTTAGATTTTTAATTTTTTTTTTTTAATAAGTCAGAGTTGGAGAGTGGAGCAAGCTTTTATAATAAGGCGAGTTCTTTATATCTAGAGAATACAGAATAAATTCAGAGAACTGGATCAGAGAAGCTTGTTTCACTTCCTCTCATGCAGTTTCCAAAATGCCTGACTATGTGTAGAAGTGGACTATCTTCCTAAAATAGTTGTAACCTCAAAATAGTCCTCATTATGCATGCAGTTGAGAAGTCTTTCTGACTGCATGTCTGTCCATGCAGCTATTGTGAGTATTGTGATAGGAGGCGAAGAGCTGGTGCTGGTACTGCTCTGCTCAGCCCCTCTCCCTTCACGTGCAGCACTGCAGCACATGCTATGGGACGTTGGTGCTGGCAAGCAAGAGGATAGAAGTGCTGTTGTAAAAGTGGGTTCATCATTACCACTTTTATGTTTGAAAATGAATACTGTATAATAGTAAACCTTTTGAATCTGGCCTTCTGAAAGGGTGCCAGGAGGTCGCACCTGGGATGTCTGACATGGATTCTGAAGTGGTGGAGTATTAATGTACATTAAGTGAGGTTTGACTGTTGCTCAGTGGGTTCTTTCCTCTGATCTACACTGATTTAATGTGCACACTGAGCATCATTTCTTGATTTTTAAGTTGGTTTTTCCCTTTTTTTGAGTAAGATAAAGTTTTTTGTATGGGGAGTATAGATTTGTATTACAGTACTTACACGTCTTCTTTACATTCTTTTTTTCCTCATCACCATAGGTTATAACACCAGGGTTAGGGAATATACTTGCTGATAATTTGCGTAAGGTATAAGGAGGGAGAATAGAGGGAAAGTAGTCAGATGCATTACTTTTTCCATCTAGTCATTGGTGGAAAGACTGTTCATTTCAGTACCTGAAGAAGGAAGCAGTGTTGTAGACATGGTGGTGTAAGAATACCAAAAGGGTGAGATTTATATAGGAAAGGGATATATTTCATTAAAGCAATTAATAGAATTAGAAAATACAGACGACCTTTTTGGAGCTCTTCTTCAGGAGTGGTGTTTTCAATAGGATGCATATATTGTAAGCACATGTGCATGTTAATATGGCGTGCTGGATACTGGATTTGGTTTCTTAAAGGATTCTTTTAGTATTTTTCATTATTTCCTATCCTGAAATCTTAAGTGTCCTGGTTTCAGCTGGGATAGAGTTAATTGTCTTCCTAGTAGCTGGTACAGTGCTGTGTTTTGAGTTCGGTATGAGAGGAATGTTGATAACACTGATGTTTTCAGTTGTTGCTAAGTAATGTTTAGTCTGAAGTCAAGGATTTTTCAGCTTCTCATGCCCAGCCAGCGAGAAAGCTGGAGGGGCACAAGAAGTTGGCACAGGACACAGCCAGGGCAGCTGACCCAAACTGGCCAGCGGGGTATTCCATACCATGGGACGTCACATCTAGTGTATAAACTGGGGGAAGTGGGGGCAGGGGATCGCTGCTCGGGGACTAACTGGGTGTCAATCGGTGGGTGGTGAGCAATTGCACTGCGCATCATTTGTACATTCCAATCCTTTTATTACTACTGTTGTCATTTTATTAGTGTTATCATTATCATTATTAGTTTATTCTTTTCTGTTCTATTAAACCGTTCTTATCTCAACCCACAAGTTTTACTTCTTTTCCCAATTTTCTCCCCCATCTCGGGGTGGGGGGGTGGGGGGCAGTGAGTGAGCAGCTGCGTGGCGCTTAGTTGCTGGCTGGGGTTAAACCATGACATTGCGCCATTGTGTGAATAATTAAGTCATACTGAATTGACACAACTAGTGGCAGATACACATCACTTTCTGAATCATGGTATCTTTCCCGTAGTGAGAGTGGAAGGTCTGAGTTCTCCACTCATTGTTGCAGAGACAGAGGAGCTTTGGACACATGTACCAGTCTGCCAACATCCTGCATAATGTGTTGGAAATGTGAAAGAAACATGCCTTCGTAATATCAACTCTGTTTATTTCCATTTTTAGTTTTTAACCTCATGTTTTTTCAAGTTGAAACAGCTTTTTTTACAGAGCCCCTTGGCCACAGGAACTCTTGAAATATGTTCTTGTCCCGTCACTACACAATATAGGCGGAGAAACATCACAAAAATACTAAAGACTAATAGAGAGTAATGTCTTTAGGATATCAGAATTAGAAGCACTGGCACAAGAAAAATGTATGTTACATTGTATGTTATCTTTGGCATTCAGTTTAAGCTGATAATATGACACAGATGAGAAAATCTTGAATGCAGTGTTAATATCTTTTGCTGGAGTAGGCAATTTCTTAATAAGAAATTTAATTATTCCCTGTAATAAGAAAATTTAAATACAAATACTCTCTTACCTTATATACAAACTAGCACTAAAAATGTGACTGTGCCTTTCTCCTTGAGCTGCTAAGCAATCACTTGCCTTTTTCCTGGGGAGCAAGAGTTTAAACAAAAATAAGTCTTGTTGACTCAAAGCCAGGTTATGCCATGTGTGATTTTTTTATTAATTTGTAAGGCTTTTTAAAGGAGCAGATATGTAAAATAACACTACTAAGCTGGTATTTGTAGCTGTTACATGTGAAATGTCTTTAAAAGGAAGTTTTGAATGTAAACAGTGCCTTGGAAGAGGTAAAGTCTGAGCACTGGACTCCTAAATTTTAGTTGTAGCTTTGATGTTTTCCCCTGTAAAAACTGGAATTTTATTTTTGTCTCCAATTCCTTACATCTAAAGATAACTTTGTTCTAGCTTGTTAAGTCATTAAAGTTTATCAAGTGCTTTAAATACAACAAAACTGTTACAAATGCTGGGTATTGTCTGTCTTTTTCTACAGTGTTGACAATTTTGGACTTGGTCTTCTGCTTCAGACTAAGCAGATAAAACGCATGGTGTCATCATATGTTGGAGAGAATGCTGAATTTGAACGCCAGTATTTATCTGGTGAGCTTGAAGTTGAGCTTACACCTCAGGTAAGGTAATAATTATAAAATTATTTTGCAGTCCTTTGCCTGTGTGCAGACGTGTGGTAAAGACAGATGGCACTTGCCTTCTGTGGTGGGTTGACCCTGGCTGGATGCCAGGTGCCCACCAAAGCCGCTCTATCACTCCCCTCCTCAGCTGGACAGGGGAGAGAAAATATAATGAAAGGCTTTTGGGTTGAGATAAGGACAGGGAGATCAGTTACCAGTTACTGTCACGGGTGAAACAGACTCAACTCGGGGCAATTAGTTTAATTTATTACCAATCATATCGGAGTAGGATATGAGAAATAAAACCAAATCTTAAAAAAAACACCTTCCCTCCACCCCTCCCTCCTTCCCAGGCACAGCTTCACTCCCGAATTCTCTGCCTTCTCCCTGCCAGTGGCGCAGGGGGACGGGGAATGGGAGTTAGGGTCAGTTCGTGACACACTGTCTCTGCCGCTCCTTCCTCCTCAGGGGCAGGACTCCTCACACTCTTCCCCTGCTCCAGCGTGGGGTCCCTCCCACAGGAGACAGTCCTCCATGAACTTCTCCAACGTGGGTCCTTCCCACGGGCTGCAGTTCTTCACAAACTGCTCCAGCGTGGGTCCCTTCCAGGGGTTGCAGTCCTTCAAGCACAGACTGCTCCAGCGTGGGTCCCCCACGGGGTCACAAGTCCTGCCAGAAAACCTGCTCCGTGGGCTCCTCTCTCCACAGGGCCACAGGTCCTGCCAGGAGCCTGCTCCAGCGTGGGATTCCCACAGGGTCACAGCCTCCATCGGGCATCCACCTGCTCTAGTGTGGGGTCCTCCCTGGACCTGCAGGTGGAGATCTGCTCCACCGTGGACCTCCCTGGGCTGCAGGGGGACAGCCTGCCTCACCATGGTCTTCACCAGGGGCTGCAGGGGAATCTCTGCTCCAGCGCCTGGAGCACCTCCTCCCCCTCCTTCTTCACTGACCTTGGGGTCTGCAAGGTTGTTTCTCTCACATGTTCTCACTTCTTTCTCCTCTGACTGCTGCTTTGCAGGGTTTTTTTGCCCCCTTCTGAAATACGTTCTCCCAGAGGCGCTACCCCCATCACTGATGGGCTCAGCCTTGGCCAGCGGTGGGTCTGTCTTGGAGCCAGCTGTCATTGGCTCTGTTGGACACAGGGGAAGCTTCTAGCAACTTCTTACAGAAGCCATCCCTGTAGCCCCCCCCTGCTACCAAAACCTTGCCATGCAAACCCAATACACCATTTTAGGATCATGAGCTGTAGACTGCACTGGTCATATTGTGTGAATTCCTTTTATGTCTTGTTACATTACATTCAAGTATATATATATACACACACACACATATGTATATTCTATTGTACAATGTTTGATTTTTGGTAGTTCCTTCCACACTGTAGAAAAAAACACGAAGTATGCTAACTACTGTGGCCCATAAAAGGGGAAAAAGTAAGGGAGTTGCTGAATTCCCATATTGGTGGCAGTTCTTGTGCTTCTGGGGATGTTGCCTGTGCGTTGTCTGCCATCTAGTGGGTAGGAATCAAATTAGGAGATTTCAGTTCATTGTGAGACAACTCTTCAGGGCTTGTTCATTAAATCTTAACTAAATTAATCTCTGCATAGTGTTATGAGCCAATACTTACAACTTTACTTTTTAGCACCATAGTTTTAATTATTTTAGCACTGCCAAGCTACCCAAATGGCCAGAATGCAATGAAATCCTAAAATCATGAGCATCAGTCACATTCTATTGAGATTTAGTTTTGTGTAATTAGTACTCTAACTTTAAAGCTTACAGCATGTTAGTGTGTTGCACTTCTAAAGGTGACACATAACCTTTGGGCTTTAAACAGCTATTGATGTAAGTCTCTGGGAAAAGCAACAGTCGAGTTTTTATGGAGAAGAGAGTCTCGGGCTCCATTGCTTGGGAATATCTCTTAGAATCCCAGAGATGGGCAGAAAAGCTCCTTTTATACCCAGTCAGCTGACATGGAAATAACCAGGTACTTGTCGCTTCTCATGTTTCAGAAGTCACAAATCTCACGATTTTTTTTTTTCTTCTTTGTACTTAAAGTTCAATGCTTTCATCCAGAAGACCTTGAACTCCTTAGACATGTAATTGGCTTTGTGGACTGCACAGACAAGCTATGTAGATCCAGCATGAAAATACTGGGTCTACGGTGTGCAATGGTAAACAATAAGGTGAATTAATGACTTGCTAGGAGATATGGGGATTTGAAATATTTGTGTCACGGTAAAACAACCTTTTGGAAAATGTTCTTCAAGTTTGGTATGACTTTAGGCAAAATGGAGGACTGTTGTGTCCTTGTTCCACAGTAAGGGAGAGGTCATGGTGAGATCTTGAAATGCTAAGACTGCTTGGAACACAGGACTTTGTATCATTGCGTGGTTCACATCTGCCTCTTGCCACCATTTTGTAAACCTACCAGAAGTCATTGTGTTTCTTGCAGGATAACTGGGGAAAATGCAACCTATGTCTTGGAGGCCTTCAAGCTAGACAATTGACCATGACAGTCTTGTCTTGCTTTGAACCCAGAAAAATATAAAAAAAATTTGGAAAGGACACTAGTGAAAAGCAGGCAGACTTTGGCCATAAGTCTGTAATTGAGGCTGATGAGGAATTTGGGCTGTTAATATCTGTGGTACAGCTGGACATAGAGCAGAGTGCAGATGGGGTGGTCAAATAGAGTAGAAATGCTGTTCTGTCAGCTTGTTGGTACTCTTAGCATGGGCAACCCAGATTCCTTTCTCAATCTGCTGTGCCTGGCTGTTTCAACTTGGAGTGAGGTATGAAGTTTTTCTTAAGATGTTGGAGCATGAAAAGTAAATATGTAGGACTGTTATAAAAGAAAAACTGAGCATATGTAGCCAGGTGGGAAAGAGAAAAAGAACTTTGTACTCTGCTCAGAGTAATGGATTGGGAAACAAGCTGACGGAGAAGAGGCACAGCAAAGTGCTGAGGCTTGTGTGTTGAGAGGGAGTTGTGTGATGGTGTGCTCTTGAGCAATTTATGGCCATGTGTGAACCATTTCTTGCCATATCCAGTACCAATCCCACAAAGGTGAGCTAAAATGGGAGGAAGAAATAGATGTAATGGTCTGCTGAGTTCAGAAGAAAAAACTCCAAATAACAGGATATAAAAATAAGTTCATGCAAGCCATTCATCAAAGTTTGATTTGTTGTTCCCAAATGACTAGTTCTTAAATATATTTTCCCATAGGGTACGCTCGCTGAACGTATTAGAGCAGGAGGAGCAGGAATCCCAGCATTTTACACTAGTACTGGCTATGGGACGCTGGTGCAGGAAGGGGGTGCACCTATCAAATACAACACAGATGGCACCATTGCCATTGCCAGCCAGCCAAGAGAGGTAAGATGCCAGTTTGTTACTAGGAAGTCTTCTGCTTTGAAAACTGAATTTCTTACACATTTCCAAGATAAACAGTAGTTTAAGCACCTCTTGGCCAAGTTTAACCTCGGTATGTTGGGTTAACAGGATGTCTGTGGTACCAGACACATTAGTTTTCCTCCCACTGCTTACTTCTGTCCTCTGTAATTTGTTAGAAAAGTTTTTACAGCTTTAGAGTGATGTAGCATCAAGAACTGGTCCAAGTGAAAACTTACCTTGCTGAGTTACTCTTCATTTGACAGTTATCTGACCAGGTTATTCAGACAAAATCTTGGACCAGGCCACTGCAGTGCAGAGTACAGACTGAGAACAACCTCCTATTAGTGGGGCAGGTAGTCCTTAAATACTGTGGTATGGAGTAAGTAGCCCTGCAGCTGTACATGAAGCTTTAGCATTAGAAGAGATGGGACGTTTTCCTGTTAAGCAGGGAGGAGCTCAGTTGACACTTTCAGGAAACACGTTTGCCAACAGTTGAAATGCAATTTAAGCTGAGTATTTGGAATTGCAAAGAAATGAAAAGAGTGTGGCTTCCAAGTGAGAAACAAGGGCTTCATATTGAAATTGGATGTAGAATTTGGAGAAGGGAAGAGATTTCTCAGTGCCATAACTGTACTTGAAGAAACGGATGGGGCTAATGCTGTATGTTCCAATTAGGCTTCAAACAGCATTAAATTCTACCTCAAGAATGTCTCTGGGGTAAAGGTAATTCTGCCCACCCCCCTGCCCCTGGTTTTCACGTATTTTATACATGGCTATTTTCAGTATCTAATAATTTACTTAGTCTTTTTTTTCCTTAATTTTCTTACTGAATACGTCATTATTATGTTTACCAATTGAAGGAAGGTTTTGTTTATTAGATAACTTATGATTTTGATAACATTTTTCTTCTACTTCTAACAGTTGTGGAAAAGTTTTCCTTACTCTCCTCAGTCTTTTGGGGGGCTAATAACATGACTAGCATGATTTGATCAAATCCATTCTCCAAATCCATTTTGAATGCAAGTGTCATTTTATAAAAGCTCAGATCTCCTTTTACAGGACCGAAAACCTGACTTCTGATACACTTCTGTCATAATTCCTCCCCCTCTCAGCAATTTTAAATAGCTCTCAGTTAGTATTTCTGTATACTCTAACCTTCTATGTTGTTAAGAGAAATGCTGTTTCATGTTTCTATATGGGATTAAAATACTAACTGTTTGTCAGTTACATATTCTGGCTTCAGGCACATATCATTACAAATATGATCATAAATGCAGAGAAAACCAAATGAAATTCAGCCTGTCAGATGATGTGATTTGAGTAGTCTGTCTCAAATCGACTTTGTTTTATATTTGGGTTTCTGGTGGTGGGCAGTGATTATGATCTTTTTCAACAGTTCTGCTTTAGCACTTCGGTTTTTTGTTAGCTGGTAGATGTGCAGGAGAAAGCATGTCTAATTCCAGTAGATGGAGCAGCAGGAATATGGATCTGATTCTTGTTCTGTTTCACGAAACAGAGACACTATGATAAAACTGGGGTTTACAGCCTTTATCTGCTTCTCCCTTATTACACATTTGAGCTACAGTTTTTCAGATAAAACTTTATGTAGTACAAAAGGAAGTTTAAATATAATAGTCTGTAAAATTAATCCCATAAAATAAATACTACATGGGAGGTCTGTTTGAAGAAACATACATCTCAGTCGTGTACTTTTCTCTGTAGGTGCGAGAGTTTGATGGCCGTCACTTTATTCTGGAGAAGTCAATTACTGGAGATTTTGCTCTAGTGAAGGCATGGAAGGCTGATCGTGCAGGAAACATCATTTTCAGGTATGACTTGTTTACCAACGGGAGAAGATTATTTAATGATCTCCCGTGTGATGGTAAAATAATGTTTTACTGATTCCACTTTCTTTCATATTGCCTTTCCCTACTGTCAAGTTATACAGCTATAAAGCCCAAAATATAATTGCTTTTTCTAATGACTTTTGAGTTTTCAAACATAGCTGTAAAATAAAACATTGGTAGTTAAAAGTGAGACATAGCAGACCGATGTCATTATGACTCTGGAGAAATGTAGTGACACTCTGTTCATTTCAATATTCATGTTAGTTTGGGTCCTTTTCCTTGTGTAATTGAAGGCTGACCCAAGGAGTGCAGGTTTGTCTATGTCAGAAGAGAGGGAAGCTGAGTCAGTCTCCTGGACAATCAGTGATGGGAAAACTTGATTCTGTCCCCAGAAAAGTATGTTTAAAGTCGATTTGATCTCAGTGGTGTAGGGGGAGGCATCATATGAATTTAAACATTTTTTGTAGTAATAAGTTCGGGTGTTGCACTAGTGATAACATCATTTATTTGAGTTGCTATATTTGTGCTCAGGTTTGTCCTGAACTGAAGCAGGAGAGGTTTGCTTATGTTTAACATCTGGTTTTTATTTGTTTGTTTTATGGCTGTCAGATGAGAAGGTAACTGTTATGGCAATCAGTTGCAGTTTTCTACAAGATGCTGAATGGTGCAGTCTGTCTTTGTATGTATTAAAACAAACACGGAGTTGGAAAAGCAACTGAAAAATATGCAGATAAAATAATACCAATAAAGTAATGCTTTTCTTTGTGTATATATGTATATATATGCATGAATTCACATAAATTTTTATCTATATATCTTATAATAATAATATTAAATTTAAATACTTGAAAATTAAGAAAGAATTTTTTATTTTACCCAACTCTTGATATCCTGGCTTGCCCACTGGCAAAACATGATGGTTTGGGATTGAAAACTGAACTTAATTGTGTGCGTGCACATGAATTTGATGGCTGCTAAACTGCTTTCCTTAGACTCTGAGAGATGGAATACAGGAAACAGTCTTCCTCCTTGACCTTGTCTTTGCTTGATCTTGAGCCTCTGCTGTCTGTGCTTTTACCCCATATCTGTCTACTGATGCTTACTTTTCTCTGAAAAATTCTTTCAGTCTCCACAGAAACAGCCTGGCTGCATTCTCGCTTTTCCCCCCTCTTCCTTTATGTCCTGTGGTCTCTCTTTACACCTTTCCCTCTCCCTCCTGTTCCTTTCAGAAGTCTTCATATGTCTCCCACATTCACACAATACAGTTGATACCAAATACTACTTCCATCTAGAGTGGAGACTTAAAAATCTTGACTCCTTTCAAGTGTAACTAAGCAAAGATGGAAACATCATCATCCAGTGTCTTATTCCATATAGAGTATTGCTAGCTTCAAAGAATTTTCTCATGATAAGCAGTGACCCATTCTGGTTTTGGATGAGACACAGGTTTACCTCATGGCCTACAACAGAGAAACACATGGGCCCATCTCATAGCCTGTGGGAGACAGCAGAGGAGGAAATTGTAATAGATTAGAGTATAACAGCAATAGTTCTGTTATCTACAGGACGAAAAGGAAAACCTATTTTTGACATTGTGCTACATGCTGAGTATGTATTCACTGCCAGTGGGACCCTTCCATACTTTCTTTATTATGTGACTTCTGTTTGCTGAGGTATGCCTAGATAGACATAGGCTTTGTGCTTGCTCACATCTGCCGCCACTTTCACAGCAGTGTGGTACTATTCATAAAGTGTTTCCCGTGACTCTGGTATCTGTGGAGCCAATAGGAATGGAGTGTCTGCCAAACTGTTAATCACCCTTAAGCTAAGAGCTTTTTTAAATCTAAAGGGTGTACTTTAGGTAGACTTATTTGGACCACAGGCCAGCATGAGGGTTTTTTGTCTAGTCTCATACATCAAGCTGTCGTTTTCTTGGGGATCCAAAATGGCACCAGCTCCTTTAGAAAGCAATTTTTTAAACAGAGTTTTCTACATGATACTTTGTGTCCCCTAGCTCTTTTGTTCCGTACAGCATGCTGTGGTGGACTATTCTGCACCACAGCTTTTGCCTAATAAGACCTGTGTCTGGCCCAGTAGACAATAATTCTTAGGTATAGTGCACCATTATCAAGGCAAATAATCCAAGACTCCCTCAAACATAATGAAATAATCCCACCTTGTTCCTGTGCCAGCTGAAAGGATGCGTATATAGGCATTTTGCCTTCTTAGTCTGATGCCGGTACTAGTTCTACTTAGTGGAACAGAGTGTCTCCATTTCTTAAGCTCCTTTGGAGCTTTGCTTGTGAGGGACAACAGCAGGGAGTGCCATGGCTATTGTGGATATTCTACCTCCTTTGGCTCCCCTCCCTTTTCATCTGGTACCATTCTGCTTTGGAGCTGTTCTAGCATAATATACTTCCACTTTACAATTGGAGGTGTGGTTTGGTGCTGATGAAAGTACACTCTGGACAAAGAAGCAGAGATGTTGAAGGGATAACTGGAGTCAGGGCTCCTGCTGTCACAGACAGTCATGTCAGATCATCTTTTCATGCTTCAAGTGGTTCTGCAATACATAAATTCATCTCACATCTGAGGTGCCCCTTCATCTCTGCACCATTAGGTATGTAGTGGATGTAGTGCATTGGTTTAGTCTGCTATGAACTAGTTTGCTATCTTTTGCCTTTGGGAGAACAGCTGTTCTTATGCCTTTGGGTCAGCTTAGGAATCCATTGCTGGAACAATGGACTTTGTACTCATTGCTGACTCTAGATGTCCAGAAAGCTATCTTAAAATAAAAAGGCATACTTGGCTAGCTAGTTTCTGGATTGCATACTCCAAAAACGTGAACATTATTCTGTGTTGGAAAATAAGTATAATATTTCTGTTTTTTCTTCTTCTGGATGATGTGTTCTTTAGAAATAAGACCTTTGATTTTTTTCTTGTGAAAGAAACAACTTTACTTATCCAAGAACATTCTAAATTGCCTAAGCTTTTATAAATGGGGTCTGAATTAAGCCCATTAAGTCTTCTTAATTTGACATTGAAATGTTTTCTTGTAACTTTTCCTCTTATGTAAAAATAATTTTATATCAGTTTCTTTTACTGGCAGACCAGCCACTATGATCTTGAGAAGGTCTTTGGCTCGGAAAAGTAGTCACTTGGGATGAAATACTGAATTCTTTGTTTCCACATCTGCCTTCCCCAATCTGTATCCATTCCCCTGCTATTTTAATTCAGATTTTGTAACTCTATTTTTCTTCTCATTTTCTACTCTGCTTAGTTGAGGGTACTTTTCCCTAAATCACTACTAGCTAGTATTGTATTCATGCACTAAGAGAAGAATTCAAGTATTTTTTTTTTTTTTTGATGGTTTCCGCTTCTTACATCCTTTTGTATTTACACAGCCACAGAGGAGACCTGCAGACAAAAGATATTGTCCCTTCTGTAGCCTCTGTTAGAGGCTTCACAGCTGCTGTGTATTGCAAATAAAACAAGATTTCTCCAAGATAGATGTCTTTGGGTATAGCTTTGATTCTGTAGTTCTCTGCACTAGAAATCTTGTTCAACCTGCACGTTAGTCTCAGGATTTAGACATTTCAATGCTCTACCTCCCCTAAAGCCACGCGGTGGCAGCAGCATCCCAAAGTTCAGCATGACTATAGCACTAGGCATGGTCATCGCACAAAAGGCTGAAGAACGGAGGAGCAGGCATTGGGAAACAAGGATGGTCAGAAAAAAAAATGCTTCTGTGGAAAGGGACCCGGGGAGAAAGGAGGTTTTGAACCGTAGTTCATGCATTTTGATGAAAAATTTTCAAGAATCCTACTTTTTAAAAGAGAAAAATGCTGAGCAGCTATCAGTGGAACCCTGCTAAAATATACATAATTTTTCTTAAATATTAGGCCACATAGTTTTGTTTGTTTTGTGAAAAATACAGAGAGGGGGTGACACAAGTCACTTGTTTTTCATGGTGCTTATTAGGATCCCAGCATGGTTATACATGTCATGTGTTACTTTTATTCCCTGAAGGTTCTTTTTCCTTGTTACTGGAATACTTAGGATGAATGCCAGAGTCTTGCAGTGAGCACCAAAACTGGCACAGCTTTTTCAGTCAAGAGAATTGGACTAAATTTACTACTGTGCAAAGTGCTATCCCAAGTCCTAGTCTGAATTCTGAAGGCATATGTGGGACTTGAGAGGTTGTTAGGCCCTGTGCTGGCCCCCCTGTGGAGATTAATTTCATTCTTTGTGCAGTGAAATACAGTGAAATAATGGGAAGGTACATTGTACAAAGCCCAGCTTACTGCTGCTGTTGGATCTAATGAGTGAAGGTATCAGTTATATGCCCAATTTCATTTAAACAATGTCGTGATTAAAAGTCAAAAGAGCTGTAATAAGTATTTTCTAATGTAGCAAAATAGGATTTGATTTCATATGCATCTTACACAATTTCGTAATACTTTTTCCTCCCTCCTATTTTTTTTTTATCAGTCCTGTAGCTATTTGGAGAAAAGATTTGTGATGTTTATATTACAGAGATACTTGTAGTAGCTTATCGCTGAAAAATCTTCTCTCGTACTATTACAACTTTTAATATTTATTCCTTTTCTTTCACAGGAAAACTGCAAGAAACTTCAACCAACCTATGTGCAAAGCTGCCAAGACAACTGTGGTAGAGGTAGGGAATTGAAATGTAGGAAGCCCTATACCATTGCAGTCAACAAACCCCTTTGTTTTGCATAGTATTCTGGGGACAGAGTTCTTCTTTTCTTGACTCATTGGGGGATTTCCTGGCAGGGACAGTGGTCTAACCTGTCTCCTTGGATTGCCCACTCCTAACACTGTGCTCTGTTTTAGTGATTAGTTCACCGTGGTTCCTCAGTTTATTACAGCTCAGCTGATCCTGTCCAGGACTTCATGTTCACTGTGATCAGCCTTTGAAAGGAAAACAGCCTTCACATTTGTTAAATAAAATAATACGTGGATGAAAAAAGAAACAGTAGACTTAGGCTGTGCTTGAGAAGATTCACATAAGACCTTATGCAAAACTGCCTGATAATAAGGATAAGTACATAACAACACAGAATGAGCAAATCATGGAGCTATCACAGTTGCAGTCTCTAAAATTTAGTAAATTATGTAAATATTAGTCCAGAATGAGATACAGACATTTGGTTATGCCTTGAGAAAGAGGATGGACTAGATGATCTAGAAGTTTCTTCCAATGTTTTTGTCCTTTTTCCTTGCTGTCTAAAACAATAAGTTTAAAACCATGGAGCAGCCTACACTGGAAATATGTTGGTGACTGGAGAGTGGCTAAGCCATAGAAATATCTAAAAGATAGACTTCTCTGTTAGCTTTTTCATGACTCTCTGGTAAGTTTTTTATATGCCTAATAAAAGCTAAATATGGTTTGACAATAAGATCAAGACAAACTCTTCCAGGCTATTTCTAGTAAATTCTAAGTGGAAGAGGCTTGTGTTTCTTCAGGGTTTTTGTTTTGGTTTGTTTTTTTGTTTGGGGTTGGGTTTTGGGTTTGGTTTTTTATTTTGGTAAAATCTTACCTGGAAAATATATTTGTTATATTAAACATCTCTGGAGAATACATTTGGGAACTTGAGTTATTTCTTTGTGTTTTACAGAACTATGGCAAAAAATACCATAGAATTTGTCACATGACTTACAGTGACAATTCAGCAACATGAAAATTCAGTGCATGAATTTTCACAGTTGATTTTCAAAAAAGGTTTAAAACATTTTTCCATATAAAAATTAAATAAAGGATCTTTCCTGATTCCCTTTCCTTCTAGTCACTTGTCCTTCATACTTTGTTCAGTCTGGCTTTTAGAGAATTTAAGTAGATCAAAGCCTTCCACCTACATCCCATCTCATTCTCTCTTTCTGCTTTTCTCTCCATGTGTGATAGGGTAGAATTTTCTTGTCAGTGAGCAGCAATTATGTGACATCCTTCTTGCTATAATTCCACTTAACAGTCTTTAGTAGCTCTGCTGTGAACTGTGTCCACCGTGAGTCTTGTTGCATTTTCAATATCATTTAAAAACTGACAAGCTTTTTGCAACATGGCACATAAATATTACCTTACAACTCTAGTATTTTATGGGCAAATTAATGGGTGAAGAGGCATAACCAGAGATTTAGGACAAATAGATATTTTGAGTAAATGCAATGCCTCATTGGCTTAATATTTAAGTGTCTTTCTTCCAAAGTGGAATTCAGAATGTTGTGTTTGGATTTAAGAGTTCAAACCCAGGGAACCAGAACGAGATATCTCAATATGGCATCTAGTACATCCTCAGTACTGAGCATTGTCAGCCTGCAGCTGTCTAGAGCTCATCACTAGGGAACTGAGGCAACTGAAAAGAGTTTTGTCTGACTCCTTAGTTAATGTCGTTCAAGGCTGAAGGGTGAAATTCTCAATTCCACTTACAGAGAAAAGAAAAAAGTTTGTGTAGGGTAGTAATTTGGATACTCTCTGGGCAGCCGGGATTTCTGAATTCTGGTATTTGTTCCCAGCTCTGTTTCTGTTTTTCACCCACTGACCATTTAACTCAATTTAAGCAGACAGTCCTAGAAGTAGAGATTGGAAGCCATCCCTGCTTCTTTCCATCACACTAGCTACAGGTCAGACTTGTCTTCAAGTCATGCAGTGATTAATTGGGATTTGCAGGATTGTAGGTTCTCTGTCTGGTGCTCCCATCCCGATTTTGAATGTGGAGCTTTACAGCTGTTATGCAGCCAGACTTATGCTGCCAACATCTGCTTATCTAGCATGAAGAACCAAGCTGAGGCAGGTAACTAGCAAAAATTAGAGGCGTATCCCGCTATGTTTCTGATTTTTGAGTTTCTGAAATTTTTCCTTTAAAATGCATGCTATAAATACAGAGAAAAAGAGTTGTTCCTCGTAGCTGTGCTGATGGGTTATTTATTTCCCTTTTCTGCTTATTTGCATACATCTAGTTTTATTGAGTCCTTTAGAAGCAATCTTTTTCAGGGACAGAACTTCATTTGTTAAACTTTACGTTAGAAGGATGGGTGCTAGGCCATTCACTTATGTCACTATTAAGCTCAGTAAGTACATTCAATCAGAGAATAACTTGAATTTTGGAAGACAGGTTTAATCAGAAAGTTATCCTGCCTTGATGCAAACAAAACAAGAGATGGAAAACCCATCCTTCTGTTTGTGCTTGTTCCAGTGGTTAATCACCCTCACTGGTATAAATATGTCTTTTTACTGTAATTAGTTTGGCTTTAGGTTCAGTCCAGTGCTTTTACTCTCTTCTGCTAGATTAAAAACCTCCCTGAAGCTGGCATTTCCTTCCCAGAGTGACTTCTCAGTGCTGTTGATATGGTGAACAGATTGAGGTCTTAATGATTCTAACTGTAAAACATTTTCTTCAGCTCTCCTATCCTTTTTATGTCCATCTCCTTCTTGCTCTGTTTTTTTCTGAAACTTTACAAATGTGACCAACTGGAGTGTCTTCAGCATTGTAACGCTGCCGCCACTAATGTCACCTGAAAAGTAGAGTTACTCTTTGGTCCTGCTTCTTTCTTGTTTGCATACCTGTACTCTTTGCCAATCATTATACATTATAGGGGCCCCTACAGTGTTAGTTGCTTACACCTTGTTGATCTGTTTCCAGCGTACTTCAGGAAAAGTGTAATCAGTGTTTTCCAACATGCATTCTGTAAGTATGGCAGGTGTTTCTTAGTCACAGATGTCTTAACCTTGTGTTTTGTTATGAAACATGTTGTATTTGAATAGACCCAGTTTACCTGTTGTGTCTGGTACTGCTGCTTCCTTCTTAGGATTTATGATGTCACCTATCTTTCCCCAAATTTGTTTTACTTTCTGATCATTGATAAAAATATGGAATGGCACTTGGCATAATAAGATCCATACCAAGGGAAATATAAACTACTGGAAATCCAATCTCAAACTATCTGTGAACTTGGTGAAAGCGGGAGGTGCACTGGGAATCAGTTGTATTTGTTAACCTGTCCTTCCAAGTTAGCCCAAGGAGCTGTGAAATCTCCTGATACGCACACACAGTAAAATACACTTTTTTCTTTAATGTATTAAAACTGCTGTTGTCTAGTTTAAGTCAGTGTGGTATTTTACACTCTCTTAGCTGAAGTACCAACAGACACTAAATTTTTGTAACGATTCAGAGGTGGGAGAACTTGGTGGCATTTGCGGATGTGGAGGATAAGAGTAGAGACAAAAAACCCACCTCCCAAACCCACAAACTGATAGCTACTGCTTGCTTAAAAACTCTCCCATGTTGTGAGGTATGAGGCTGGCTGTGCATAGAGAGGCTTCTGAAGGAGGAGGAAGTCAGGCTGTACCATTACCAGTTATGTCTGTGGCACACAGCGGAGAGTTATTTAATTTTAAAATTCCCCTAGAACAAATTTCAGAATAAAGTGTCTGACCCTCCGTCGGGTTTATTTTGACTAGGTGAGTGGTCAGAAGTAGCTGTTCAGTACCCTTTTTGGGATCAGAAATACATTGACTGTAAATTTCTAATGAAATGCAAGAGGCGTTTACTGACCTGCACAAATATTTTGGACCATTACATGCATTTCTTTTGTTTATTTAAGTGATAGGAAGTAGAACCTGCTAACATTCATGATAATAAGGATACATGCTGAGGCACAGATAACTGTCTGTAAAGATCCAACTGTGCTGATTGCAGTGGAATTTCTACTTTAATTTAAAGGTGACCAGAATTAAGGGTCAAAAAGAAGTTTTCAACTGAATTGTATGATTCCTGTTATTTGGAAGGTAACCTTTGCAGAGAAAAATGTTAAATAATCCAGTATTGGCAGCATTAGTTAGTTTGGCTTTATCTATATGTGAAAGCAAAATGATGCAGGAGTTTATTTGTTTTTTAGTTCTTCTACAGTGTTGCATTTTAAAAGAAGTTCTCTCTTTATTCTGCTTCTCAATTCATCTTGCAGAACTTGGAGGAGTTAACTATGCAGTCAGAGCTGTAGCTTTTGTTTGGACCTGAGCCCTTGTGCAATGCACTCAGCCTGAGGCTTTGAATTGACTTTCAGATCTATAAACACTTTCCTGCTCCTATTGCAAAGATGGGAGAGTCAGGAGATCAACTGATCTAAAAGGAGCTCAGCAGTCACAAGTTATATATGAGCCACCAGCCCTTGTAAAGGTGCAGAGGAAGGACTTGGCATGTGAAGAAACCTGAGGACTCGTGTGGTCTTATTTATGTGGTAACGTTTCCAATGCTCTCTGTTGAATGAAGGACATGTCTGCTGAATTCAGCAGGTGGCACTGCTGTCAGGCCCCTCCAGAGACCCCTTGAATTGCGTGACGGGAAATGAAATGTGTAGCAGCTCAGAGTTACAGGTAGGCCTCCTGGATGTGTGCGTAGACTTCTAGGTCAAGGACTGTGATATTAGGATGCTTCTTAAGATGTGCATCTTCCTGTAGGGGCTCTTGTGAGCAGAGCCCCCGTGGGAGGGACAGCTTTTGGTGATGATGCCTCTTTTTTGGAGAGAAATGAGGCAACCCAAAGCCACAGGAAAAAGCATGGTATGACGTTGCCAGGTGTGGGTGTCATGACAGCATGGGAGATGTGAAGGGTGATACAGGCTTGGGCTCTTGATTTCTGCCTTGGAGGAGTACATAAACATCCATAACAGCCCGAAACGTCCCTAAGCTGTTGTCTGTTTTCTTGCCATTGTTATTCTCTGCTGTGAGACCTACTGAATACTTGTCCCAGGTGAAGTGGTTTGAGATCTCAGCCACTGCCATGTTGTAAGTGTTTGATAGTGGTAATAGTCAATATGTTTAGAAATATTTATTGACTGGCTGTTTGAATGTCCAGTTTGAATAATTTTCTTGTTCAGATTGCAGAGGATGGCTAAATATATCTCCCTGTGTAAACAGCATTTTCACCTCAAATAATATCAGGGGAGGAAAAAAGAGAGTGTACTTTCTCATAAAAATGCATTAAATAAAAATCATTAAACCCTGCATTTTATCTCTGGTTGCCTAGTAACAACACAGCCACGTCAGTGAGCACCATTATCTCAGGTACAATGAACTGCACTGCACTAAGGGACAGAAGCAGACTGAAATAAGCTATTTGTATCCTGTTATCTGTGCTAAATCATGACATTGTGTTTTATTGAGGAAACTGGAAAATGAACCTTTTTTTTTTGGTGTCTGTCTATTCCTCCAAGTGCTTGAACAACGGCAAAACTTTCCTCAGATGCATAGCTCTGTTTTGAGGAATTCTTCAAGGTTTTTTCACAGTCGTAGTTTACTGTAAAAAGCCTGTAAGTACTATTTTAAAGTGGAAAAATAATCTAAAAGAATATTTTTCCTTACCTGGATGCTCTGGCTGTGGAACTCAAAACTGAACCCTGGTACAGTAAGCGGTTCTGGATTTGGGATGGGCACAGACTTTGCATTAGGTTGTGTTTCTGGGAAACCATGGGTCAGGATTTGAAGCCAAGAAGGATACAGAATTGAGGTCCCTCTGTGCAAATGCTGTAACTACTGAGCTGTTGTGTTGCTATGGCCTTTTTCAATATTGTTTAGTTGCTCAGTGATGACTCTGTGTGCCCTCAGGGGTTGGTTGCTGAGGGGGCATCCCAGGGATCTGCAGTGGGGGAATGTTTTGTCTGAGAATCCCATTTGGCACAGGTTGGACACTGAGCTGCTTAGTCCTGCCACCTTACCAGCAGCTTTTGGCACAAGTGACAGCAGAATTCTAAGTTGCCATAATAAATTAGTAAGATATATGCAAAATATATATGTTACATATAAAAATACATATTATTAGTATAAGTATGGAAGTCGTTGCATCTTAAACATCTAGGTGGTTACTCAGGGCTTTTGACTGCATGAATGGATTTACATGCCTAGGTTTTGGCTAAATCCTGAATTAGGGATGCTTGTAGATCTGAATTTAGATAACCCAATTATAGAGTATAGACATTACAATATCCTTTCCCAAAGGAACCTTAGTTGAAAGATTTGAGTGAACACTTGTTGGAGAGAAACTATGAAATGCAAGCTCATGATCCTTAGAAAGCATAGAAGGGAAAATGGCAAATCAGGAAAGCCTCTTAGGAAGACTGATTTTGTGAACTCAGAGACTTAGTAGATGAAGGCTTCTGGGAGGTACAGCTAAGAAGAAATGAAGTTAGAGAAAGACTGTGTTAAGAGCCTGAGAATAAACTTTTCCAGTGTGGAGAAAGCATTGGAAGAGCAGTAGGAATTTGACCTTGATCACAATCATTGCAATCTCAAATGCAGAAAAGAAAAATGACAGATAATGAGACCAAGGTTAGATGTCTGAGGCTAAGCATTACAAAATCCAAACAAACAAAAAAGCTTAAGCACATAGGAGCAAACTCAGAAATCTCCAGCCCAGTAGAAAATAAAGAAGACTTGAAAGTAGCAAGAAGTCTTTCTAACAGTACATACATAGTGGACTGCGAGACCAAGGATGTTGATATTTCACTGCTCAATGAAGAGAGTAGAATTACCAGTGCAGAGTACAAAGAAGGCTAAAGTGTTTAATACCTTTTCTGCTTCTGCATTCAGCAATGTTAAAAAGCAGTTTGGTGGCTATTATGGCACCAGTCATGAAGGTTAAAGAGCAAGTCAGAGAAGGATTGGAATTGAAATGCAGGGACTCCTAGTACTGATTTGGAAAAGCAGCTCCTAGAAATGTTTGCACACCATTGCCACAGGAATTCTAGTTTGCCAAAAAGAAGCCTACCTCCCGACTTGAATGCTCTTTTGTTGTTTTTATTTCACTTCATTGTATTTGATTCCTTGCTTCTGTGTGCGCCTGTGTTTATTAAAAGAACAGAAAACCAAAACATTTTTACAGCTGTTGTGTGGACCATCTTATGATGATTTGAGAAGCACTGGAATAGACTGGACTAGAAGGGAGGTCGTAAGGTAGTTCTTTTTACATTTAGTTAACGTGCTTCTGATTTTCAGGGGAATAAACTTCTTTAATAGTTAATTTAGCTATGTGGTTTTGTTTGTTGGTTTTTTTTTCCTATGGTTTCTTCTCTTTTGTAAATACCCTCTAATTATGTGGGTTCAGATTTGGCACTTCATTGCTGGAGTAGTGAATTAGTGGTTAAAATACATAGCAGATCAAATTGTTGCTGACAGCTGCTCAGATAGTTTTACCTACAAACAACATTGTGCTGGAAGACTTGAATTTGTTTTTCTTTTGTCTGTCTCTTATGTTTTATTCCTTTCTAAATTGATACTTTCTTGAATGAGTATCATAAGCTTTCTTAGCATTCAGCTTCAGAAGTTCACTGCAGATGTGAATATAATGTTTAATGAAAAAAAGGCTTTTATCCTTGTCACATATGTTAAGAACAAATATGACATTCAGAAAGAACAAGTTAAAGCAAGCCCATGGTTGATCAGTAGATACTGCAGATTGCCAGGAAGTCAGTGTGCTGGGGAAACTGTTGGAAAGCCTCTGTTTGCTCCTAAAGCTAAATTTAGTTTTTTTCATAACAATTTGTAGAAAGTCTGGCATACTGTGCATTTAAAGTATACTCCATTAATAGTACTCATGTCCTGTATCATAAGAATTTGAAAATTAACAGGATTTAAAACACTCTAGTTTTAACTTTTTGTTGTATGTACTAATATGTACAATACATTAATAGTTCTTATGCCCTGCTTTGTGTGTAAGATCTGTTAATCAATCAATCAATCAATGATTTATCAGTCTTTGCATTTTAAAATATACATGATTGTATTACTGAAAGGATGGTGCAGAGAGAGTTTTAGCTATGATTCAAGGAATTTATATGTATACATACTTTTATTTATGTGTCTTAAAGCAATAATTTGTTTCCTGTGCTATGAACATCTCTGATGGAGATTTCTAGCACAAAATGAGAAGAATTTGACATTCAGACTGAAAATCTTACAAAAAGTTCACAAAGTGAGTAATTGCCTACTGACATGAAACAAATGCATTTTTTCAGGTGGTCAAAACATTGAGATTTGAAAACCTGCAGCCTTGTAACTATTGCTGCAGTGAGAATTTTGGAGTAATCTTTTGAATCAGTAGCTCAGATTTTAGTCTTCTCTTGCACATCCTTCCCTGCAAATGCTATAGAATAGAATTATTCAGTGAAGAAAGTGAGGATTTAAAGAGAAGTAAAGAATTGAGATACCAAGACTGTCTTGACTTCAAATCATGCTGATTTTTCAGGCTGCAGAAGATGGTAGAAGAATGGATGAGGACCATAGAGTAGTTTTCTATTTCTGTCTCCTAAACGGTTTCCTGGTGTTTTATTTGAAAGTTGCCAGTCTTCCATTTTTTCTCCAAAGCTGTGTTAAATTGCTTTATAGAAAACCTGCTCTCATGAAGTCCAGTGTGTGGGAGTGTGCTCCTATTGATATTCCTGTGAATTAGATACTAAGTTCCTTAGTTTGCCACTTGTGATTAAGCTGGAGAAAGCAATAGCTAAACAAATCTTAAAACAATTTCATGATAAAACAGGTGTTTTGGGGTTTGTTATTATAGAAAACCAGGCACATTTCTCTTTTTTTTTAACTTTTGGAGTAAGTCATATTACGTATTATATCAGTTTTTTGCTTCTTGTTGAAAAAAGCAGGCAAAAGCAAAGAGGAGAGCTGGAATACATTCCTGATCAAACCGGGGAAGGTATGTAGTCAATTGGCTGTGTAAACAATGTGCTAAGGACCACTTGTGCCCCCCAGGCTCTCAAAGTGCTGAATTTCTTAAATACTCTGAGCATCAAGAGCTGCAAATGAAGGTACAAACGCATCTAATAATTAGGTTTTTAAGTAAACTAAATTTCTCAGTAAAAATAGTTTCAGGTACCATTTTTTCCCCCGCAGTACCTTCAAAATAGACACTTGCATTTTTATGCCAAAATTTTTGTGTATTTGAATTGCAGGCTGATGGAAGTTATACTGATGTCTCATGGGTCTCCCTTGTCCCTTCAAGTGAATTAGACACGTTCTTATGCACCTTTGTTTCTGTTGATTTGTGCTGTTGTGGTGTTTTTTTTGTTTTTTTAATTCTGTATTTTGAAAAGACTTGTGGCTTTTGTAACATCTTGGGATGAGGCCAGCTGAGTAACAGGCTTCCTGTCTTGGGCAGCAGCACATTCTTGATGCTGTGGTATTTGGGGTTATTAGGAGGGGTTATATGCTTTGTGTTTGTTTGCGTTTGCCACCAGCTATTAGAAGAGACTCCTGTCCCCCCATGCACACCAAAGTAGACTATCACTTGATTTTCCTGAGCTATATATACACTCAGTTTCTCCTGTTCATGCATTGAGAAAAGCTATTTTTACATGTTTTTGGTCTTAAATTTTACAGAAATGTGATGGTAGATGTGCTTCATTCGTTCAAAAATAGAACTAATCTGGGATTTTAAGAAACTCCAGATTTAAGGGACTAACTTGAGCCATCATACAAGTAGAAATGAATTGCTGTTTGTGATGGATTCCATCAAATTCTATCAACGTTGAACATCCACTAACCAAATGTATCCAATTTAGATGTGTGCCAGGAGGCTTATGGGAAAGCAGAGGACCATACGAGTTATATGAAGTTGGCCACCCAACCACCCACTTCAAGACATTGTCTAGACTTTCAGATACAAGAACAAAAATTGCTAAATGAATGTGAAGGTTTCTGAGAGTGCTGAATTTTTCTTTCAACAATTCAGACAAATCACATACAGCAAAGAAACCTATCATTACTGTATTTCTATTTTGAGGGGGCTGGCAAGGGCAGGGTTAAAAACCCAAACAAACAGTTTATATAAAAACCAATTTAAATACATTGAGTAAGAGTTCTGTTGGGAATTTTAAGCCAATTGGTATTGGCTCGATGTGCTTCAGTGGTTATTCTGCCTGATTAATAAATACAGAGACAGAATAGAATACTTGGTATGATCAGGAGATTAGAGGTCACACTTATTATGACTTTGAATGTCAGATCTGCTAAAGACAATTTTTCACCATTCCTAGAGGGAAAGAAATCAGAATTTTCTCATCAGGCTGTGATAAGCAAAAACTTTCATTTTTATGGTGTGAAGGACTGATTTAACATGTTTCTGTCAGCTTTAGCATCAAATAATATTTTTGGTTCTATGAAGCACTTTATTCTTGTTTTTTATTTCCATGTATGTCTAGTGCTCTCCTTTTTACACAGCTTTTAGGAAGGATAATGATTAAGTGTCAGAAAAGTTTTATTTTTCTTAAAATTTGTTACTTGCAATTTCTTGATACCCACATTTCTGTGGTTTATGATTAATCTGTTGAAAGTGTCTAAACAGCATGACATACTACCATCAGTTGTTTTCTTTCTTCCAATCCTTTCCTTGAAAAATACTCTGACTACCTTCTTCCTTAACACTGCTAAAAAGTTTTATTGATCTTGAATACTTTGGGGATTTAGGATATCTGCTATGATTTTGAAGGTGAAACAGACCACACTGATCCCTCGTTGAGAAAGAAAGTGGTAGCATGTAAAGTAGTTTTCAGAAATCTTTGTGAACTACTGTCTATAACGAAGGTCTGAAATAAGGAGTATAACTAATACTTGATACATATGTGCACATAAAGTGCCATTTTGACATGATGTGTCTTTTCATTGCCTTTATTGAAATACCTGTGGGGTTTCTTTTTCTTACCAGAGAGAACCAGCAACATAATTTGTTACAAAATAGCTGCTAATACATTGTTTTACCCTCATTACCTTCCTATATGTCTCCTGCTTAGCATGCTCTGGTCTGATCCTTAGTTAGAGGTATTCCTTGAATTTGAGGGTGGCTTAGTTGGACTTGCATAGTCTGGAAATACAAAGAATTCTTTCTTGGGTGGTGCAATTAAATCTGCAATTTTTTTTTTTTTTTTTGACTTTTCTACCTGTCCCTTCAGTACTTAAATTCCTCTTAGTTAATTTTTGAAAGTAAAGCTTGAATTTATCTCCTGACCTTTAAGTTACATTTCTTTGAATGTGTAGAAGATGAGATCTCTTTCAGTCTCTTTCAATTTGTCATTTCTCTGATATAAGTAAGAAAACAAAATCTTTTGTTGGGATTAAAGCTAATTTTTTTTTTAAGGTTTTGATTCTTCTTGGTGATATGTGAATAATTTTAATAAAAAATGTCAGTTACTTATTTTTACCTTCTAATCAGTTCACAGGCTTTCGATCTAATGTATTTTGAAAATAAGCAATGAAATACAGGAATAATGTATTTAAAGCAACATACATTTTGTTTGCAAAAATGTTAAATGATATCATTCCAGTAGAGTTAATATTGTTAGCAGCTATTCTGTTCTGGAGTGGAAAGATTTGGGATGTGGTCAGTTACCTTACTCAGCAGAGGTATCTGCTACAAGTTAAGCAACTTCTTTTGCTCTTAGCTAGCCATTAACAAATGAAGACTATATTCACTAATTTTGGGGTTTGTTTGTTTTCTTCTGTTTTTTTCTCCAATTATTTTTAATTATTTGATTGAAAAATAATTACATAATGTAATCTAAAAAAAATATTTTCCAAAATTGCCTTTTACAGATCTGAGAAGGCAATTTTATGTATTCCATGTGGATGGTTATGTTTCATTTTGTGTTAAGAACTTAGGTGCTGAATACAAATTAGGCACTTTATAATTAAAAGGTAAGAACATAATTATGTTCCCATTTTTGTTGTCACTACTATCATCCAGTTGAGTATAGTAAAAATAAGCACTGAGCACTATGAAGTGTCCTCATTTCATCAAGAAAGCACGAGTCACAAAACGTGATCACAGCTAGCATAAGTTCATTGCTGGCTTACATCAAAACAACCAGATTTTAAGAAAGGTTTAGGAAGGCATCACTCCTTGGGTTTGCATGCTGCAGGAGGTTGGGCTGGTTGGTAATACTGGGACTGGTAGATTGCTGGATCTTGAAGTAATCTCTCATACTTTTAATTCAGGTAGTTCACAGTAGAAAAATAGTGTAAAATCCAAATGAATAAATTTAAGGAAGCAAGAATACAGCTGTCATTTATCACTTCCACTTTTTGATGCATACCAAATTATATAGACCTACTTGTGCAAATAGTCAAACAAGCAATTCCAGCAATTTAATGGAGTAACTTCAGTAACCAATCATAGTTAGCAGACTCTGCTTTTTCATTCATTATCTACTTTGTGAACATCTTGAGGAAAAACCTGCAAGTTTCAGTTTAAATTTACTGAAAACATTTTTACAGTACATATTTATAGGCACGCTTGATTGCCGGCATTTATTGTTGAAGTAGCTACTCTTTTACAAAATCACTTCTATTGTGATTTAAGTGAGTCTGCCTAAGTGAGTTTTTATTTTGGGTAAAACTGCCCAGTTATAAGAAAAAAGAAAAGGTGAAAATACGTTGTTTTGAGAGTGTTGTTTTCTTAGGATTATGCCTTTGAGAAATTTCAGTATCTTCTCACTTTGAACATGTTATGGAAACTTAGGAATATTGTATATCCTGGCTGTGGTGGAATGTGACTAGCCTAAAAATATCTGAAGAAGTGTAGCTCTATGTATATGGTAGAATTTTTTCAGAGGCTGCTGGTTAAATTTTTCATATTCTTTCATGCATGCATACAGCTTTACATATAGATAGCTTTTGCAGGTAATCAAGTATGCTGCTTCTTTTTTTCGCAGTTGTTATCCCAGAACTGCTATGCATGAGTACCTAGAGCAGGTAATTCAGTGCAGTCTGTTTTCTTCTTTGCTGTCAGCAGTACAGCATGGAGGAAGATCTTAAATGTGTGGAATGGAAAGGGGTAGTTGGAGAAAACAGGCAGCAGGTGCAGAGAAGTGTGAAAGAAGAGATTAAGCCTGAGGCAACTAGAAGTGGAGGTAATTGAGGAGACTTAGAACAGAGAAAACAAAGTTGAAATGAGTATAATCTAGCAGGGGTTCCTAACTTATAAGGATCTGTAGCCACATGACGAAAAACCTGGAGACAAACCTAGAAGATTTATGTCAGCTTTGCTTCCCTAATGATTGGATATGACGTACTGGCAACACACCTCACTGTTTTCCTGTGTGGTGTTAATAGAGGATAACAGTCTACTAGAAACCAGGGAAAAAAATGTAAAGATACATAGCATCTTCATTGGTATGGAACGGGCAAATAAAGAACAGCTCCGTGCTGTTCCTGTATTGCAAAGGAAGGAAGCACACAGTGAAATTACAAAAGATAATGAGAAATGTTTTTCATACTAGATAAATTGCAGAAATGCAATGATAGAGTCTTTTGGGTTCCGAGTAAACTATTAGACAAGTTCATGGTCTATCAGAAGCTATAAAGCAAGGTAGTCTATGTGCAGCCTCTGACTGATGACATCCTTAAACTGCACATTGCTAGAAGCTGGAAGAATATAACTAGAAGTACCATGCTGTCTTTTAAGCTCCTGTTCTTTGCTGAGAAGAAGGGTTACTGGATTAAATGGACCTTCAGTGTGACCCAGATCAGTCTCATTAGGCTAAAGGTGCTCTAATAAATCTGAACTTCACAGATTTTTACTGTTCCCGTGCCCCTCAGTATGCTTATGAAGACATGTATTCCAAGGTTGATGTGAGCATAACGTGGTGATTATTGACCAAGATGTGCCTTTATCAGACTACTTGGTAGCTGCTTGCTTTTTAAAGTTGTAAAAGTCTCTTCTTCAGGATGGCTATTGACTGTCATTTCATTACCATAGGGGTTTTGCAGGAGTAGAAATTTCATGGTCTGTGTGATCTTAGAGTCAGAAAAGGACAGAACTGAACTCAGAAGATCCTCTGCTTCATCTCCCTGCATGCAGGCAGAACTGAGTAAATATTAACCTGCTTTGCTTTTTCCTGTAGCCCAGTAAGTTTGTATAGTGTGTTCCTAATTTCCAGTGACCTGTTTTCAGAGTGTATTCCACTGTTTTACAATATCAAAGCTTTTTGTGAAATTCAGTCTAAACAATTAAAATTATTTTTGTTTGTCATTAGCCGTAGGGAACAGTTAATCACAGTTTCTGTGATCTGGAGTGAACCAGCCATATACAACTTTTCCTCATAGCCCTTACTGTGTTGTTTTAAATTTTTTTTTTAACTTCTTACAATTTTAGAAATGTTACAATGAATTGTGCAGTGACATCCTGACTCTTCCAGTAGTGACCTAAAGAAGTGCTCTAATGAGTTTGTCTTGAGCATCTAAGGGGCTAAATTTGATTTCATTCTTCTGTTGGATTGGACATTTGACCAGTTGTAAAGTTTTATTCTAGTTATGTTCTGCTGGGTATTTTTATTATTTCAGTTTGAAGAACTGAAGTGTACTAGGATAATTAAGATAGTGATAGAGAGATTTAATAAAGCCAGTGTAAAAATAAGCTACTTAAAATGGCATAGATTTTGTTAAGCGCTTGCTCTCTCCCCCAGTCTCTTTCTCTCTCTCACCCACCCACCCACGCACGTTTTTGATTTTTTTTCCCATAATAAGGAATTATATTGTCATTTCTGGTTATAGCTTAATCTTATGAAAACTGAGATTTAAAACTAAAACAGCTGAAAACATTTCACATATCATAAAGGACCTAATTAGGCTGCAGAAATAGGCTAAAAGGTACATTCTGAAAGGAAAGGCCTTTTTATTTTCAAGTGTTTTGGCATGAGTAGTTGTGTCATTGTAATTTCCTTGCCAATTTTTGGTCATGAACTGGAATTTTTTATCTTTCTTACTTGAAGACCATAACCTTCGAGGTTCCCTTTCTCTCTCTGGAAGCCTTCAGAAATTCTGAAATAAAACTGTAGAAGAGTAGCTGAATTTCCATAAGCAAAAATAAATCAAACTACTTTAAAAAGGGAAAAGTAGATGTAAATTACAGAAGGAAATGATATTGTGAAACAAATGACCATTGATTCTATGAGTGCTGATACCAAAAGGAATGGCAGAAGGCTCTTGTGATTCATAGCAGAGAACAGCTTTTATGTTCTGGGTGTACTTGCCGATAAACCAGTATTCAGAAGTGATTGAATTTATTCATTCTGCTCCCATTGTCAGCAATCAGACAAGATTTGCAAGAACATTTATACCCAGGAAGAAAACCAATACTGTGAAACTATTGAAACAATGAAAAGATATTTGAATCATGTGTCAGAGCCTTCCCAGGAGAGGGAACTCAGCCCATACAGTCTCTTGAAGTTACTGTTTAGCTTCACCTGTGTAGCAAAGATGCAAACATTTTCTATCTTTTAGCATGTTGATGAAATTAAGATTTAAAATGAACACATGTGATCAAGGCAATCTAAATGGTACTGGAGTATTTTGATTTGCTAATTGAAAAAAGTGCAGGAGTTGGTCTGCCCTGATTAGTTTCCTCTTCATGCTTTGCCAGACTTTGTATCTTGTGGATGGGACGCGATACACTGATTTTTGATGTTTACAGGGGTTCTTCTGTACATGACAAAGTAAAGCCTGAGGCAAGGTAAATAGGGAGAAGAAAGAAGAAAAGGATAGATAGGATGGAGAGCAGAACAGCAAGAAAACTCACACACATACTTTTAATTATTAATATGAATGCTCTCCTGCATGTCTCACTGAGGCTTAGGCTGTGGATGTGTTACAGAAAAGACTCACAAAGGAATATGAAACCTGAAAGGGAAGTCAGTATGCCCAGCTATGGAACTCTTTATTTTTGCATTATCATTCTAATCTAGAAAGATGCTTGGGTTGTGTCTTGCAGTGGTCACAGAAAGTTAAGTTGCTGATTCCCATAGCCATCAGATTTCCTGGATTCACTTCCATTGGCACAGCTTCATCTGTGGTAGCAGTGCTGGCAACACTGATGGAGGCTGCTGGCAGCCCGTCTACAGTGTCTCAGCTGGAGTATCATCTAGTTCCCTGTGAGCAGAGTCGGGAGAGAGAGTTGGAGCAATCAGATGATATTTGTACTTCCCCTGCACAAATGCTTTCTTTTTCATACAAACATGCTGATCAATTTCACTTGCAGAACTGGATGATAGGTATTCTTGCAGACATTATGTGCAAATTTTTAATCCCTTTTCAAAATTCCATTTTATTGCTATATGGATATTTTAACTTACTTAATTTTAGTCACATTTGATGCTTATTTCACATAATGGTAGACCATGGAAATTGCAAAACACCGGTAAGAATAATGGGGGGCTGCCTGTGAACACAAAGGTGTTCCAGTCTGCAGGGATCCTTAGGCCATCTGAAATCCCTAGGAAAAAATACAGATTGTCTGTGTTATGTTCATTTAGGATAATATACTGAAATCATAAATAATTACATTGCTGGTTCTTGTGAGGAAAAGCTATCATGCTGACTGCTGTTTCCAAAGAGACAAAATACTAACCAGTTAAGGCAATGGGGTGGCTAATAACAAAATCCAGCAATTTATTGTTGGATAAATTATTCTGTGTATTCTATGGGGGGAGAGATACAGTGTGTCAATTTTTCTGACAGCATAATTCTGTTGAAGTTGGTTGAATTGTGCCAGCAAAGATTTTGGTTTTATAATCTCAGCTACTGCAGCAAATAAATGTAGTTCTTTTATGAGAAAGTTCAGATCGGTAGCAATTAGTATTCCCCAGGCCTAATTTTCCACCTGGTAAGTGAAGACAAATATATTTAGAAAAGGTGAATTTGGGAGTTCTGCTGGTAACAGATCATCTGCTTGCTTATGGCTTCATTGAAAAATCTTGTCCCCTGCATCTCCTCCCTTTTGAGCATGTTCTAATAGCAGTCAGTGCACCAAGAGCATAGTGTGCTTCAGCTGTGTGCTTCAGGATTTTTTCATTTTACCCTGTGTTTGACTTTGTCGGCTTATTAATTTTAAAATTCATGTATAAGATAAGAAACTTCATAGGGCACAGATGTGATTGCACTGTTTTTTCATTAAAACAGTAGTCTGACTTTTTAAAATACTGATTTGATTTTCTTTCCTTATCTTGTGGATAAGGACTTTCTGGATGTGTGATTCTGCTCTCCATGAACACTGAGGTTGGTGTGGCAGTGGCTGTTATCGCCTCTTCCTTACCTCCTTTGCCTTACAGATTTCATAACTTGTCTCTTCCTGTCTGTTTACTCCAGGGTTTTTCTTAGGGATTGTCTGAAACTGATCCTGTGATCTTTAGTTTGTTATTTTTTCGTCTTCCTCTGCTGCTTTTAAGGTGGATTTGTTTGTTTGTTTATTGTCACACTGCAAGGCATGGTAGGAAGGTAATTGTCTATCAGATGTACTATAGATTTTATTATTGATCACATTGTGCAGTAACAGTAGGATGTCAAATTGAATTTTAAGCTCTTCAGTGTTCCTTCACTAGTGATGGCTGCTAAGTTATGTACCCCTACTGATACATCATACCCTTGGTCTTGTTTTGGGGTTCTTAGACTTTGGACATTCCTGAAAGTTTAACTAGTTCCTGGTGAAAAAGCAGTTGGAAACTTATTTAATTTCTTTTTGAGTAGATTGTTTCAGATGTTATCTTTGACCTGTTGCTTTAACGTTATACGTTTTCTCTGTGGTCGGATGCAGGTACAGCCCTAACAGTAGTGTCTGTTTTGTGGCAGAGTGAGATGTGCTTTCTGCACCTGAGACTTGCCAGGGAAAGCACCAGACATGGCTGAGGGTCTGTGCTGCAGGCATCTGGCCACAGCAGGGTCTCTAGCTAGACCACCCTGAACTCAGACACAGAACGAAGGAAACCCCTGTTGTCTGTGGTGCTCCAAATAGGTGACATTTCAAATGTACTATGTGTGGATCAGTACCATTTTGCGCTGAATCTCTGTTTCACTAACTATAGAGACTTCTAGATCTTCACATCTTTCTTGCAATCAATTATTACAGTTCAAATGTATTCAATTTTATTTTTGAGTACACTATGGAGAAACTTCAAGCCTGCTTCTGTGTTTGTGTACTTAAAATTTGTACTTCTGTTTTGTACTCTGACATTTTGTTACCAGCGTATTGTTTCCTTCTGTTTGGATGGCAATTATTTGTAGGTACAAATAACTCTGATGTAACTGCACATGGTATATTTCTTTTAGGTGCTTGTACAAGGCGGGCTGTTAAAATATAAACTACTTTCAATTTGTGTGTAGAAATATCCTTTGAAAGAAGAGGAAAGATAAGCATCTAAAATAGTGTATTTTAAGGGGTATATCTATTTTGTCCCATTCCTTAGTTTTCTTTATTTGATCCACTGTATATTTAATATTTGAAACTTCATTGCTAATAAAATCTCTCACTGAATACTTTTCTCTACATATTTTCAATTTCCCTTTTCTCTCTGTAGGTGGAAGAAATTGTTGATATAGGAGCATTTGCCCCAGAAGACATTCATGTTCCCAAAATCTATGTTGATCGTCTGATACAAGGAGAGAAGTTTGAGAAGAGAATTGAAGTAAGTAACCTAGCTTCTTGGTCACAACATATTTCAGCTTGGGGTGTATTTTAGAATTTTCAGGGTTTTTACTCTAGCTACCAAGTCTTAGCACTGAGAAAATAGTATAAGAAAGACCTGTCAAGTTTTGCTAAGTACTAGAGCTTAGGTAGGTCCTTAGGTAGTTAGTAGTTAGTTGGAAGCCTGAGAATTGAGCCTTGTTTCTTATACCTCAGCCTCTTTGGTTCAGTCCCTGAATAATTTGGAGCAACTGCCTGTAGTCCTAGATGGCTTTAACGCAGTTGAAAATTTGATGGAAAATGGTACTTCATCCTCCTTCCTTGTCTCAGTTCACCTTCTGTAGACCCAACAAGGGGAACAAATAGACTACGAACTTACTTGAACAATTGGATACTTTCTTTTCTGCTGGACAGCTTTTGACGTGGGCACATAGGGCCAGTCTCAGTCCTTTTTGTGCTGCGTATTGAACCACGTTACATTGCAAAGGTCCTGGAACCTTTCTTTCCTTTTCTTTAATCAGGAATTTTTTAGCCAGTAGCATTTCTGGTCTGAATAAAAGATGTCAGTAGCTATTAAAAATTGCAGCAATAATATTCTGTCATTGAAAACATGATTAAGTTATTGATCTTTGTTTCTGTGGCTTTGCCTCACTCAAGCTGTGTCCCTATATTCATTTTGGTGGTGTGACAATGCTCTTGAAGTGCAATTGAAAATTCTATATTTCTCCTGTGTCTCCATACTCTGGAGGTGGGAATTAATCAAAATGTCATCAGAAGAGCTGGTGGAGGGGGAGATATGTGACACAAGGAAAAAAATATCTTGGGGAAAAAAAAGTGCAGAAAGGAATTGTAATAATTAAACTTTTATTATTAAAATCAAGTCACAAAGTCCTAGAAAGTCATACAAGGCCTTTTGTCTGAGTAAACGCTTTTATGAATTTTGAGGTTTAAAAGCTTTTTTTTTTTCCTTTCCATCTGTTCATTCTGCAAAAGCATATCGCAAGTTGTTGAGTATTTGACTAGAAACAGATGTGTCAAACCTTTTTTTTTTTTTCCCCTTTTTTCTTTCTCTGGGCATGTTGTGTTAGACTGCAATTAATGGCCTGTTTCCTTCTTCTGAATGGATGCAGTATCTCACAGAAAAGCTTTTAACTTTCATGAGAGAAATCCATTTTGCATTTTTTAAACTGCTGTTCCTATTGCAGTTTGGCAGTGGGTGAAGGGGTGACTCTGTCCAGGGAAGACCTTTATACAAACACCTGATTTTCTTTGGCTTGGCTGCATAAGTGAATACACCTATTTAGTCAACTGCCCCCTTCCCTATATGCTTAAGAAAAAAAGGAAGTGAGAGGGGGAAGAAAAAAGTGCTACTATAAATGGCACAGCAAAGTTGTAACAGAGATTAATTTTGTTTGTGTAATTTTGTAATTCTGGCAGTGGCACCTCTCATTAATAGAAGTATAGGAAGGAAATGGCAGATTTATTTACTCTTCTGTAAAAGATGATACAAGAAGGAAGTGGCTGTACCTATGAAAGCGTTGAGTATGATAAGTGGTAAAAGGAGAGATGAGGAATAAAGAGAATAAAGAGGAACTAGTCTGTCATAATTCTTACTGGCTTTAAATAGCAGTTCCTGCCTAATTTGGCTCAGATGTGGTCCCTGTAATGCAGGTCATACTTTCTATCCAACATTCTTTTTGCTGCAGAGAAACCCTCTGTGATTGTTCTTACTTTTTCCATAACTCATAAGTGAAACAATTCTAGGGAAAATAGCCAAGGCATAAAAAGAAAGTTGCTGGGAAATTCAAGAGGATTGATACTGACTCTTTCTGACTGCCTAAGAGGAAAGTGAATCCCAACATGGGAGAAAAAGACACTACAAAAATTCTTTTGTGGTGATGAAAAAGAACAGAGGATAATTTTGCCTGATGTGTTCGTTATGGCCTGAAGTAGGAAAGGATGTGAAGACATAATGGGGGTGCAGGACATGATGTTGCCCAGAGCAGCCTTATATGCATGGGAGGATTGTGCAAAGAACATAATCTATGTAAACAATAATTTACAAAAAAAGGTCTTACAAACTTCTTGAATGTCATGGCATTTTCACCTACATGTGATTTAGAAAGCATCAGCCTAAGGCCAGGAAATCTCAGGAAGCAACTTCAAGCAGATTTATGCAAGATGATACAGATTTATGTTTGAAAACTTAGTTGCTTAGCTCCCAGTATCTTTAGATGACTGGCATTTGTCTGTCTCATGCATATAAATCTAGAACAGCACCAATGAACTGAATGAATGCAGAAGGAGAGCAGTATTTGTGTTTTAGGCTGACATTTTACAAATCTATTTAGGTATCTCTGAGGTAATGAATCTCAGACTTGCTAGTATTTGCACTAATGCTTGGTGCCTTCTTAACCAGTGGCATATGTGTCACATACTCTTTCAACCTTGGCAATACAGACAAAGAAATAACATTTTGCTCTAAAGCTATCATTGGGGATATTTGATGACTCCATTGGCTTAGATAAGCTTGAACTGATAGAATAAAAGGTTGGTTTTTGTGGAAGATGGATAGATAACGTTATTCTTAGACCAAATATCTCAGTGCAATCACAAATCAGGCTTTTGTCTCTTGAGAAGCAAGAATTTTTTAGAATCTGGATTCTAATCTTTACTTACAATTACTTCTTTTGCAGCGCTTATCAATCCGAAAGCCTGAAGACTCAAAAGCCAAACAAAAACAAGGAGACAATGTGAGAGAGAGGATCATCAGACGGGCTGCTTTGGAGTTTGAGGATGGCATGTATGGTATCCTTCAGCTGTGCTATAGCTTAAAGTGCCGACTCATAAGAATAACAACTGCAGCTGTTTTGTTTAAAACAGGTTAATTACCATGCTCATTGTCTTTCCCAGAGCCTGGGGTTCCCTCATTTTCTTAACACCCTATTGAAATAGATGGGATGTTAAGGCATAGGGTACCTGGAATTTTAATCAGGCATATCTGGAAAGTCTGTTAGCAGTTGAATGTCTTGCAAGAATTTCCTGAAAAAAGTTACATATGTTGGAAATGAAGCTTACTTGCACTGTGCATTTTTTATCATGTAAAGGATTTGACAGAATGCAATTAGACAGCCCAAATGGCAAAATAATTCATCACAAATCTGAGGCATCTAACTAAAAATGGAAGTGTTTGTGAAGAGAACAGTTCTAATCTAATACTAGTACAATGATAACTTTTTTTAATTTACTAGTTTGCAGTAAGTGTGTTCCTGTTTGTTCCTTAACCCATTCTCTTCAGCTAATCTGGGTATTGGAATCCCACTGTTGGCCAGTAACTTCATCAGTCCAGACATAACTGTTCACTTACAGAGTGAAAATGGAGTCCTGGGTTTGGTAAGAATATATCTTGGTCACTTATTGCAGTGTACTTACCTTGCAGTGGCTGAGTTTTATTCCCTGCCCACCCCCAACTAAAAATCATATTCAAATATATGCAATATTGTGTGATCATAAAATTCTCATTGTAGCACAGGGAAGTTTTTAAGGAAATGTTCATTTCAGGATTATAGTGCTACTTTGGTAAGTGTGTTCTTAAGTACATGTTTTGCTGGAAGAAGCGAGAACTTTCAGTAGTTTGCAAGACCAAGCCTTGTAAGCCTTAGCAGACATGATGTTAAATAAAGCTTAAAGTGAATATTATTTTCACTGTTGTATGGCTTTATGAAGTTGCACCTACATACCTTTTTCTGAAAAATGTCTCACTTTGGTTAAAACCAAAAAACCAAAAAAACCAAACCAAACAAACTCCCTACTTCATGGTTATTTAGTAATTCTAACAGCCAATATGTCCATCAGTCCTGATATGTTAGTTGATGTAAATTGTGGCTTGTGTCATCAGGGGTGTTGCTCTGCTAAAGATAAAAAAATGCATGTCTGTGATGATCTGTTGTCAGTAATAAGCATTAGAAATAATAAAGCAGTTATGAATTGTGTCTCAAAGGTATTTTAATACAAAGCTGACATATGTCTCTATTCTTGTCAGGGTCCTTATCCACTTGAAAATGAAGTAGATCCAGACCTGATTAATGCAGGTAAAATACTTTAAATAAATTTAATTTATGGAAAATGCTTATTCAGTGTTAATCTAAAAATTTTCTTTTGAGTCAGTATTTGAACCCAGACTCCTGTTTTATTTACTTACAAATATTAATATTTTTGTCTTCTTTTAAGTGCAGGCTGGTTTTGATCAACGGAGATGTTTAATATTCTGGTTAGAAAGCTTATGCTTTGATGCATTTTAGTAGCTACTGAAGGAAACTCTCTTCCAGGCCAGGCAGTAAAGGGTCAAATCTTCCTTTTCATAAGTGGGATTGTTTTGTGAAGCCTATATGTGAATACGGATTTGTTTTCCTGCTACTTTTCACCTTGTGTTTTCTAGAAAATGGTTTTCAATTATTTATGTTTGGGACATGTTTTAAAATGTCCTGTGTATAATGGCCTTGTTTATTCCTGGCTAGTGAGTTGCCAGGAATGCAACTCATTTGCATTTGGAGAGGGAGCAGTAGCCAGGGCAGGGGGAAAGAGCTCCCCAAACGGGACCTGGCACACTGTAGGGCTCTGTTGCAGGCCGCTGCTTTTGCCACTTTAGGGAGGGAATGCCAGTCCTCACGTACTGTTTTTGCCCAGCTGTTTTGGGGCATTGCACCTCAGAAGCAGCCATACAATGTAAAAACTTGAGCTTTTTATGGGTTAGTGCGTCTGTCTTGATTTCTGTGTTCTTCATGGAAAGTTGTGCCTGTGTCTGTTCTCTGTTTCCATGTAAAGTTAACATGTACATATTGCATTGTGACTAACAGAAGTAGGCCTTGGCACCTTATAAAGTCTCATTGACGTTAATGGTATAGGTTATAGACCCATAGCTGACATCTTAAGAGTTGTTTTTTTCATGTGGAAAACCTATGCATTTTGTACTTTTTATTTATGTATACATATACATATATGTATGCCTGTGTACATATGTATCTGTATAGACAGTATGCTTCTCAGCGGCTGTTAGAAAGTATAATTAAACTCTGAAAAGTAAAAGGAGATAAAGCACTGACATCAAACAAGCTTTTAATTTAGTATCAGGGTGCAGTCCAGCAATTGTTCACTGACTTGAAGTATCTGCTACCTGGCTTAACTAAACTAATTGGTACCATTATCATACCATAACATAGGATGTTATTGCCCCTGTTTCAGTATGATATTTTAAACAAGGAGTTATTTAAGGCCATCTTCAGATTTGAAATAAGAAATTATTAAGGAATTGAGTCGAGCATTTCACCAGTAGCTGGGTAACTGTTGTGATATACTGTGTGAAGAAAGGTGTCAGAAGCACCTGAGAGCTCTGTTAATGCTTGAACTGAAATGGAGGTGTTTTTTTCTTAAAAAAAAAAGAAAAAAGTATATATAGAAGGTGTCACTGAAAAGAAAAAATTATTTAGATAAAAAACATTTGCTATGAAAGGTGAAATTATACGCACGCACACTAGAACTTAAGTACTAATACGGGTGCATTAGAAATGAACACATTAACAGAGTGGTGATGGAAAAAATATCCAATAACTTGATAAATACTCTGAGAAATCATTGTGTTTTTATATTGTGTTTTGAATTGTTATTTATGGTTGATAAATATTTTTGAAGAGGTAATCTTGCAGGGATGAAGCTAACAGAAGAGGTCAGAATGCAACATGGAAACCAGATTATTCTAGTATTGGTAATTCAGCGTTAAGCACCTTCACATCTTCCTCTGAAGCTGCAGTAGAAAGGACACAGGATAGCTGAACCTCAGCTGTTACCGCTATAATTATTATTGTTATCATTGCTGAAACATTCAGAATCTGCTAAAACCTGACAGTTGGATTAAGACCATTCTAGGTGCTTTCCAGCCAAATTTATAAAACCATGTGAAGAAAACAGAAGCTAAATGGCAAAGGGACAGGATTTAATTCTGTTCACATTCATTGACTGGAATGGGTCAGTATCAGCCCCCAAAGTCCACATTTTCAAAATATGCTCCCAGTTTGGGCTTTTGCCAGATTTTTATCTGAAAATGTAATTATATTTCTCTGAACTATGTACCATTTTTTGTTTGTCCCATTTTCTGAATATCTCACATGATGTTTATCTTCACTATAATTGAAAGGTAGACTTTTGTCTTACAGCAGAAATATTTATAAGTAGTGACTTCCTGAGAGCATTTTCAAGAAGTGGGTAATACAGTGCTCTTGTTACCTTATTCTGTGGTCCTCAGCCTGTGTCTCTTCTCAGCATTGCCTTAGCTTGTCACTTTATCCCAGAGTTCTCAGTCCATGTTGCTGCTTGCAGGTGGTGTTGTCTCCCCACTTCCTTGGGTGCGTGCCTGGTAGGGAAAGAGAAGTCAGACAGTCTCAGCAGGGCTGGATGTTAGCATGGTGAATTCTTGTGATCTGACTGCAAGACCACTTGTATGACCTTAATTTTATGGTATTTTGTGTGTCAAAATTTAATTTCCATACAATGTCTTGGCAATATAATATACATCAAGTGAACTCAATAAATCAAAGCAGGTAACTTAGGTCTCTATTTTAACTTTCCTACAGTGTTTCCTTCCCTTTTCCCATCCTCTTAGTTAATCTCATTGTCTCTTTTTCCCTGTTTTCTGGAAACTGTTTAATGATGTCTCATTCCTCTTCCCCCTTGTTGTTACACTAACTTTTTCTTCACAATGTTATCTGGTGCTAAAGTCTTTGGTTTTTTTTCTCTCAAATTTGCCATGCTTAGTCTCTAATTTCACCTTCAGCTGTGTTTCTTATGCCTTTCCAGAGGCACTCTGTATACATGGTTGTTGCTTAGACTGATTCAAAGTGCTGGCAGGAGAGGAAAGGGTGGGCTCTGGGCAGAGTCAAAATAAGACACTTGCATGTGTGCTCCATTGCTTGACCCAAGCACTGTGCAGAGAACAGTACAGCACACAGAAGCACATTTTCCTGTGCACTTTAACAAAGCAAGAGTAGACTAGATCTGTCATTTATTTTTCTGTATTCTACATCGTTATCTTTCTAGACTGTTCAATGTGGTTTACTCGCTCTTCTTTGCAACTTCCCTGTCTCCTGAAGATTCTATTTCTCTGTTTCAGAAGAGAGCTACCTCTTACTTTTCCTGTGGATAGAGCAGAAGGCTGAAGTCCACAGAGATTTCTTAGCCTCTGGTGTCAGTGATGTCTTGCCTGCAGCTGCTGATGGCCAAAGAGCGGGCAATCCTGTCATTAAGAACTGTAACAAACTGCTTCACAATTCATTATGATTGATTAGGTTTACATGTGACATAGTAAGTGTAATGAGGTCCATAGTTGTACAGAATCCAAAGGAAATAATTGATAAAAACCCTTTATTTCTTGGTTAATAGCTGTGACTTCATTTGTCAAAGAGACAAAATACATACATACTATAGCTTATTTCTTTTACAGGTAAGGAGACAGTCACTGTTCTTCCAGGTTCTTCCTATTTCTCTAGTGATGAATCATTTGCAATGATAAGAGGGTACGTAACACAAACCCTGATCTTTTGAAACATGGAAAGAATAAACTGAGTCAGTGACTGAACTCATTAGTAATTCTTTGAAATGTGGTTAGCATTTAACAACCTGTAAAATGATCGTGGACTTAATCAGTGATGGTTTACAGAGGATCAGGTCTAGCTATTGGAAATAGAAAACCACTGTAACTAATAGATACCGTAGTGATGTTTGTATCTACCACCACCTGGCCATATATAAACACATTTATAACTATGTTTTAACAACTGCTATTTGGTCATTTCCAAGTATCTAATCTGTACTTGCACTCTGTATATTCTCTTTGATCCACTTGCAACTGTGGTCCTCATTCCACCTCCCTGATGGAAATTCACCATCTGCACCTGTTTTTTGTTTGTTTTTCAGCAAGGAGGTTGGATGCAAACAAACACTAAATCCTAATGGCTCTGAAAAGATAATGAGTGCATGTAAATATGTGGAGTGCACTTAAAAGTATGAGTTCAGAGCTGATTGACTGTGCATGCAATTAACCAAAACCAGAAAAAGTAATAACATTTTTGAGGCTCAGTGTGCAGACAGCAAAATTTGTATCAGCGATACATCTAGAGGGGAAAAAAAGCCCAACTACATGTGTGACAAAATGGTTGCTCCCTCTGTGGTATGCCACCATTTTTCTATTGATGTAATGAGAATGTGAACAAAAGCTTGCTAAGATTTGTGGGCTGTTACTTGAACATGGTATGCTAATTACACACTTTCTGTTGCCAGAGGCCATGTTGATTTGACAATGCTTGGAGCTATGCAGGTGTCTAAGTACGGTGACCTGGCCAACTGGATGATTCCTGTAAGTAGGTGTTTGTACTGCTGTCAGTGCACTGTATTTAGGATAATATATATGTAGCTGAGGGTCAGGCAAAGGAGAAAAGGGCTGAAGCAGAATGGGGGTTGTGAAGCTCAAAGCATTAAAATAGAAGATATTTTTGCTCAGGGTATGTATACAGTTATCTTTAGAGTGAAAATTCAACTTTTGCTGTATTTAGATAAACTTCAAAATCAACGTATTTTCTACAGATATTTTCCCAATATATTTAGTTGACTGTCCAGAGCTTGTTTGATTCTAGTTAGCATCAGTTTCCAAAGATACATCACAATTGGAGACTATCAGAATTATTTTTGTGGTATTTTCAACTTGCTAGTAACATCTGTGTTGAAGTAAAACATTCAACAGTCTAAACTGCTTCTAAAAACTCAGCTTTAGCTTTTGTCCGAGACTTAGACTGAACAAAAGCACAGAATTCACAGGCACTGCAGGCACAAATAATTCTACAATACCATACAATGCTTTCAGGGACTAAGTAATATTCACTTTTCCAGTAGCTTTGTGCACTTTTAACTTTGTTTCAGAATACTTTTCGCCATATAGAAGTTAGACTCATTTTTCTGATCATGATGTTGGAATTCTTTCACTGACAGTTTTTGTGACTTGTCTTTCAAGGTCTGAACTATCAAAACAAGAAGCTGCCATTTTGCATTAATAAAACCGATTCATTTACAATCATATTTCTTGAAACATCGAAGCTTAGATTGTATTCTGAGTTTTTCTTGAAACTGTGCAGACTTACATAGTCCTTCCTTCAGTGCTTTATGTTCCCTGGAAGATGCTGATTTTAGTTTTGCATCCATATCAAGGGCATTATTTTCCATATCTGGAATTGCTTATTTTGCTTATGAAGATGCCTCTCCATTCTGTTCAGCCCCAAATTTATGAAAAACAGGTATATTTTCAAAACAGAAAAGTATAAAATACAACTTTGGGTAGCTTTTATTTATCTTTTCCTTACCTTTGAAGTGTACCTTTTTACTAGCAGACACCACATGGGTTCGTGCAACTTTTTGCTGTCCTAATTTGCCACTCTTACTAGCCTTTAACTGTCTGCAAATTCCTTGTGCAGTGAGTTTGTATTTACTTGTGAGCAAATATGCCTGATGACACCATAAATCCAGCCAAGAGCCTTTCCAATCAGCAATCATTTCCTTTTGGTTACTTTGTTTTGAGATCTGTTGGTCAGATGATTCGTAATCTGCTTTATTGATGTGTTATTACTATTCTACAGTACAGATTTTTTAAATGGGATTAACCAGCATGTAAGCATTCAGATCTTCCTGCTTTTCCTGTAAATGAGATGATATGTTATCGTCAGTTAAGTTGAACTGTGAGCGAGATGCATCTTTTTTTAGTCACAAGATTTGTGTGGGGTGATACAAAGATCGAGTTTGCTGAAAGCTCATAGTGTAAGGAAACTTTAAGCTGTGTCTTGTAACATTTTTCGGTTAGCTTTGTGTTTAGGTTTGGTTTAAGTATTTCTTATACGCTGTAGCTTTTGGGTTTTTGGATTGACGTTATTCGCCATTATTTCAGAGGCAAGTAATAACTCTAAATTTCATGTTTTGAGTAAGTACCATCATGAAGCTATCCTTTCTGTCTCATAAGAGCTTGATAACACTTGAGCCCTAGTGCATGCATGTGTGTATTTACTTGCACTTAATGTTAGGAACAGAGCTAAGGAAGGCTCTTTGCAATAATTACAGTCCTTTCTTCGTTCTTATCTGCTATTTCTAATGGAGAGGAAAATTCTGTGTGTAAAGGAAGAAGAGGTAGAGAATATTTTAAGCATATGCAGTAAACAATGCCCCCATAATCCATGAGGAAATGGTCAGCAATCTGCTACACCACTTAGACACACACAAGTCTGTGGGGCTGGATAGCATCCACCCAAGGGCACGGAAGGAGCTGGTCGAAGTGCTCACCAAGCCACTTTCCATCATTTACCAGCAGTCCTGGCTAACTGGGGAGGTCCCAGCTGACTGGAGGTTAGCAAATGTGATGCCCATCTACAAGAAGGGCTGGAAGGAGGATCGGGGGAACTACAGGCCTGTCAGTCTGACCTTGGTGCTGGGGAAGGTTATGGAGCAGATCATCCTGGGTGCCGTCAGACGGCACGTACAGGACAACCAGGCGATCAGGCCCAGCCAGCATGGGTTTATGAAAGGCAGGTCCTGCTTAACTAGCTTCATCTCCTTCTATGACCAGGTGACCCACTTAGTGAATGAGGGAAAGGCTGTGGATATAGTCTAACTAGACTTTAGTAAAGCCTTTGACACTGTTTCCCACAGCATTCTCCTGGAGAAACTGGCTGCTCATGGCTTGGATGGGTGTACTCTTCAGTGGGTAAAAAACTGGCTGCATGGCCAGGCCAAAAGAGTGGTGGTGAATGGAGTTAAATCCAGTTGGCAGCCAGTCACAAGTGGTGTTCCCCAGGGCTCAGTTTTGGGGCCAGTTCTGTTTAATATCTTTATCAGTGATCTGGAAGAGGGAATTGAGCGCACCCTCAGTAAGTTTGCAGATGACACCAAGTTGGAGGGAGGGTTGATCTGCTCGAGGGTAGGAAGGGTCTACAGAGGGATCTGGACAGGCTGGATCGATGGGCTGAGGCCAACTGTATGAGGTTCAACAAAGCCAAGTGCCGGGTCCTGCCCTTGCGTCACAACAACCCCATGCAGCGCTACAGGCTTGGGGAAGAGTGGCTGGAAGGCTGCCTGGTGGGAAAGGACCTGGGGTGCTGGTCGACAGCCAGCTGAATACGAGCCAGCAGTGTGCCCAGGTGGCCAAGAAGGCCAACAGCATCCTGGCCTGTATCAGAAATGGCATGGCCAGCAGGATTTTGCCCCCTGTACTTGACACTGGTGAGGGTGCACCTCGAATACCAAGTTCAGTTTTGGGCCCCTCGCTACAAAGAAAGACATGGAGGTGCTGGAGCGTGTCCAGAGAAGGGCAACCAAGCTGGTGAGGGGCCTGGAGCACAAGTCTTGTGAGGAGCGGCTGAGGGAGCTGGGGCTGTTTAGTCTGGAGAAGAGGAGGCTGAGGGGAGACCTTATCGCTCTCTACAACTGCCTGAAGGGGGGTTGTACTGAGGTGGGTGCTGGTCTCTTCTGTCAAGTAACTAGTGATAGGATGAGAGGAAACGGCCTCAAGTTGCACCAGGGGAGGTTTAGATTGGATATTAGGAAAAATTTCTTTACTGAAAGGGTTGTCAGGCATTGGACCAGGCTGCCCAGGGAAGTGGTCGAGTCACCATCCCTGGAGGTGTTTAAAAGGCATGTAGATGTGGCACTCAGGGACATGGTTTAGTGGTGGACTTGGTAGTGTTAGGTTAACGGTTGGACTCAATGACTTTAAAGGTCTTTTCCAACCTAAATGATTCTATGATTCCTGAAGATGAAGGCTGAGGTACTCAACATCTTTGTCTTAGACTTTAGTGTCATGGTCTCTATGGCTAGTGGTAGAATTTGGGGGAGGATGGGTAGTACCCACTGTAGAAGAGTACTACTCGGGACTGATTAAGAAAACTGGATATGTCTAAGTCCATGACGGCAAACATGATACATCCAATGGTGCCAAGGAAGCTGGTAATTTCCTAAACCATCAGGCTCAAAGCCTGGTGGCCAGCAGTTCAGTTAACAAGCAGCAGCCTCAGGGATGATACCGGGACTGATACTATTTAACGTCTCTATTACTTACAAACAATATAAACCAAATAAAATTCTGAGCAAGAAAATTAACTCTAGCTTTGTATATCCTTCTGTTGGAGTATAAAATTCATGTTTTGATAGCTAAGGTAATGCAGTTAGGGGGCTGAGGAAGAGGGTGATGTAATTTGTGCAGGGTGACAAGTTTGGATACATGAATATGGATCATTCTTGGAAAAAAATAAACATTGAATTTTAGAAGCCGCAGCTTTAATTTTTAATGCTCCGACTCGGAGCAGCCAAACCTAAAGAATTAAAGTGTTTATAATGAAATAAACTGAAATAAAATGACACAAACATTCTAAGCTTTATCAAAGAAAATTATCTGAAAAGAAGACATGAGGAAACCCAGTAAATATTTAGTAATAAATCTTTCAATTTACCATCTGTAGAGGTCAGTATAACCTAATGTGTTAGGAATATAATTTTATACATTATTTGTCGTTTTTCTACAGAGCTTCAAAGTACATCTTTTGTAAGGTTTGGACACTTTAAACATGAGGTGAACCACACGTTTGTTGATAGAGACATTTTTAAAATGAAAATAAACTGGCAGAGGCCAGCCGAGTACGTGACTGCGGGAGGCTTTTTTTGTTTTGTTTTTTTATTTTAATTATTATTTGTAGTGCCAAACCTGAGAGCAGAGGGCTCCACAGCAAGAGCTCTTCTGACTTCAAATTATCATTTTTAATGATGGGAGAAAGGACGTGTATCCCTGAATGCCTGAGAGCACTGTAGGTCTTCTCCAAGGAGTCCTGTTGCAGGCTATTTGCCAGTTTGCTCGAATAGGGGTGTCTTTGCACAAGGCTTATTTTCATTTTGAATATAAACACACTTGTGTAGTAGCTCTCTTCTTCTAGTATTTCTGTTGCACTGAGTGCATCAAACAGTCAGTGTTTTGTTTCAAGTCGTACAGCATTGCAAGAAATTTTGAGAAACTTATTTTAACTGTTAAACCATAAAATTAATTAAGCACTACAAATGAGCTAAATTCTGTATGAATAGAAAATATGCACATTAATTATATTCAATGACAGGGTTTCTCTTAGTAATGTGAAGTTGTCTGATGTCTAGGCCATGGCTGATTAGGGCTTATACAGCAGTAGTTGAACAAAGGAGAAGGACAGGACCTGCGGTTACCTAGTGTCTCCTTGGAAATCTACATTTCAATGGGATATTATTTTAATATGAAGAGATATTAGGTTTTTGCGGACACGTGTCTTGGAATGAAGCCTACAGTAGTATATCAGCTTACTGCTGCTCTCCCAAGAAACACGTGCCTGGAAGCCCTGCAGAGCCCTTGCAGCACATAATTACCATCATTGGAAGAGTCCTGGAGCCTCAAAGGAGAAAGGGAGCCTGTTGTGTTAGCTCTACTTCTTCCACCTTTGTAAGGGCTTTTTCTATCAATTTTGTTTGTGTTTATTTCTCTTCAGACTGCATGGAAGGAATGTAGGAGCTCACTGTTGGTATTTTATTCATAATCTCTTAAATTTTCAATATGGGAAGTGGCAGCTATGCATTAGGCATCTGTATAACAAGAGGAGCTGAAGAAATTGTGCCTGTCTCAGAAATACAAGCATATGTCAAAAGACTCCTAATTTGCGGGTTAGTGGTAACAATTGTGACTGATATGGAACCATCACTTTCAAGTAAGACCAGTATTATGTCGGTAGTAATATTTAATTATTGCATGCTATACTGTGTGTTTTGGAAATGGTATGCAAAGGTAAATGGAAGGTTTAACTGACCCGTTACACTGAAAAAACATTAATCACTGTAAAGCAAATCCATTTCAATGAAGCATGTCACAGACTGTTTAGAGTTGCTCCTGAGATGCAGTTTCTCAATGTATTCATTTGAATTTCACTCAGTCATTCGAATCTGTTGCCAATGGTTATTTCAAGTTAGATTTGTGGGAGAATAAAGGAATAAAATTTGACCAACTTTCTTTGCACATATTTTATGCTACCTTAATTTTCTGGTTATGGAAAGTAAGAATATAAATATAGTTAGTGCACATATTTGTGTATGCTACATTTTGGGGAAGAGTTATTAGTAAATTTTGTGAAGAAGTATCAGTCACTCAAGAATTTATGTTCCATTCTTTCAATAATTATTCTTACTTTTAAATTTTGCTCTTCATTATGTATGCGTTAGGAGATATCTGGTTAGCATCCTTGAAAATCAGGTGGTTTTCTGTATGGCTAAGCCATACAACTAAATCTTAATTTTGGATATCCTTGAAAAAATATCTTTACCCTGTTGTGCATGTAGAGTGTGCTTAGCTTTGTCGCATCCAGCCAGCATTAACTCTTTGTTGTGTTGTTGCATTATCAACACTACTGATTCAAAAATCCCATTAATGATTTCCCAGTGTTTCTTGGTAATGTTTATTCAGTCATATACTCAGAATAAAATCTAATCTACCTGTCATAGTTGACAGTATAATTACAATAGTTCTGTAATTGTGCCATGTAAGGACATAAAATCAGTGGAAAATTTAACAAGGAAGTATATTTCAGAACACTTATCTTCAGCTTTATCCATCTTTTTTGATAGTCTTCAGTCTTTTTCACTGAAGAAATGGAAAGTCAAATCTGGAATAGTCGTGGCTTTCATTTTAGAATCAACTATAAATGTACCTTTCCTTTAAACACTGGACAGGACTGATAGCAATGGGCAAAGGATTGTCATCTACATTTTTATGTAGTTAGAGTAGATTTATGTGTATGTATTTTTCTGATATTACCTTCTGATTGGTATCTTTTTTGTACAAAGTTAAGGTCTGTGCTAATATGCACCCTCCCAAACAAAAAAACTCCCTCAAACCAACCATATCTAACCCCACAACAATTCATGAGATATTTTTGTTAAATAGTTATATATAGCTTTGATGACCTCCTTACTTGTGCTGTGCTTGTCATTTGGGGCTAGCACATCTGTGAAGACAGACAGTATCTATACGAAGAGGGAGACCTGTGTGACAAATGTGTGTTAGTAGTGCATACATACCACTGCAGACAGGGACAGAGCAGAAAACTTCAAAGGGGTCCTAAGTTCATCATTTTGACTGCAGTGTTAGCACCATTGATGGTGCTGATTGAAGTATCTTATACCCACCTGCATTACCTTAATTTCTGCTTTTCTCTGTGGAGTTAATACGGTTTCAGTTGCTCTGAATTTTAGTAGCTGTCCCTGGCATAATATAATTATTTCCTTTCATAAGTAAGCTGAGACTGGCGATGGGTTCTGTACCTGCCACCTAGTCTGTGTCTGTGGCCATGACCGTCAGAGACCAAACTGATATTCTTAAAATCTTTACTCTCTCTTATGAGGTAGCTTGTTCAAGGTCTTCCAGGGGGATGCCTGAAAATTCGGATTGAATGGGAAGCCTGCATGAGGACTGTAGTTTAAATTAGAAGCATTCATTATCTTCTGTAACAGTTTTTGAAATAGTAGTTTTACTAATTGGAGCATAGTGTGAGACATATGTACTCTTTCTTTTATTTAATGGAAGGAAAGAAAAATTTCAGACTAAATGCTACTTATTTAATACAGTATTAGGGCAGTTGGCAACATGGGCAAGGACTCTCAAGGGAAGTAGCTCAGTTCCTTTTCAAATGGATATACATTTTCACCTTGGTTGTCCTTTGATACTCAGTTTTAAATGGAATTATTCAAGCTTTTATTTTCATCTGCATTCTAATACTTCAAACTCTGCATTTACCACTGATAAGTTTTCACTGTTTCTTGAACACATCACTAGGATCTGCTTTGCTGTACTGTTGATGTGGTATGTGTTTGTCTCAAAAGATTATGTTCTTTTAACATAACCAGATCAGTTCAGGTGCATTGTATCCTATGATGTTGGGAGTAGCTATAAAATTCTGTTATGGAAGAAAAGTCCTTCCCCCTGGGAATATAGAGGAAAGGTGTATAACACCAGCATGGCTTCAAGACCTTACTAGTGTTTGAAGGCTCCTGAATTTTCCTCTTTTCTCTCAGCCACCTTTTTTTAGTCTGTTTGGATTTTCCTATAAATTGTTTCCTGTTTGCTAGAACATTTTTCTAGCTTGCAATACCATTGTGGAGAACTTCACATTTCCTTGAAAAATATATTGACTGTCTCGCGCATCTTGAAGTACTCACAAGTTTCTGCTGGAATGCCGCAGATTGTCTTGGATGCCACAAGTGACCAAACCAACAGGAAGGTTTCTCTTTAGGAATTGCTATTAGGCTAAATTACCTTCTCAGGCTCTTTAATGTTGTATTTGGACCACTTAAATGATGTCCAGATATGAAGACATCAGATGAGAAAATATGTATCCTTCTCTCATATTTTCTTAAAGATGCCCTATCACCACAATAAGAAAATAATGTATTTTGCAATAAGTAGGCATTATAAGAAATTGCACTAATTTTGTGGGGGTTTATGTCTGTGAAGAAGCAGAAGAGCTAAATATCTTAATTAAAAAAAATGAAATCCATCAGGTCCATGAATTTACACCTCTTGCATCCCAAGATTATTTGGACTGACACTTAGCAAGAACTGCTCATGAAGCACGATGGGAAAAGCAGAATTCCTCCTTGAAATATGGACTTTTTATGGTAACTGAGAAGCTACAAGGAAACTGTCAGCTTGCTTCTGTCCTCTTCCTAACCCTCTGTATAAATATTCCCAACATTGCACCTCCCAGGAAGCGGATGGCTAATTCAAAAAACTTTTCTCACTTCAAGCTCTTGCTGATGAAGTGGGCTTTATAACACTGCTTCAAATTACCAGTGCTCTACCACTGAACTGTCTTTCCTTCTGGTTTCTTAAGCTAACAGCACCAATGTAATTGGAAACTAACAAAAATTGTCTTAAATAAATAAATGGGGAGGGTCAGGGGTGGACACATGCTATCCTGGACCTTACCAACATGGTAAGAAGGAGCAGGAAACCTGCAAATGTACTTTAGCAGTTGCTTATTTGAAATACCTCCTTTTTATTTTTTTACGAATTGTTTAAAACAATTGGGCTTGGTACAGGTTATTACATTACACTTAAATGCCTTATCAAGTAACAAAATATGTATAGTTTTACTGTCTGAAATTTGCTCTTTTCAATCAAAAATAAATAAAAATTAACATTTTATTGAAGTTAAATGTATAGTTCCCACTTCAGCTAGTATCCAGCACTATAAACCCAGTGCAGTTTTTTCAGAGATTTCACAGCAGAGGTGGCTGGTGCAAGCAGTCTTCAGGAAAAGAAAATGTTTATTTTTATGACAGACGCATATTACATGCAAATATTCAAATAAAACAGCCTAACTTACATCAGATGCAATTAAATATGGTATGAAAATTTAAAAGAAACAGGAATTGCTTGTTGCTTGTAAATGTGCATTGTTTATAAATATCAGAACTGTTTTGGTCTGCATGCTTATCCTAGGCAAAAAGGAACAAAATGTCTTTTGGGAATCACCTTTTAGTTTCGAGCATTTTAATTCAAGTTTAAGATGCAGCTGTTCCCTATGCCAGTATGGTGTGGGGGAAAGTGCAAGTTGTGGGAGTTTAGTAGATGCACTGAGAGTGATGTAAGGCTCTTATGCTTTGGATAGTCTTCAAAATAAAAGCATGTAATTACTTGGCTAGTTGGAGTTAATGCTTAATTTATTTGCTTTACCAGGCATCCTACAGTGATGAGTACGTTTGCCTAAAGAGGAGTAGTAAATAAATGTAGCAGTTTAAAGGACCCTGTCCTTCTCTTCAACTTAACTTGCATTTTCCTGCTTCTGTGTATGCAAAGGGATGCAGTCTCTTCTCTCAGTCCTGTATGACAGCTTCTCCAGCAGTAGATTGGTCATTGTCCTTCATCGGCACTTACTTCTTCAGATATGTCCTAGTTGCTGTAGCTCTTTACTAGTTAATAGAACTAAAAGGTTTGTAAAATGAACTAATGGCATGGTCAGGACAGGTGTATTGGTAGCATAATCCTCAATGCAAACCTATTCCGACTTACTGGGGAGATAATCCATCGTCTCCGGGTACTCTGCATTATCTTGTCAGTGAGCCTCTGGCAGGCAGATGAGAGGTCACTACAGTCACTGTAAGAGCTCTGTATTTCTGGGTAGGATGGAGAATGATCTGAGCAGTGCCAGGAAGTTAAGCAGAGATAAATCCTCTCATCTCTTTTAGGTTTGTATTTGCAAAGAAATATTTAGTAGTGATGTTAATTAATGTGATTAAATATTAATCTGACCTGTGAAATTCCAAAATGGTTGTTTATAGATACAGGAAGATGTGATTTATTCTTCACTGTGCAGACAATAAGGAAATATGATTACTGGTGTGTGTGTATATTCCCTTCATTATGATCAAGAGACCATAATGATCAAGACACCAGTAAATTGCTGGCCTGGCAGCTTAATGAGACAAGTCTCTTCCATATATTTCATATCACAGACCACAGGTACTGATACTAGTAAGGTACTGAATCACAAAGCTAATAAAAGGAAGCATAAAAGGAAAGCTTTATACTAGGAAGTTTTCCAGTTGTTTAACCACATACTTCTAGGTTTTTTATAGAAAACAGTGTATATTGTATTACTGTCCATAATTTATTTTAATTACAGATAATAACAAGTCAAAAGAGAACAAATACAAAACACTTGAGACAGAAATGAATTTATTTTAATCTGTAAAATTCCTTGCCTCTTGTTTCCTACTAACTTCCTCTATCATGCAGGTGCCTCAATGTTCCACTCCCCTTTCTGCCCTCCTCAGCAACTCTGGAGTGGCATATGAGGTTGTTGCCTTGATTTTTTCGGGGGGTCTAGTGCTTGTTGTCCAAAAATGACTGCTCACTCATACTGACAGAACTTTGTACTTATGGTCATTTCCTGTCAGAAGTGTGCCAAGTCTGGACCTCTTACCTTCCAAGATCAGTTTAAGGTGGTGGAAGGAGGCAGAGGTTGAATGCTGTAGCATTATGGAAAGTAAAAATATATGTAGTTGAGCACCAAGCCATAATACAGCTGCTGTGATAACAAGTGTGATTCTGACGCTCTTTAAGAGAAGACTTAAGTCAGAGAGGCAGAAAGTATTGCTTGGTTTGAGGGACAAAAGGAAGTGAATACTGATCCACATTCATTTATTTGCCTGTGTTCTGGAATGACATCCACGGACATCTGGAATAGAACAAAAAGTTCGGTTTGTGCTGATACAGTGATGTGAGTCGCGGCTTCCTAAACTGGCAGGTAGAGAGTGCTCAAATGTTCTTGTTGCTACATTTCATAAGCAAAGATTTCTTTTGAGGAAGTAATGACATTTCTATCAACAGGAGAATGAACACTTTCCTTTTCTAATATTAGAACCATTGTAACTAAATTCATCACTCCTCAGTGTCAGGGCTTCATTAAGCCAATGGTACTACTCAGATTTAGGTTACACCCAAGGCACCAGCCATGGCAGTGGATCCTTATTCAATTCATCATTCTTCTCCTATTTGCATCATATAGAGCCTAGAATGAGACAGATATTTTTGCTCTGGTGAAGCTCTGTTAGTGTTTGAATACAGTGGTGATGAAATAGGTGGGCTTTCTATGCAGGAAAAGGGGAATATATCTTGTGCTGTCATTGCAGGCAATATATTCTATCTTTTTTTTTTTAAATTGTAAAAATGTTACATTTCCATTAAAAATTTAATTTTAGGGTAAAATGGTGAAAGGAATGGGGGGTGCCATGGACCTGGTATCCAGTGCGCAAACCAAAGTAGTTGTCACCATGGAGCACTCAGCCAAGGTAAGGCTCTGCCGCTTCTTTCTAAATAAGTGTTTTGTGCTGTACCGAAAAAGAAGAAAAACCACAAACAACATCTTACATTCAATCTGCTATTTTGTGAGGATTTGACAGTTCTGATGTTGGTTATTATGGAAGTGTAACAGGGGGCTAGGTAAGTATGGTTTCTTTCTTCTTGTAAGTGCATCATTCACCATGGAAAAAAAATGAAATATTAACTTGATGTTTAAAAGCTGCACATTTTTTAGTTACTTCATGCAGATTTAATGAGAGTGGCAATTGCCAGAGCTGCAGCAGATGCTACCCCAGAGGTTTTACTCTTCACCTTTGAAAAATTTGAAAAATGAGGTTCCCCATGATTAAATACTTGGTATGATGGAAAGATATTTACCTTTGAAGTTACCAGTCAAATTGGTACTGACTGCTTAATAGAATAGATCTTTTTGGCATGATGAGATGCAGGCTACCTTACAACAGTATGTGATAAGAGGTTAATCTAGAGACTTCTTTGAGGGAGGAGTTTTATAGATATAAATAGTCTCCCACAGAAAGTCATAGGAAACTTGTCATTTGAACCTTCTGAAATGGGACTGTCCAAACTATGAGCAAAATATACTGAAAGATAAAAATCTCTATTTTCAGGGAACCATACCAAATGTTTAAAAATGAACTTTTTGTTTAATTTCTGTGTTTCTGTTATTCTAAATTTGTTGTATGTCTGCAGTAAGAATTAGTTATGTATGTTCAAGATAGTATCCCTGTCAGAATGCATAAGGGCAAGCATAAGGAATTTGCATGGTAAACTATAGTAAATATGTAAATATGAAAGTTAAATATATTAACAGTTGTGTGTTTTTTAAATGTGATTTGAAGAATGAATTTTCGCTTTAAAAAAATTGTTGGTAAAAGGCTGAGTCTGACCCATTAGTTTTTGCGTGCACGTGTGTAAATAAGTAAACAAAAGTACAAAGCAAATTCGTCTATATGACTTGAATCCCTATCACAGACTCCCCAAAACTGGATATGTAAATATCCATTTGCTTAAACACATACTTCAGGTATTCATGTGATCTGAATAAATATTTATGCTAAATTTCTAGTTACTGTGGAGTTTCATTAAGGCTCAGAGTCCACACACAGTGTAATTATTGATCCCAGTTTTTCTCTTAGAAGTACTATTAACAAAATCTTTTTTCAGTACAATGTTTGGAAGTTGTTTCATGTTGGGTTTTTTGCCAGTAGGAAACCTGAAAAAGATGGAAACACAGATAGTTTTCACTGTTACAAACATAAGGCATAGCCTTACTTATTTTGGCATATCTATACATAACATGGGCTCTTATGTACATGGGATGCCTGGTGTGCACTTCTAGAGAGCCATTTATAGGCTTTCAGAAATTATTTCTTGTACTTTTGTGAGAAGGCAATGAAAAACTAAACTATGTGTATGATTTTTCATTTTTTTCTTATTTTAAAATGGAGGGTATTCTTGGCACTCTTTCCTCTTGCCTAGCCTCTTTTTGGCGTCTTCATACTGCTGCTTCTTGTTTGCTCAAAAGTGAAGATGATGAAATATAGAAGTCTAATGTTTGGAAATCAAAAGCTGCTGTTACAGTTTTCAGGTGCTCCTCTTTTTTTTTCTTTTTTTTTTTTTTTTCTTTTTGTACACAAGCAAATATGGCACCCATGAGACCAGTTCTGAAAGTCAGAAGCCTTTTATTGGGGTGACTGCTTCTTACAGAGCCAATTTTATATTCATGGCTTTTTAATTTTTTACACCAAATATTTTCTCACAAACTTAGTGCATCTGTATCTATGCATCAGAGGAGCAATCTTCTGTCCTGCTCAAAATCCGGTGTGCTACTGAGTGAAAGAAATGTCTGCATGTACTGTGACAGTCAGTTGTGTCTGCTGACTTTTTAGTATAGGGACATTTTTCCCATCTTATTCTCCAAATTAATAATAAGAAATCTATCATTAGATGCCAGAGTCTCCTGTAAATAAACAGCAGTCAAGATTTGATGGATGGAAATACAGTAGAAGGCTATGGGATACACATAGTACCTTCAATAAACATGTTCAAGAGTTGCTGTAATAGGTAGTTCTTGTAGTCAGTTTTGTCTGATTTGTGATCTTGTGAAGGATCTTTTAATCCTTTTCAAGTGTTTTTGTACAATAGTAATGTCTTCTTCCACATTAAAATAAGTTTTCTAAGAGTTTAAAAGTGCATTCTCCTTTCAGTATACAGTTGCAGTTTTCAAACATAGCAATAGGATGAGTCCTTGCAGTGCAGGCAAAATATAATTTACACTTAATAATGAGGGTGAAACTAGTGTCTGTCTTAACAATCAAATAAATACTCAAAGAATTTTCCTCTTTTTAAACTCTGATATGCAGTATACTACAAATAAAATTAACAGGCTCTGCCCCAAACTATTTACATTTTTAATTACTTAAATTTTTACGTGTAATGAAAACCAAAAAGTACAGAAGAAAGATGACACAACATGAAATGAGTTTTGTAGAAGACTCTTCAGCTTAAGTAATGCTATTTAGGAGGAGTAACATAGAAATACACAAAATAATAAGGGCATGGAGGAGATGGATGCTGAATGGCTAGTCACTGCCTTATAATAGAAGTAGGGGTAGCCAACTGAAAACAGCAACCAGCGTGTTTAAAATATTTTTCTCAGCCAGCTAATGAAGTTATTGATGATCAGCAGGATGATGCAGGAGCTCAGAGAATTAGTTCTATATGAAAGGGACTAAACTGTTTCATGAGGTTGACTTCATCAGTGACAATTAAATAGCATTGCCCAGAAGCAGTCTCTAGCTCAGGAAATCTATACATCACAGCATGTCAGGAAACAGGAGGGTGTATCTGTGGAAGGGTGGCTCAATTTTTGCTCCATATGCTTAGGCCACTGTGAGACACTTGGCAAATGGACCTTAAGTCTAATTCATTACAGTATTTCATAATGCATTTTTTGCTAAATTACTCTTTTGTTTATAACCTGTCCTGGTTTCGGCTGGGATAGAGTTGATCTTCTTCTTAGTAGCTGGTACAGTGTGTTTTGGATGTAGTGTGAGAATAATGTTGATTACACACTGATGTTTTAGTGGTTGCTAAGTAGCGTTTGTACTAAGTTAAGAATTCTTCCGTTTCCTGTGCTCTGCCAGAAAGCAGGTGCACAAGCAGTTGGGAGGGAACACAGCTGGGACATCTGGCCCCAACTGACCAGAGGGTAGAACATCACTCAGTATATAAACTGGGAGGAATTGGCTGGGACGGGCGGATCGCTGCTCGGGCATCAGTCAGCAGGTGGTGAGCGCCTGCATTGTGCATCACTTGTCTTTTCTTGGGTTTTGTTTCTCTCTCTTTTTCTTGTATTCCTTTTCATTATGATTGTTGTTATTATTATATTTTATCATTATTATTGTTATTATTATATTTTATTTTACTTTAGTTATTAAACCATTCTTATCTCAACCCACGAGTTTTACTTCTTCTTTTCGCTTCTCCTCCGCACGCTACTGAGAGTGGGGAGGAATAAATGAGCGGCTGTGTGGTGTTTAGCTGCTGGCTGGGGTTAAACCATGACATAGCCATGAAGAAAAACAATAGAGTGTAAGGTTGTTATTTAATCTTTAAGCAGTCACTGTGCACCTGTGCCTCATCTGCTAAATACTGCCTAAGAGAAATAAAAGTCAAGTTCTTACCCCCATACCACCATTGACATGTTTTGTGAAACAGTAAAGTAACGGCTGGCAATTGTTCCATGTTGTGAAATGAGTTGTCTACACCATTCAGAAAAATAGACCGGAAACTAGTGTTAAGCACTTGATTTGGACCTGACTGAAACATGGAGCACTGAATTGAAAACTCATTTCTATCCTTGTGAATAGTTTTGATTATAATGTGTTGTGGAAGATTAAGGACATTTTTGTTCTTCAACAACAGAATTTTTTACTTAAAGCAGACTGAAACACCTTAAGGTTTTATGTATCTACACAAAAGTCTTTTCCTTTATCTGAACAAATGCTGTATAAACTCAGATGGTAAAAATTCATGGAGTTCCATTTGGATTCCTATTCTGATAGTGCCCTGATGGATGTCCTCCAAAAGTTACCTTTAATGCTAACTAGTAATACAATTAATCTTTAGCTCTAGTGTTAAGAAGCTGGAGTGTATCAGTTCTCAGGGTCACGGGAGCCATTCAAGCTGTCACCTCTGCAAGCCCATGCATTTCAATCTCAGCTGGCTACCAAGAAGAGACACTTCATTTCATATGGCTGAGAAGTATACCTGATACATTACTGAAGATATACAAATAGCACAGATTAATCTTGGCTCTTAGGCAAAGTATGCAGGAAGGTCTTCAAGATGGACAAGACATAAGTAGATCAGCTGAACCTAACACTGTTGCAAGTCATTATTTTCATTAAGAGTGAGTGAGCTTCATCAGAGTAGTTGCCTTGATACCAGATGTGGATCTTGCCAGTATAATTAAAATTAGAATGAAGAAAGAGTTCTTCACAGAAAAAGATAAATTCAAAAGCACATGGATTGCTCATTTTGTTATCATTCAGGAGTCAAACTGCCTGAGAGATGGTTCCTGAGTTTATATTACACTGTAAGGCAAACTGATGATTGTAAATTTAAAAAGTATTGCATTCAGGTGATTAAATGAGACAGGTAATACTCTGCAAGTTTTGAAATGCATAACTGAAAATTGATAATTAGAGAAAAAATAAAAGCATGTGATAATGGGAAAAATGCGCACTTAATGCTACCTTTGTAAAACACCTACAAATACTGACTAAAAATGTAGTGATCCATCTCTTATACATCCATTCAGAGCTCTTGCAGCTTACATTCATTTAGCAGGATCTAAAGACATTTGTAAACTCCTATTAAAAAAATGGAAGAAAAAAAAGGAAAGAAAAAAAGAAGGAAAAAAGGAAAAAGAAGGAAAAACCCAAAAAACCTCACCACCCAAACCTTACCTGCCCAGCTTCATGTCAGAAGCTATGTCTTCTCATTAGGTAATATTTTTCCCAGGATTTAGAGTAGCTGGCATTTGATGCCCCAGAAAAGGAAGTGCCTTAAAGTAAATTCTATTTTCTATATATACATTCTTTTCTACTATATTTGCATGCTAATTTGTTCTGTCTAAAACAAAGATAACGTAACTTCTGTGTAGCAGTTGAAGATGAGCATATTGCACTCATCTTTTAGTCTGCTTTTGGGCTTTCCTGGAGAGATGGAGGGACTAGGAGTTCAATGTGGGTAAAGAAACTGGATTTACTATTTTCAGAGCATGACTATGCACTTGAGCCCTGGGGATTTTAAATGCCTGTGTGTTTGGCTGATCCTGCACATACTGTTTGTGATAAAGTATAAGGCAGAGAAATGTCATGCCTGCAATGTCTTTCCCTAATTTTCATCCTTTATGTGTCATCAGTAAGATCCCATGCATCTCTCATCCTCACATTGCAGCAGGAAAGACAAATTATTAAGCAAAAGTATGCAGAACTTCTAAACTCAGGATCCCACTCTGTGGTACAGTGAGATTCTTACTAGTCATCTCCCTGTATGTGGGATTTAAGTAATAACTGTCCCAAATTGCCAGACATGTAATCTGCCATTGAAATGAATTCAAAGAGTGTTCTGAGAACACTGAATGTTTCAGTAACATAGTGGCTATGGCTGTGATTTTCATGTACATATTTAAATTATGAGTAAGTTGTGTTGTTTTTGAAAGTTAATGTTTGTCTGTATATTGTTAAACACAGGGCAATGTCCATAAAATCTTGGAAAAATGCAATTTACCACTTACTGGGAAACAATGTGTAAACCGCATCATTACAGAGAAGGTAAAGTACTGTTCTTGAATCCTTGTCAATACTTTCCTCCTCTATCCCTAAGAAGGGACACTTAGTAAAAGTAGTAAAACTTAGTAAAAATGAAGAATATATTTGGTATCTGTTGCCAATGAAAGGTAAAAATTGCCTTGGAGTTCAATTGCAGAGGTCTGGGGGCTAATATTTTTCCTTTTAAAGCTTTCACCATTAACATCTAGCATACTGGACTGTACTCTTAGACACCTTTAGAACAAAGATGCCATGCATAAAAAGTATGCAGAGTGTGTATCTCCTTATTTTTCCCAAAGTATTCCTGAAAATTTGCCATGTAAGATGCAAATCCTCAAACACAGCTGTAATCACAGCTTGGTTTTTTTTCCAGCAGAGCAACAACTGTGTAGCATGTCTATGTCAGACGATTGGCATCTTGGTGTATACTACAGACTCTTTCAGAGAAACAAAACCTGGAGCTGTAGCAGGGCTTTAATTCTTTTGTCCTTACTTGATTGCATTTGTGAAGCAGTTTACTCTCCAGTGCAAGTACATGTGAGCATCGGATATTGCTGCTGCTCAAAGGGCATTAGTGGATCTTTTCAGCAAAGGATAAGTAACTTAAGGTTTTTGCTGTAATCACACTACTTTTTTTATCAGTGTTTACATTTTTCAGGGCTTAGAGTAGTCCCTCTGTGAGCCATCTATCATACTAAGTGGAATGTATCAAAGGTGCTGATGTAGAATTTGCTTTCTCCTGGTGGTATAGTGCTACTGTAATTTAAAGGGTTTTTTCTCTACAAAGTAACAGAAAATAAATGAAAATGTGGAAGTTTTTCCTGTCTCCTACTAACTGGCCACATACAAATGTAAGGTACAAAAAAATGAATGAAGAAGGACTGACAGAAAATAAACAACAAGCAAACTTCTCTCAGACTCACCACTTGTCAGATCTTGTTGCTTTATTAGGAGATGACACAAATGTACAACAGTACTTGGATAGTGTTGCAAATTCTGTTTCCACACTAGCTGCCTAGTTTGTATGTTCCTTATGCCCAGCTTCTTTTTTAAGACTTAGAGGAGCTATTGTTTTTCAGTCCCATAGATCAGTTTCATGTGCCCAGAGGACAGCTGAACTTTAGTACACTTCTGTAATGAGCTTAAGACTTCACTTTCATTTCAAGTTCAACTTCACCAGTCTTTGCTACTGACTTTTTTTTTTTTTAAGGAATAGGACTATAGACCTTATGGTTTCCCTGGCAACTAGCTTGCCACCTGTGTATGTCCCTCTGGTAGGCACCATTAAACTGCACATGATTTTACAGGTGTTTTTATTTGATGCACTTGTGAGCCTTGGAAGTGGAGAGCATATCTTATGAAGACATGAGAAAGAACAGCCTTTGCTCCTTCAGCCACTTCCTCCCAGGCTTTCTATTAAAAATACAACAAGAAATCTTGTCTTTCATTGCTAGCTTCTGAAAATACTAAAATTTGCACTGGGTGTGCAGTAGCTGTTGGAGAAGCTTATAATCTGGCAAAGGTGATCAACCACCCTGTACCACTCTACTGGCCTTAAAACGAAATAGAAGAATGAGGGAGATATTGTCTTTTTCTGTTTTCCTTCATGATCTCTTGGTGAACATTGTCTTGCAGCAAAGAATGTCTCACCTCCCAGTTCTCACCAGATTGGAGCAGCAGACATGGTCCTCATTTCATGCAAAGAAGAACAGTTGCATTTTTTTTCCCACGAAACTAACACATCTCATATTTAGATTACTTCAGCTACAAATAAATGTAGCAAAAATCTTTATTGGTCAGTCTGAAAAGTGAAACCGATTGATAATGGCATCTTTTGTTACTGAGGGAATGCTACCTACTTCAGTACACCATTTTGTACAATATTACTACTTACATCCTCATTTTCTGTTTTGATAATAAAAAATCATGTGCTATTTGAACCTGACAGGCTGTGTTTGATGTGGACAAGAAGAAGGGATTGACCCTTGTGGAAATCTGGGAAGGACTGACAGTGGATGATATCAAGAAAAGCACTGGCTGTGACTTCACAGTAAGTCGTTTTACAAACGAGTATAGTTAGACTGGTGTCAGAACAAGTATTCTCCACAAATACTCATCACATGAAGACTTGTAGATGCAGTAAGTTTCCTCCTTATAGATGCAGGCTGGGTAGATTACCTGTGGGATTTACAATGAAAGTAAGAAAATAATTTAGGGCTAAACTAGTATGATTATGTTGGAAGCATTAAAACTAGGAAAAACAGAAGAGATGGAGAAATGACTAAGAGTAAAATGACAATGTGGAGAGGGAACTTTTATGATCCTTTGAAGAGGGGAGCTGATTCATATCTGAGAGGTGGATGAATATTTATTTTTCCACTGTGTACGTTAGTAACTCTCTGTTGCTAAGTTTTCATGCTATCTTTAGGTGGGGTTGCGAATCTTCTCCGCAGGGGTGACTACACGTGTCCACTCTGTGTTAGTAGTGCCAATCAGTTAAATACTCTGCTGTTGATATCTTTGCTTTTTCTCTCCCATTGCCTTGTATGAATGAAACTTATGCTCTGCATTAATCCAGAAAGCTACTGCCTTTTGACCTTCACGTTCATTCTCAAGTCTCACTTAATGCTAACACAAAACTGGCTTATTAAGGGAAAGCTGTAGCACACTAAATTGTAAGTGATTGCATATGTGTGGTTGATAACATGTAGTTTCTTCATGGCCTTCTCCTGCATGCACATTACAAAATCTTTTCTTCTGTGTTGTGAAGTCTTTTGGGGCAGGTCAGCCCTCCTTTGGTGAGGACACCGAGTATGACAGTATACAAATTGATTTGTACAACTAGTTGGGGAATGTTTGGTAATGAAGTGCAATACTCTTCCTCTTTGTAGAATTTCATGGTAGGGCTAGGACATGTAATTGAAAGATTGCAGAGCAGTTAGTGTATGAAAGAGTTTGTTATTAAGGCTTTGAGCATACTATTGGCAGTAAGTAAAACTTCCTGAGCAATGAGCCTGTGAAATTTCATTCATTTCCTGTGTCCGTAAGAGAGCATTTGTCATAACTAAATATGATCATGTATGTTTTTGTTAGGGAGTTTTAAATATTTTAAATAAAGAGCTGTTCACTTCTGAAAATACATTTGTTTATCTGCGAAAAATTGTTCAGTTGAAGATGGTTGACCTGCAACTGCAGAGTGCAGGAAACTGCTACAAAATCACTTTGCTCCATTATTAATTTTCCATGTAACATTTTATGGAAGTCATTATTATTTTTTAATTTACAGTGGAAGCAACCTTCCATATTCAGCAATTCTGTGTGCAAAAGAAATTATTCATTTAGCTTCTGACTGTGATTTACGAAAAATGATCAATTTTTAAAAACTTCAGTAATGTCAGGACTTCTTTTTCTTTGGCTGATCAGGCTGTCAAACAGCTAGCATCCTAAACGAAAACATACCTATTGCAGTCAGTCACTTTGTTTTGTTCTTGCATATTTAATTTGAGGATTAACTTCATGATGAATTTGAAGGTGCCATGTTTAGTATGCATTTTAATATACTCAAACTACAGGAAAGGACTTTTGTTGTCAGAAGACACTAGTCCTTATGTGTTCCAAACCTGCCTGTTTGGAAGGAGCCTGTTTGGAAAGAGTTGGTTTCTTTTTGGTTCTGGTGACCAATACGTATGTATTTAATTGAGCACATGTTACCCAAAGTACAGTCCAGCAGCCTAGGCTCAAGGCAATGAAAGCAGAAGCAACCAAAGAATTCAGTGAAGGAAGTTATAAGCTTAAAATGATGGACTGTGAGATCAAGCTTTGCAGCAGCATGGTGGATATGATAGGGCAAGACTATCAGGACAAAAGAAAAGATTAATACCACCCACTGTCCATCAGTGCTTTCCTGTAATTGTTACAAAGGAATGGTATAAATTTTGAATCTTTAGGATAACCTGAAGTTAGCAATTGATGAGAGGTATTGCAGCAATCCTCCATCTAGGTCCCTGGGATCTCTCACTGGGATCAGGAAGGGACGCTTCATTTCCTGGTTCTCCTGAAGGCAAACTCCAGCGCAGTCTTGCTTTGTACGGCAGCTGTGGCCATGCATGAAATCACAAGCTGCACTGAAGGAGCTATGGGCATGAAAAATGTAGATGCTGTTTGGTTTATACACTTTCATATACTTATCTTGAAAGCGTGCGGCTTACATAAAAGCTTGCAAAGCAATGGTTGCTTGCAGAACATGTCCTTCTGCCAAGGTATGCATGAGGGTCAGCATTACCTACTGATTGGTAGTTCCAAAAGGGCCTGAAATCTCTATATTGCTGCAGATGAAAAGCATGAACCACAATGATTTGTTTATTAAAGCCATGGCATGGAAGACCACTAGCTCTTCCTTCCTTACGCCCCGCTGCCACCTAAAGAATGTTTCCAGGCCACAGTGACCCAGTCCTCCTCTCATTGAAATCCTTACCAAAACTTCTGTTCACATCTGTGACAGCAAGACTGGATAATGTTGGACCCTTGATGGCTTTGCTTTTTGTATACAATAAACACCTACAGCTCCTTCACTAAGTTTTCAAGCTCAGAAAGAAAATAGAGATTTCAGCACTGTGATAGGCATTTGTTCAGAATGCAGCATCCTCAGTCCTTTTTTCCACATTTCAAGACTCTGCCTCAGGCTTCCTTGCAAGAGTAACAGTTGTGCTTGTGATTATTTATGTTCACTGAATGAGACATCTTGTTCTTGTTTATATCGGTGTCAGGAACTTCAGTGATATTGTATTGCTACAGCAAAAGCAGGTTTTTTGGATTATATGTTTTGCCAGTTTGAAACAGAACTAATGGGTGGAAGATGAGATGTTGACTGTTTTCTAGCAGCTTTCTTCAGTGGATGCAGTGAATGATCTGAACTAAAACAAACATCTCTCTAGGTTCATTATAAGTGAGATTTTAAGGGATGGCTGTACCTTTATATCTAACTATCTCTTCCAAGCAGACTACTCCTTTTTGGAGAGGACAACTTTATAGCCTGTATGGCTTGCTTTGAGACATTCAGCTATACAATCCCATTTTCACAGTCTGCTTACTTATTTGGAAAAACATCTCCTAAAGGACATTTGCAACAACAAAATGTCAAAGAAAACATGATTTAGAGTCAACAGTCTTCATTATAGACTGGCTTCATATAAAAAAATAAACAATTTTCCCTTGATTTTACTGTGCTGTGAAGACAAAGTGTTGGCTTATCTTGCACGCTTAAATCAGATTTGCTGCTGCCTAGCATATAGATCACCTTGGCAGGTAATCTGTTTGGGCTTGTACTGGCTTACACAGTTGGTGAGACCATGAGACGACAGACTGAGAACCATACTTTTGCAGATGTATTTCATTATAAAAATAATCAGCATAAGTCAGTCTGGGTAAAAATTCCCTGTCGTCCCCACCCCCCCTTTTTTTTCTCTTAATCTAAAAGCTCAGTTTTACAAATTGATCTTAAAAGATAACATGGAGTTTAGGAAAAGCATCTGCCAAGGAAACATTAAGTAGTTGAATAGCAATTGACTAGTGTATGTTTAAAAAAGAAATTGACTGGCCAAATTTGAGCCAATAAGTACAGAATAATAGAGGATATGGTTTTATCTTCTGGAAGTACATTTTCCTTTGAGGAAACAGGCTGTTGCAGGATTGAGTTCATTTTTAAATGGATGTTGTGTTTTTTCCTGATCAATCACCCCCCCCACTGCAGAAGTCACATTAGGAACAGATATTAGTACAGAAGCTGATGCTAGAATTATGGTTTGCTTTTATCTGCAGTTTCAAATAATTAGGAGTTAATAAGGGATAAACAACTTGTATTATTTTATCAAATATACTAACACGGGTTTTTTTTGAGGGGCTGTTTTTACATTCTGGAACAATAACTTGCTTTTGCACGCCTGATAAGGTCATTAGAAGTTACTAGGACTCAGCATTGTTCAGAATCAGGCCTTGAAAGAACTGCTTGCTATAAAGAACATAATGAAATAAGGTTAGGGCTGTTTGTGTAGCTGAAGAGGGTAGTTTGGGGTTGGAAATCAGAGTCAGTAAGCTTGAATTGCAGGGATTCCCTGAGTCTGTGTGTCATCTTACCAGTTTAGAGGCTGCATACATGACTGCCCAGGCAAACTGCTCCTAGTACACCTACATGTTGAACGTTAGCAACGTATTTTGAAGCTTCCAAGATAAGCTGTTCTTCCTGTAAGTGAAATAATATTAAGAAGGTGTTGCTTAGGGGGTACTGTAAGAAAGTAGCAACTCTGGCTGCGTACTGTAAAATAGTCTTGATTAAGCACATTCAGCCCTTATCAGATGCTGTGCTCTTAGCACAGGGTGATACTGAATTGACTGACTCTACTGGGATTTAAAGCAGTAGACTCAGGGGGCTTTCTGCCTTTCAGACTTAATTACTCCTTGTTTTCCAAGCACAAACCATCTCTTTTGTTACATTAGCATTTTTCTGCTTATTTAATCACGTTTTATTTAGAGCACACAGTTGTATTTGGGTCCAGTTCTGAGTGATGCTGGGTTGTCGTCACCTCTGTTATCTTCAGCAGGCATTGTGGCACTTTAGCACTCATGGGGATTGGACCCTTTCTGAAGCAGATAGTGGTACACACAAATGACAGCTGTTAGCATCAGATGTGCAGACATTACATTTAACATAATATGCTCATTCAAATGTAAAACACTCGAGGTTTTGATGGCACCAAAATCTACGACAGCAAAAAACCAATAATCTCCTCCAGTAATTGCCTTTTGTCATTATTTGCAGAATATAGATTTTAATGGTGCTATCTTCATCCTCCAGTTTTTGCCTTTACTTCAATGGAACCATCCCTGGGTGAGGCAGAAACAGACCCAAGTCAAGTGAGGCACCTAGGCACTTGGAGTCAGAAACGTTGAAACATTTCTGGAACTAGTCCAGGAATGCTGGTGCACTGAGGGAGTTCCTCCAGCTCCTCTACACTTGTACCTATTACACCTTTTTATTATCCTAGTTCACACACAACTTTGAAAAATCAATGAGCAGTTTTCATCCGCTGAAAACGTTTCATTAGCATTTGATACAGTAAACACATTCTTCATGAACTAAGCCACTTTGCTCAGTGGCTGTTCTCATAAGTTTATAAATGATGATATATAGTGGCTGGAGGAAGGATAATGTAGAAATCTAACTGGTGGTAGAGGAAATACAGCCCTGTACCTCTAAAAGAAAGAGGCTTTAATGCTTGGAAAGGCCTTTATGTATCATTCTTTCATGAGTTAGCTTCTTCAGTACCGTTAAGTGAAAAAGGTGGGATAAGGAGGCAGAAGAAATGCAGTATGTGATGTTTCAGTGGGACACATTAATCAACTAGGAACCAGATTATCTGTGGAACTGTTTTTCATCCTGAACAAGTAAGATCACATGAGTTATTTTTGTTCTTCATCCTGGGGCACCTATTTAAATAGGACTGGGAAGCGGAGATATTTAAAGAGGCTTGGATATTCTGTGGAGAGCTTTTCCTCTGCGTATTTGTGTAGACCTGCAGTCAGGGGTCAACCGTTGCTGCTCTTCAAAGTCTTCTCTGTATTGTTCCCATTTAGACCTTCTTTCCTCATCTAGTTTCCTATTTAGGCTTACTGTGTTTTATTTTTAGTCTCCTGGATATCTTGTAATATGACTAATTGATTTTTACGGGTATATGGAATTAAAATAATATAATACCTAAGTGTGTCCTCACACAAAAAAATGAATATGAATGGAAAAAGGCAAGTTAAAAAAATAAAAGGTAAAATTAAAATATTGAACTGTATCATCATCAAACAAACCAAATGTGAATAGAAGGCATATTTTTTAAAAATAGATAAAATTAGAAGTATTGAATTATATCATCATCAAATTATCAAATCGAATGTATACATATACCATAGGTACAGGATGTGTGTAATATATATATACATTTGATTGTATATCCCCTACTAATATGCACATTCCGAAACTCAGTTGACTGCTTCTGTGCAGACCCAGCATTGACAGACAGCATCCTATCTCCTGGTAGGTGGAGAGGAAAAGCAGAATTAACTTGGCTATTGAGCAAAGAAGGGAAATCATCAGTTTAAGATTCCATGGCATGCTTGTTTTAATACTGCAGTGGCAATTCATTCATTTATTGAATATAGTCTGTTTTGTTGCCTCTACATCATTCAGTGTGTTGATGTGTGAATGCAAGTGGATTAGAAGGTGATAGCTGAAGCTGTTGCCCATCTGCAGCTGTCTCTCCTATTGCTGTTCATGGTAAGTGCAGCCCCACTGTACATGAGCTGTGACCATTTATGGGCCAGTGTATTAACTAGGCCACGGCCTATTTTTGAGTTATGTTCGTGTGCCATCTTGTACAGTGTGTAATTGAGGAGCTGCTTCACTTCAGTTCAGCTATCCCTTCTGCTGACATCGGAGGCCATCTGAGAAGATCATGCAGTTAGCAGGGGCAACTGCAGGTTCAGCTGCCCAAGTTTGATCTACTTGCATTCTTAAATAAATAATCCAACTCAAATAAATGAAGTTTAGAGGCTGGATACTAGCATCAAACATATCATGTATTCCTGCATCAGAAAATTTAGTTGTAGGTGTTTATCTCTAATATACTGCAAATACATCAGTTTAATTATAGTGTCTCTAGTCTTCAGTGGTACATCGATAGAGGTGGAAGTGAACGGTGGGTTGTACTGCTATATCTGTATGCCAACTGTTGTGTTTTTTCCCTTCTATTTGCTAGGTTTCGCCAAAACTAATACCAATGAGGCAGATTTAAACGTGAAATACAGACTGGGCTTAACTTGCCAGAAGGCTTGTTTCCAAATGGGATCTCAGTGAAGAGAAATCGATGACTGTTTTGCAATTTTACTTCTTTTTTTTTTCTTTTTTTTTTTTGAGGGCTTTCTAAGTAGTTTCCAGATAGTAAAACTCAGGCTGTGACTATCAGCCTAAATTGTATTTTACTTTCATAACATTACCAATTTTAATGGAAGGGTGAATTTATTCCCTAAATTTTGAATATTGCTATACTAAAATGTTAATGAACATTGTCAAAAAAATGCCTTGTAGTATCTCTGCCAAATACTACATTTTTTACACAGATTCAGAAAATGACCATGCAAAGCTTATGATTGCCTCTGCTTTTCCTAATGTCGTTAAACTTACAAATCACTCCATTGCTCTGGAACTACAGCACTTAGCACGCCCATTCTTCTGTAAAGGTATGGGCTTTTTTTCTGGAGTGGTCTGGAGTGGTCTGTAGCAAAGGTATGCAGCGGTAGACATCAGGAATATGGACTTCCCTCCTCCTAAACCTTTTCACCAGTCTGTGACAAAACTCTTTATACCAGTGGAAATAACTGGGTCCTTAGCCCTGAATGTATATGCTGTTTCCACGGTGTGTGTGTGTTCGCATTAAGAAGCCTACACCTCCTGAAGTCCAACTCTGATCCCTTCTATTTAAACCATACAAACTAGACTGGGGCTAGTATGAAGGAGGAAGATAATTAAAAGGTCTCCAACCCCATGCAGACAGCTGGCAGCTGCACAGTTGTCCCACATAAACTGCTCTTACTCTCCAGATACAATCCTCCCCAGCCCCATTCAAAGGCAAATGAAGATTGTTTAACCTAGAGAAACAGGGGAGGAGAATGTTGTGGGCACTTGGAAGATTTCTTCTGAAGGGAATACAGTTGGTTAAGGGTAAAAGCCATAAGTTTGCACCACTTGCTGATCAAGGCATCAGCAAAAACTAAAGAGTTTGGAACCCGAACTCATGATAACCAGAATGAATGCCATGAGACAATCAAAATGAAAAGTCACTCTCTCGTACTGGTTCTGCTATTTGATAAAGATCTTCCTTTCCTTGTTATTCGTTACAAAATGACTGCTATTTTTGCAAATAGGTGATATGACAGCATTGGATCTCACATCCCAAATCAACACAATATATCTTTATTATACAGAGCATGAATTGACTGGAAATCCGCATTTCTAAAAAACAGTGTTCTCTCCAAGTATAATGATTTCTGTCATTCATATAAATAGGAACACTTAAAACACTTCAGTTAAAATAGTTCCTGACATAATATTTGACATCAGGACTGGAGCAGATTAAATGACTGAAAAACATGTAAAATGTAAATGCGCAAATAAATATATATATATATACACACACACAGACACACACCCCTATCATACGTATGATAAACAGTGTTGGGATATGGTATAGAAGGGCATTCTAATAGTAGATGGATGAGGTATTCACCGTAGTCAGTGTGTGTAGTGGAAGGAATGTAACACATTTCTAGGGAACCGGATAGGAAAATCCTGCAATATTTAGCTGCTGTACTAGCCTTTGTACTGCATTTTTCCATGCTAAAATAAGAAGTGCTTCTCTTGCATGTGACAGTTATAAAATTTGGCTTGATCCACACATGGGTTTTACAGCAGTTAAACTGTTTTGATTGGAGAGATTATTTCTTTTTAGTTGCACTTACTCTAAACAATTCTTCAATAATTTCTTGTCAATACAAGAATAGATTATCCTTCTTCCCACAAAGGAATAAACAAAATGCCTTTGTAAGCACCTTTACGCTAGTACAAAAGTACTTCCATAATCCTAATTTGTATGACTTGAACTCATGGGTGCTAATGGATGGTAGGCCATTGTATAGCCTGAATGTGTAGGCAAGACCTGATGCTGAACCCATGGGAAAGAAACGTGTCATACAGAGACTAGTGCTAATTTCATGACTAAACATATACAAGTGATTTGGTTGATCAGTAATTTGCATGCAAGACTTGAAAGTACATTGATCAAAGTGCTCCAGAGTATTTTAACCCTGGATTAGCACAAGTTAGTTTTTACCTAGCCTTAGTTTTCACCTGTTTTCTTTATTTAGGTGTATTCCCTATATTACTCACTCATTCCAACAAGTTACTTTTTTAAAGTTTGGCCATATCTATTGCGGTGGAGGGAGACTTAAATTCTGCTCACAGAGATTTTGCAGATTGAAAGTCTCTATATAACAAAAAGTGACTCTTTTAGCTCAATGTGAAATAGTTTTGATTTTGGATAGAGCAGCCCAGAGGCTTCTTCCCCAATCCATAAAGACACTTCAGTGACAATTCTGACCCTTGTGGTGCTGTACAGAGCAAAAGGTGCCTATTTTTGCCTTCAGGGCCAAGGGTGCGTGAAGAGCTGCTCTGAGGGGATGGTTGTGATCCCTGAAGGTGTCTTGTTCATCGTCACTCAAAGCTCTCCTAGAGAGTACCCAGGATGGATGCTGGGTTTAGGGGAGGAGTATAAAAACTATTATACAGGAGAAGGGAGTTACTATTAGCTTATCCAGAGGAAAAAAATATAAATAGCTGGGGAAGTCTTAAATAAATCTATAAATTAAATGTCGATCTATTGCAATTACCTATGCTACATTAGTTGTAGGACTGATTAGTTAATTACAGCAAACATTTACTGACATATATAAAGTACAGGAGAAGTGTCTGAGGGCACCATCAGGTTTATGCTGCTGCTGCCATAGAACTATGCTTTGCTGGCATACGCACAGAAGCCATAGTTGTCATTAATATATGGCTATAAAAAGACTAATGACCTGGTAATGTCTGGGAGTTCAGCACCTTGGTTTCTGATGCAAAGAATTAGGAGCCAAGAACTCCTGAGTTTCAGCTTTTCTAGCTCTCCACTTACTGCCTTGAGAAATGTCATCTGTGCTCTCTGCCTTGTCTCCTGTAGGTGGAAAAGGAGATATTATTATTCCTACCTCACAGGGATGTTGTGGGGAATAACCAGCTAAGGTCTGTGCAACAGGTTATTTTTTCTCTTCAGCTTGGAGATCAAGAGTGTGGAAGAGTACTTGAAGACTGTCATACATGCTGTATATTTGAGTTCTGTGTCTTCTCTTAATTTGTATCAGTGTTAATGCAAGAGAGCAAAAGTCAATATGGTGCTGAAAACCGAGAAGAAGGGAGAACAGGCTCTCTCCGTATACAACAGTGGTGCAAATATCTGCATGTCACAATTGAATTTTTTTATCTTGAGGACATTATATTGTAGTAGAATATTGGTATTGTTATGAAAACGTCATGTGTCTGCACAAGCTAATTGCAACAAGCTGTGACTCCACTTTTTTAATTGATTTGTAAAGTAGGATTAGAAATTAAAGCACTCATAAGTATTTCCCTCCCAGTGGACCCAAGTCTGGTTCATAGGTAAGGTATACTCTGAGCAGTAGTTGCGATGATTGGTATGATAGGGATGAGAGCTTCTCGTTCCTCTTTGGTGGTTGATGGTATGCACAAATCTTTATTGGGACATCACTGAGATCATCCCCTGCTTGACAGCATTTCACAAGACAAGGACAGCTGATACTCTTTGTCCTGAAGAAGATGATGATTCTACTATATTATCACATTGGACTTATTTCACTTTATATTTTATTGGCTTTTGTCATGAAAAAGCAAAAAAAAGAAATATTATAGAAAATATAGTTGTACTGTAAGCTCTGCAAACTAAACGTCAAAGTCCTCTATGTATTTGCAAAACAATCAATAAAATAAAGATTAAAAATCCCAGGTTTCATCTATTGTTACCATTTTTCATGGTGTTCTGTTCTGCCATTGGGGTCAGTAAAAGATGTGTGTTGTGTTCACACCAGCATGTCACATCTCAGCACAGGCAAAAACCTCAAGGTCTTGGCTGAAGGTAGAGGGATTTGATAAACAGAAATAATGAAGCTCAGAACTCAGCTAACTGCTGGATTCTCCGTGTTCTCCGATTCTCTTCTCACTGATGTCTCTGTTGGGTCAATCTCAGACATAATTATCACATTCACTTTCATAATTACTTGTTTTTCAATCAAGTCAAATAATGGACTACATATTTAGTCCTTAGAGAAGAGATTTTTTATGTTTTGATTAAAACTGCTGTAGAAATGATAGCATTTGAGATGTTAATCATTGATGTTAGTGTGTGGCTGCATTCTGAAAATAGTACTAGATGACACATGAAGACAGATTCCATTAACCACCTGGTGAACAATAAAGTAGATGATGGCAGAGTGACAAAAATGCTTGTCTGTGGGTAGTGGGGTCATTCTTCCATACATGTCTTAAGGTCATGATTAAATATGTCATAGTATCATTTTATCTTCAGTATCATTGGAAAGAAGGTTGATAAACGTGAAGGAAAATGTTTAGGCTCAGAAAAAAACTTTGATGATTGGCTCTGAAATGAAACTCTTCAGTAATTTATATGTGTGGTCAAAATCTAACAGTCTGTCACCCCTGTGAAGAAGGGTACAAGGTAAGTGCCAAAACTACTGAGATAATACACCAGTCTTGCAGCTCTAAAATCCACTCATACAGATGTAGAAGGTAAAATTTTCCTCTGACAAGAGGAGAAAGAAACCAGTTGGCTACAGGCATATCTGAGCAGTATCTTCTATATCTTCTGTTGCCTATTTTACAGTACCCCATCATTTCTTGCATGCACTGCAGTATTCTGAGCCCCTCTTCTGCCCATATCCATCTGCTGCTGTAGATCATGGCTCTGAATATATCCACACTGCAGTATATGTGGCAGCTTTTAATGGAACAACTTCAGGGGATAGCTTCTGGGGGAAGGAACTCCTTTCCTGAATATATTTACATTGCATCATATTTTGAGGCTCCAGCAAAGGTGATAGCAGCTATTGTGTTTGTGTTGCAGAAACTTGCTGTGCCTGGTTCACATATATGTACATACTTCGAAGAAGTGAGAGCGTGGAAGAAATTCTGGCCTTCAAGGCCAATAGGTTCTCCATCTGCCTCCCATGGTATTTACATTTTATTTATTGTATTTTATTACTGTAATGGCTTGCAAAACCAAATAGAACATTACTTATTTGCGGGAGCAGTAGAACCTATGACTAGAATTTCTATTTCCATGCTTTTAAATCTGTCCCCTGAACATGCAATCCAGACAAAAACTTAAATTTGTGTAAAGCTGTGACAGATGCTTAGACTGTAGCTGCTGCAATGCTTTTGGGCATTGCCACTGCTGCTGTTGCACTGGGTGAGAAGTGCTGCCCTCAGTGCAGTGCAAATCATCACGTTTGTGACAAGCCTGTGCCTGTATGAGATTCACAAGCTGGTCTGCACCTGCCTGACTGCTGAAGGGTCTCAGCAGGTGTGTAGGTTTGTGCTGTTTTCAACACAGAAGTGGCACAGCCACAGCTCCTTTAGAAAATGGCGATGATCCTTCTTGCCTTGTATTAACTCAGCAAGGAGAGTGTTTGTGAAGGGTCAGTTCCAAACTTTGTTCAGGATTATTCAAAGCACATCTCGCTTGTCCCAGGAAAGCACCTAACCAGCCACTCTGTGGTGTGAGCTGGGTAAGACTGCTGCTTCGGGTGAAGCTGGCTTACTTCGCAGAAAGGATTGCAAGGGCTACGAGGCTGTGAAGAAAAGGAGCAGGAGAAGGTCGTCTAGCATGTAAGTCATTCACCTAGCAGTGGCAAGGCTTGAATTATGCTTCGAAGAATGGCTTTTCTTTTATTAACACAGACTTTAAACTGTGTAAGCAGCTCACTTCCCTTCTTTCTGTCTCCCCTGCATGTAGGCACCTACCTGCATTAAGCCAAGAGTTTCTGGGCAAGCTTGGAAGAGAACGTGAAGGCACCTACAGAACTGGCAGGTCAAGCAGTGAGGTGCCCTGGCACCTCAGCACAGTACAGAGCGAGTTTGCCTTTTAAGATTAGATTGCCTATGTCAGTTACTTTTATTTTTTTTTGGTAAGTTCCTAAATGCTACCTTTGGTTCTGTCAGCTGGAAACTATGTAATACAGAGGTAGAAAATGGAATTGAAAACTTTTGTAAATGCAGGGAAAAAATGTTACAAGAAGCACAAAAACTGCAGCCAGGAGGTGAATTAGTTTGCATAAACTGAGCAAAAGCAATGTGAAAGGCAAACTTGTATGTTACCCCCCCAAAATAAAGGCAAGCCACAGAAGCAGCACATTGCTACCACCTACAGAAAGTATACATTAATTCTAGAACAAATTCAGTCTCATCTCTTCAGGCTTTGAGTTAATAAAGACTATAAATTGGATCTGATGCCTATATCCTGCAACATAGTGCTTCTTCCCCCACCCCTTCAGAAAATCTGGCTGTATGAGCAATTAACACTTTCTCTCCGATCTGTCCAAGAATAAAGCAAGCTGTGTGAGGCTATAGCAGGCAAAGTTGTCTTGTCCAAAAATATCCCTAAAAATACAAACTTTAAAGCTATCATCAGGCACTCTGGCTTGCCTGTCATTTCTGTCTAGTTCCATCTTGCGTTTGCTCCCATAAACCCGACCACCTGTGCTCTCCTTCCTCTGGCATCCTTCTAATCCTAAAGGAGTAGCTCCCTTTGCACAAGGAAGACTGCTGAAGTTTCATTTATTCATTTTAGCAGTCTTCCTGCTTGCCTGTGCTCATTCTCAGGTGAAGGCGAGAGGGTAGAAACGCGTGTCTGTGTCTGCTGAGCCATGGCATTGGGGGAACTGAGACCAGAAGAGCAGAGCTGGTGTGCACTGTGCTTGGATGGATGGCGTGGGCAGAGATGTGCTGGGGACCAGCGTTACAGAGCTACTGCTGAACCTCGGCATGTCTGGTTTGCTGGCATGTTTCTAATGCACTGCTACTCGTGCACCTCCTGCTGGAAAAGAAAAAAAAAGAGATGCATGGTATGTTCTCTCTGTTTTTTATTTCATTTCAACTTGGAAATCACATGGATGTTTGTGTTTGAAAAATGAAAATAATAATGCACTCCTGTGAAGTGGAAGCATCTTAGCAAAAGAGGTTGTAGCAAGGTGACTGTCAGTCTCTTTTCCCAAGTAGCAAGTGATAGAATGAGAGGAAATGGCCTCAAGTTTGCCAGGGGAGTTTTAGATTGGATATTAGGAGAAATTTATTATCAAGCGTTGGACCAGGCTGCCCAGGGAAGTGGTGGAGTCACCATCCCTGGAGGTATTTAAAAGATGTGTAGATGTGGCCCTTAGGAACACAGTTTAGTGGTGGACTTGGCAGTGTTACGTTTGCTGTTGGACTCAATCCTAAAGGTCTTTTCCAACCTAAATGATTCTATGATTCCATGATTCTATGACAGCTGGGGGCTGGCTAGCCCAAGCCCTGGGCAAACTCCTGGCAGCAATGCCCACTGGGGCAAGGAGAAGACATCGGGCTTGGACATGGCTCTTCTCAGATCCTAGATGCTCATTGTATGGGCTGTGCTTAGGGCGGCGGAGGACAGGGCTGTACCACTGTGTCTGTCTGCCTTGGCTGAGAATGACTCAGGACTTCTTCACAGCAAAAGGCAGGGCTGACATCTGGGACTGAAATGACACAAAAACTGTTCTCTGTCCTGTGTGGCAGAGCCAGTGTTGAAACCATCAGTTCCACAAAAAGATGCTTTTAGTAGTATTGCTGATAGTTCCTTCTTCTTTGGGCTTACAGGCTGGTATTTGCTGGTTCTCTGCTGCTGTATTGATTAATACAGACATTTTCAGATTATTCTCTTCAGGCAACCTACAGCCTGGGGCGGGGCTAGGGGGAGCCAACTGCATAAATCTGCTTGCTGTAAACTGAAGGATGGTGAAATTAGTCTGCAACAGCATACCCATGTTTTCATTAAGAGCAATCCAGCATTTTTAGGACACGTTAACTGCTGCAGTGAGGGGAAGAGGCTGCAGATCAATATAAAATAAACCACAGACTTGCAAAGTCCCATTTATAATTTCCAAAGTACTTTCCCTCAGTTGTGCAGGAAAGTAATTCTCGGTACCTAGGTGGGTCAATAGTTACAAATAAAATGTCACAGACCAGTTTGGGTGTGGAGCTGCAAAACTCATCCAATCTGAATAAAATCTCCATATGTTCACGAGGACAAAAGCCTAGAGGTAATCTGTATTGTCACAGAGAAACCAAGAAATGGTGAGAATCGCTGATGGTTTTGCTTCAAAAGTGGGAGAGGCCATGGCTGGTAATTAGTTATCCAAATTACTGCTGTTGTATGTCTCTACCTAACAAGCAGTTTGACCCTTTGCAAAACAATTCTTCTGAGAATATATCAGCCTGAGAGCTTGTTTCTATGGGGATTTTAATTGTGTGGCAGATATTTTCACAGTGGAGCTGAAGGGGGTAGAGGGACCAGGGAGCAGCAAGTACCAGCTGGATGCAGCAGAGGGGGAGCTCGCAGGCATTGCGTCAATGCATCACTGGTCCTGGGGCACCCACCGGAGGTCACTGCTCGTGGCTATTGATTTGGATGGGATCCTCTTTTGGGTGATCTCTACAAGCGCATGTTTAGTTTAAGCATATCTTCAAATCTAATAAATTTAAGCGTGTGCTTGGGGAGCATGGGTTTAGAGGCGAAGGCCAGAGGAAGGCAGATGACAGGCATCCTGACCTGAAAGGGCTTTTTGGCTCCAGCAGAGCGTGACCAGGCAGGACCCGCCAGAGGCCAGGGCATTTGCTTGCACTGTGTGCAGGACGTGCTGCTGTCCTTGGGGCAGAGCAAGTAACAGTGGGACGGGAGAAGTGCTTTGCAATGCCGCTGCTGGTGCGACAGTTGCCCCACGCTGTTAATCCCCATCTCAAAGTCTGATTAGTGCTGTGCAGAGCTGCATGAAAAGGGGAGGCAGTTCGGCAGAGTGCTGAACCCTGGCTGGGATGGGACACATCAGAAGGCTATCATATTCTAACATGACAGACTTTCACAGTAGCTGACAGTTTTACCCTGAAGGGAGACCAGTTCTTACTACAAGACAACCCTATGCACAGCACGATGCTCTGGCTGGTGCAGACGTGGTGGGGAGGTTGCCCAGTGCAGTTTTAGCTAGTTAAGAATTAACTACTAAACATGTATTAATTTAGTGAGATTGTGGCCTAAGGATCCCAGGATTACTGCTCCCAGGTGTGGGCTTTCACCATTGAGTCTCAGTAAATGTTTCAAGCCTGTGGCTTTCAACTATTGAGATGGGCTGCACTAAAATCTAGAAATAATTTAATAATAAGATGATCTAACAACAACATTTAATTTGAGAGGTTCTGTAAAAATCTAGTAAAGAAAGAGTGGAGGAGGAGAAGGGCTTTCCCATTACTTTCTTGCCACTTAGCATGCAAAACTTCATACATTAAAACAGTGCTTCACAGTTTAAGAGGACTTGGGCAAATCAAACCCAGCAGCACCCATACATCTGCATAATTACTGGGGGCCAGATAAGAGGAAACAAGCTCTAATTCCACCACCCCTGTTTGCAGGTGAAGCCTTTGACAATAAAAATGAATACAGCTTGAGTCTCGCTAGTTATATTGAACCTTTAAGGTGGGAAATGAAAAAAAGATAACTGGGTTTGGTGAATAAATCAGCACCATCATCCCTGCTGGGGAATGCGCTGGTTACCTCTATTATGGCAGGAGGAGGTTGGTTCCCTCTGCCCAGGCACTGATGCAATCAACGGGGGGGGCTGCAAAGACAGCTGGAAATGGTGTCCTCAGACCATCCTCACCCACAGAGGGCTAATATCCAAACAGGCTGAAATGACAGAAGAAAAGGTCAATTCTTAGCTGGTTTCTGCCACAAAAGCCCAGGACCACAGAGAAGGAAAGCTGCTATGTTCTCTTAGGTGAATTAAATTGATGGTCTAAAATGAGCATTAATTCCTCTCCAAAGCATGGTTTGCTGGGGTGTTGTGGGCCCCAGGGTTTTGTCGCTGCCCCTGGCTGTGAGGGTCTTGGTGGCAGGGAGCCAGCCCACTCTCACCAGTACCTCTCCACCGGTTTTGTTGCCATTACTGTTTTTTAAGGCATCACAAAACAATGGAGGTCTTTAAGCATGCAATTGAGCTGTGGGGGAGAGATATTATTCAAAGCAGAAGGCTCTTACTTCTATTCTAGTTGTTCAAAGTAAGATTGCAGAGATATTTGCTAATCCCAGTAAACAAAAAATCCCTGCAGCTGAGAACCATCTCCAGAAAGCACAGGCAGAGTTGGCTCTCCCACGCCGTTCCCCCACGGTTTTCCTTCCGTCTTCATCATGTACAAGAACAATACTTGTTTTTCACCCTTTGCCCTGTGTGGGAAAAAAAATAAATTCAATTTTTTTCTTGGAATAAGAGATACTTTTTTTTTTCTTGTACCTCTTCTTCCACAGATGCTAATAGGATAGTCTCAGGATCCTCAGCATGTGTGCATCTGTATAAGTTTAAGACAAAGCAGGGAGAAGCTGGCAGTCAAACATGTTACAGTGATACTAAGTAGCATGGGGCTAGAAATGCTGTGGTTTAAGGATAATTTAGAATTTCTTTGGGCAGATGACTGTCTTGTTACCAGTCCTGGGAAAGGGACTGCGCATCATAATATGAGCCATAGTGCCTGAAAATCCTGTGGTTTGCTGTTGAAGCCACTTGAAATGAGGGAACAGTGAGGCAGCAGGTGAATGCTCAACTTTCAACGTCGCAGAGCTTTTCAGATAACCAAAGAGCATAAAGTTTGCCAATTAGTATTTTGGACAACACCAGAGCTGACAGAGCACATGAAGTGCTGGCAGGGCAAGATCTGATTTCAGCAGTGGAGATGTGCATTATATTGCATGGATAATTTTTAGACAGGTGAAAGTAATTCTTTCTCATCACAAAATGGGGAGTGTGTGTGATGCCAGGGCTGGGGGTACTGATGTGAGCTTGAGGCCACTGCTGCCCTTGGGACAGCTGAGCCTGCAGGCAGGGACCTGCTGGGGGTGAGGATGCTCTGCATGCGCTCGGTTGAGGCTTTGGCTTTTAGTCAGGCCCTGGAATAGTCCCCAGAAGATCTTGGTACAATAAAATACAAAGGAAACTGTGAAAATATCCAGGAGAAGCAGCTCATTTTAAAATTCAGGTGAAGTTTTGGAGAGGAGCGGTTCCCACACTCCCAAGGCCAGGAGAACAGTTTGTTTATTGCCTGTAGCTGGAAGAAGTTTTGTGAAACTTGTTTTAAAGGAAATTTTTGGCCAGTGGTGGTAGTTTCCTGTTACCAGCAAAGTTATTTTTTTTACCTCCCATCTGACAGCATCATTAAAAAAGTTCATCCTCTCACTTAACCTTCACTTCAGCTCTTAATGAGTGTAAAGTAGGTTTGACCATCTGTATATTCTCCCTATTAAATGCTCTTTTCATAATAAATTATACAGTAACTCTCCCAGGGGTGGTAAGTCTGGCACAATAACAGTTTATTCCAATGCAACTATTTTTTTGATGAGAGTAAACCTGCTCCCAAGAGAGCAGCCATGAAGGATGGTGCAGCCTTCAGCCACATCCCTACAATGGGCTCATTTCCCTGGTGTTTTGGCAAAAGGGACTTACAGGACAGCACTGCTTGAGACAATTTCCCAGGCGGCTCACAATGGAAGTCCTTAAGTAACCCTGGAAAAAGGTGAGGCTATTACATGACTATTTCTTGGGACTTACCATGCTGCGTAGAGTATTGCAGGGCTAGAGGGAAGTGCTACATGAAACATGGGGAGAGGCACGCGTTTCTGAATTATCAGTAACGGGTTTCTCACAGAGAAGGGACCTGCTCTGCTGCAAGGTAACACAAGAGGGAAGTGCTCTAGTCTGGCAAACAAAGACTGCCGTCAGCAGGAAGTGTAAAAAATTCCTGATTGTTTCCCTTATCAAAGCCAAAACCCCTCAGCCCTGCCGAAGCTGCGCCGCCTGATTTCACATCAGGAAGTGAATGAATGGGATTTCAGACCGTTTTATTCCTTTTAGCGAGGGTCACTGAAGCAGTTGAGCAGCCTCCCACTGCCTTTTGAAGCAGCCTCTCCAGGACCCTCCTGCATCACCCTCCACAGGGCTTCACCCCTGCTCACTTCTGTGGTCATGCTGCAAACGTGCTGGTTTCAATTTTTTCTCTCGGCAGCATTTCATGAAATTATATTATTTATAGTCCTGTGTCCATTCACATCATCTTTACTTTCTAACAATGAACTTAACAATGCTTTTGCAAGCCTTTGTTATTTGCCGAATGCTGTGGGGTACTGTATTTCTGAGCTAACAAGCACTTCAAAGAGCCTATGATTTGTCTCTTGGGTATGTTATCTTGCTATTAGCTGTAAATAGGGATGTAGATAATGTTTTACATCTGTACCATTAAGAAGCAGCAAATTAGACTCTTCCCCAGCCTCTTCCCCTAGCTCACAAATCTTTGTTAACTCCAGGAAAAACGGAATAAAAAAATCATTGTTTGTAAAGATATGGACAAAACTCTGCAATTCATATGCTTGTGAATATAACAATTGAGATTTTTAACAAGATCTGGTTGAAATTCAATAAATATTCCTTTCCCTGGAAAAACTCCAAAATGTTGCTATTTGTTTTCATAGCAAAGTGAAAAGAAAGCCCAAAGCATCAAAGTTTCTTTTACAAAACGAGATAAAAAGCAATTAATTTCAAATCAACCATTTAGAACATTTTGTTTCAATGAAGTAGATGTTCTATTTTCAATAAGGTGCAATACAAAACAAAACACTTCAGAATGAAAAGCCACTTAAGAATAAAAAATATCGAAATGTTGCTTCTCAGTCCAACTGAAACATTTATTTTCAGTGTATCTGCAAAATAAAATAAGCAGCTTCTAGGTATTCTCTGGAAAGTTTTGTTTTCACAGACTGACTGGGCAGCAGCTTTCGAGCTGCCTTCTCCCCAGCCAAATTTCTGTCTCCTTGCAGGCTTCCTCCACAGGCAAACCAGAGGGCAAAGGCAGGTAGCAAATAGTTGCAGACACTCGAGCAAAAAGTACTGACGTTCTTCCTCCCCAGTGCTGGATTGATTTTGATCAACTCCCAAAAGGCAGGGGAACAAATGCTTTTTAAAATTTTCTTTCCACATTGACAAAACTCCAGCCTTTTGGCTTTTTTAAAGTAATGATTCTGTAGCTGAGATTCTGAAGCTGAAAGGCACAGCTCAGTTTTGGACAGAGGGGCTTTCCAGACAAACAGCCTGTGCTGGACAGTGTGTCGAGGCAATGGGACAGACAAACTGCTCGGGCTCCCCACTGTCCCCCAGCCCCTTGCCCTCCCAAGAAGCTGATGCTTTGCCTGGCCTCTCTGCAAATGTGCCTCCCACTCAATATAACATTTTCAAAAGCAATGTATTCAGAGGTTTGAGGTCCCGGCTGAGCACTCCGAAATCAGGTTTAAACACCATGGATAGTTTTTGAAGACCCAAAGGGGCCAACCTCATCTCATTGCTTGAACTTCTGCCTCAAACCCGTAATACCCCTTGCTTAGTTTGGTAAGGAGTCCGTTTCAGCTAAAATATATCTAAATTAATTTGCTATCAGAGCACCCCTGCTGGGGTTTTGCACTAAATTAAGTTGCGTTTTGAAACTGATTTTTGTTAAAATAGTGCCACTTCCCCCACACACAAGAATTCCATGGCTATAAACATGTGATAACCTGCCCAGAGACTCCCTAAACCTCCATCAGTCACTGACTGATGCATCCCCTAAAGCAGGACAGTTTCTACACAAACCTTATTTAAGGAGACGTATTCTCTCTTGGACACACCACAAAGATTTTTGTGCCAAGAGCGTCTCATGGCAGCCCAGAACATCCCCCTCCTGCATGGCTGCCATGGGTGCAGCCGTGGGTCCTGGCCACAGGCATCCCCACAGATGGCAGAGTTTGGCCAGTCCATGACCGACTGGCATCACTGCAAACATCATCACTTCACTGTTAGCCTTTTTCAGGGTTTTCCTTAACCACACTGAGCATCAGCTCTCTAGTCAACAGGAAACGTCCCACAGGCAGTTTTTTTGCCTTTTTCTTCCACACCTGATTTTCCCTCTAAGCTTTTTCTTCCTGGGAGCAGTGTCATCCCCTGACACTGATAGAAAGGGACTTGTGAACATGCTGCCAACCCGTCTGCTTGCTGGCATGAGGAAACCATTGCAATCCACTAGGTATGCCATTTCTTCACCAAATTCGTATTTGTCCATCTCTTAACATATTAACCAGTGGTAAGGTTGGCATGAGCCAATGTCGGGGGATGCAACGAGTCTACGGAATTCCTGACAGTTCGAGAACAGCGCAACCTTGAGCAGCTTGTAGTATATCCTTGAAGAGTCTGGAAAGATCCGAGAAGACCAGTACAAAAACAAGATAGTGATAAGAAGAACCGTCCTAATGAACTCACCAATCATGAATTGTTAGTTACTAACCAAACCAATCATATACTAACACACACTCCAAAGAAGGGTATAAAAAGGTGTGTTAGAACAATAAAGTAGCCATTTTGCATGATCTATTACTTGTCGTGTCCGTCTCTACTGCGACAAGCCAACCTCTCTTCTTACAACCACAGACTGATTTGTTTTGTTGGTAACTGCCACCAGGATAGAGAATGGATGTGTCTGCAGCTGAGCAGACACCAGCGCCTGTGAATACCTGGTTTGTGGGTGGTGTTTGGAGAAAAGGGAAATCCTTTTATCGCAGGACCAGTGAAATAACTTAAGCAGAGCCATGATTTCCCAGGGAAGCTTGGTGCACTTTCAGAAGATCCAGTTAGCATGAATTTGGACTCAGGGAAACCTGGAATTTGGGAGGGATGTGCCTGCTGACAGGCACCATGGCAGGGACTGTGGTGCTTGAGGTAAAGCTCTGCAAAACACAGCAAGCGCCTGCTCTCCTGGTTTTTCATGTGAAGGTAGATGCGGTTCAGCATAGCTTATCAGCACCTTGCTATGGCAGGCACCGTCCTGCAGTGATGCACACTATGGCCAGAGCACAAAAATTGCCATCTCAACTCATAAGTGCTGGTGATGTATAGGTATCTGCTATAGCAATGACAAATGGAAGCAAATTAAATTTCTATGCAATATTCATAGCTTTCTTAACTGCTCCCTTCCTACCACAACGTGATCCCCTGACATACTGGGCTAATTTTGCTGTGTTTGTTTCACTCCCTCCTAGTTTTTGCTATTGAATTTTACCTGCTCTTCCCTCTGGCTCCACAACAGCTCTTTCTCATTGTCTGATGGAGATCTCTTTAGTCTGAGTTGTTGGGAGAATCATTCTTTGTTAGATTTTAAGATGTATTTTCTGTGTATCCAAAGCTGGTGGGACTTGCATTTCCCATTACATTTCTAAGGAGCAACGATCCAAATTTAGGTATTTTAAGAGAAAACAGGAAATTGCAGTGAGAAACAGCATGACAAAAAATTTTGCCCAATTATTAAGATTTCCTGAAGTTTTGGCTGGCCACATGTTTTGCCTTTTTTTTTTTTTTTTTTTTTAAATAAAGAAGACTGTGTCAAGAATCTTACTAGAAACCAAGCAAATCTGTAAGAGAAATTCACAACAGGCTTTGTGAAATATAAATCTCCTCAGAATGGTGTTACTGTGGCCACAATATAAGACAAAGAAAGTGGTATGATAAAAAAGTTTTTAAAAACTCACTAAAACTCAATTATAAGTGAAACTAAGATATATATGTTATTGGCTGGGCTACAAAAGTTAACATCAAAGTAGTGAATGCACCAAGCTGTTTTAAAATATAAATTGTGTTTTGTTTAATATTTCTTAATTTCTGATGAATTCAGTTCAAAACATTTTGCACACTTTTAATAGCATTGGGTTTGTTCACTCCATGCAACCAAACAACCAAAGCACATGCATTTTCAAATGGTGATCATACTTAAAATGGGAAAGGGGGCAGCTGCAATGGAGATTGTGCTGAGGAGCATGGGTGGGCACCTGAACTTGAAATACAGTGCAACCTCCACAGCAGCAATAGGTGCGGGAGCTCTGCACTTTTGAAGACTACGTGAGAGGTTGGGCTCAACACTGAAGTGTTGTAAGGATGCTGAGGCACGTGATGAGCTGGGCACTAATCCTGCCTCCATGGGTACAACTTCTCAGACACCTGGTGAAGGTAACTAGCTGCTTCACAAAGAATATTTGCTAAGGGAGACTCACCCCACTGCAGGACCCCAACGCACTTACCTACTGCCCCTTACTGCTATTTGCTCCAAGACAAGTTTCCCTTTATTTACTCCAGCTGTGCACTATGCAATTAAGAACAAGGCCAGGTGATGCATTTTCAGTTCCTCTTCTTTAAATCCTGCCTTTTCACTTCCCTCTGTGGTAGTTGGTGATTCCTGCTACTTGGCTTTTGGCTCATAAAAGCCAGCAGTCAGAAGGGTTGCCTGTTCTTTCACTTCCTTCATGTACTCAGAAACGTTTCTAGGAAAAGCAAGCTAAGGTTGTGGTGTTGACTATCTGCATGCAGTAAGGAAAAAAAAAATTATTTTTCTTCACAGAAATATGGGATACCTCATCCACAAAGTGAGTTACTGCACAGTGAGATAATGTGGTACTGGGTTTGCAAACATGGAAGCTGAAACCATGATTTTTGGGTCCTAGGGGAACTGAAACCTGGCTCTGGATACCAGCCTGTAGTTGCTGGATGTGTTAGAGCATGAGGGACTGGGTAGATGCTCCTGTTGTTTTAGTAAGTCCCAATAGCCTTCTTCAAAGGGCTGCCATAGAGTATCTCAGGGAAGCAGGAGTCAGGACAGGCACATGAATAACTTGAGGGTCAGGTACTGCCTTGTCCAAATATGAAGGCAAGGGCATAACTCCTTTCTGTGTCTTTGTTTCTTTGTTTCCCTGCCCCGAGTAAAAATACTAAATTAAAAGATCCCTGAAAGATCAGAGGGGCAAATAAAGTCACAGCAAAGGTTAAGGCACCAGCCTGATGTTGAAGTGTGCTGGGATCTGGTGGAGGTGCTGTGTCTGCTCCAGCCTCAGCAGCCTGTGAAGAGGGAGCAAACTGTCCCAAATGTTACTGCTCCCTACCAGCTTCTGCATCCCCATCCCTGGAAGGGGCTGTTCTGCAACCCAAAACAGCAGGAGCAGCCCCAGGGAAACTGATGTTTATTAATACACAGGCCTTGCAGAGGTCCCTTGCAAAAGACACCTGTTCTCCATGTTGGGCAGAAGAAAGATCCTTCTTTTAACTTAGACCTAAAACTCAGACACTTTAATTGTCTAAATCAGGAGTCACACACGCCCTGCACATCCATCAGTGAAACTGCTGAGCAGTGAAATACCAAGAAGGTTGTGCTCTCCCCCAGTATTCACCTAGAGGTGCTCATAGGTGAGCCCAAGGCATTTAGACAGTGCTGTTAGGAAATTAAATGAACACCAAAGGGATTCTAAGCAGACCAGCTGCATTAGATAATAAAAGGGTAGTGATGACACTGATTGGGTGCATCAGGGCTGGTGTGGTTGGAATGGCCCCGTGGAGAGCAGTAGAAAGATGGGTGAGTCGGCCCCTGCTGTGCTTCCTCCAAGCATCCCTTCCCCTGCAGGTGAAAAAGCCAAGGAAAAGAGAAGCAAAGACTGTCCTAAACTCACAGATGAAGGGCCTTGCCTTTACCAGGTGTTAGCTCACTGCGAGGGCCGTGCCCGAGCTCTGCACTGACATCCAGGCTGCAAACTTCCCAGAACTCTCTGTCCAAGCAGCTGCTCCCGACGGCTGGGTTGAACTGGTAGGTATGTGGTGCAGCAGTGGGCACCTATTGGGAACAGTGTTAAATGCCTTTCCCAGTGTTTGGGGGAGTGCTGCTGCTGCAAAAAAAATGTGAAATCTTGGCTGGCAGTTCCCCCTGGGGCTGTTCTTTGTGGCACAAGGGATGGCTGGGTGCTGCAGGGAAGCTGACAGGCTTTGGTCCACTGCAGGCACAGATTTACTGAGGAGGCCAGTGAGTTGCAACCAGCAAGCGTGCTGCCAGCGTAGGCAATGGGATGAGACAGTGCTTGAGTGTTCCTGCTTGTCCCCAGGATGGAAAGGCACCTGGCAGCAGGGGATAGCAGGTCCTCCCTGGCTGGTACCATGTAAAATGTTTGCTGGTGCTCAAGTCTCACTGTAAGCTGATTCACTGAATAACAGAGGGATTAATATTTGGAAAGGGCAAGCCTGAGCAAAAGACAAGATATGGTGTGTGTAGTCTGCTTGTGCTCATAAACCTGCAGGTAGGATCTCAATGGGTCATGGTGATGTGCTCGGGCACCGCAGAGCCTGTGCATGCAGAGGGCAGCCTGCCCTGCTCACCTCAGGGCATGGCAGAGGGGTCAACTGCTGCGGGAAGTATTTTCATGGAAGAGGACTTACAGATTGCACGCAGCAGCAGACGCTTTCTAGTTCTTTGTGTTCTTTCATCCATGTCTCTTGTGGTTGGACTTGACCTTAAAGGTCTTTTCCAATCTAAATGATTCTATGATTCTTGACTTAATTTAGTGGGAGATATATTTGACTGGACACATCTAAAGTGGGTGCAAACTGACTTTTATAGTGGTGCTAAGCATAAGCAGAGAGAGAGAGAGGCTACTTTTTACATTGCCACATGTTAGAAAAGCTGAAACTGAAATAGTTGTGATGGTGGTATCATGCCTATCAGGTCATCCCTGATGCCTTCGGCAGCCCAGAGAGGGTGTGCAGTCTCCATCTGAGAGAGGAGAGAGATGCTCAAAACCTGGAGAGAGGCTCAAAACCTGACTGGATGCTGCTCTGAGCAACCTGCTTTGGGTGACATGCTTGAGCAGGGGGACTGGACAAGATGACCTCCAAAGGTGCCTTCCTACCTCATGCAGCCTGTGATGTTACAAATGATGAGCTCTTAGAAGCTTTGGCATTCTTGTTTCTGAAGCTCCTTCCTATTGACTTGGAGTGAAAACGAAATGGTTGGTGGATTAGTCCCCCTTTCCCTCTGGTGAATGGCTGTGTTGGGCCTCCAGCCAGGGGCAGTTCTGAGGGCAGCTGCAGCACTTCTCCCTTGCCATGGCTGCCAAGGACACCAAAAGGCTTTGAGCCCCAGAGTTTGAGCAACAAACTGAAAACTGAAGAAAAACCTCAAAGTGAGACAGAATAGAAATAAGAGTTTAAAACAAACAAACAAACAAAACCCACACCAAAACAAAAACCCCACCAAAATCCCTTTGCTACCTACTGCACCCTGCAGGCTGGTCCGTCCTTTCAGGCTTTGCTCGCTCTGTAGTGGCTTTACCCATTTCCCACAATCTCCTGTGCTCCTGAGTGAGCAATGGCCATATCCCCAACATGTGGCCTGCCCTTCTCTTTGATAGGACACGATCGGCTTGATAGACCCATTTCTGCTGTGGATAGGATGGGGCTGTCTGCAGATAAACTCATATTCTTGGAAGTGGGCAAAACTGGAGCTGTATTCCTATTTGCTTCTGTGTGCCTTTGCACACAGACTGCATTGAAACTATTTCATTAATCACTTTTCTCTCTCGCACCCACAGCTCAGGCATGTGCATGTGCATATGCATGTGCTGGGGGAGGGGGGGGTTGCTTGCTGCAGGAGACCTACACAGACAGGAGAAAGGGGTAAAAAAGACTTGCCTTCTGGAGCAGCATTAGCTGCAAGAATCAGACTATCCTATCTAAATGTTTATCTGATTTAAAAAGAAAAAAGAGAAATTTAAGAAAATAAATGCATTAAAGACTAAAATCTTGACAGTAAGGAAGATTGACCTCTGGTCCTTTAGAGGAAAGTGTTTAACTATTTGGCTCTGTCTTGCTTTAATACTGCCTACTTTGATTTTAAAATCACCTACTTTGAAAATAGATTCATATATTGCAGTTTCCAAACAGTATGGAGCACTGCTGGAAAAATCCTTTGCTGAAGGAATGGATGTCATTAATCTGTAGTAAGAAAAGGTTGACTGATGCGTTCTAGAGTCTGTTTTAACCTGTCTAAATTACAATGTTTTCCGGTCATTTCTTAGAAGAAAATAATCAACTAATGTTTTTAATCATTCATTTATTGCCTAAGCTTTTCACAGGAATTGGCTTTGAGTAATGTGGGGTTGTAGTCTGTTTTCTTTAAGTTGTGTCTCAACATTTGTCTTGGCATCATCAGGAGGGTATTCCTCTGCTGTAGCACCCCTCAGGTGAATCCCTTTGTGGCTGAAGAAAAGGCAGATACCTTTTCCTACTCCAGGATATGTCCTCGGGGATTCAGCAGCTTTACAGAACTGCAAGATCTTCCAACTGCAAGATCTTGGTTGGCCCTTCATACTCCTATTGGGCTCTTGTTTAGCAGGAGGGGAAGGGGAGGAAAATCACTCAGCCAAACAGTATGTGGTGCATGGGAACATCTTCACACATGCTCGTGTTTGTGTGCTGTGTCCAGCAGACTCGGGCCCGGGGCTCTGGGCTGCTCCTGTTGTGGCAGGGTGCTGGGAGATTGCACGGGGTCATGCCAAGGACCTGGGGGCCTTGCAGCGTTCAGCGTTTGAGTTGCATGTGATGATGAAACCTGAGGCCGTGTTTAAAAACCCTGAAATGCAAAATATCATTCGAAGCCAACAGTAAAAATGAGGCAAAGGGAAGAAAGGAGTTACTCCCTTTTAGAAAACAATTTATGTTCTTCATTTATTAGCTCATTGTTCACCTGCCATTTGAATTTCTAATGTATTACTTCTGCTGTGTGTAGTGTTGGATGCTGATGAAAATCTCTGTGAAATTAGAGTATGATTTGAATGCAACATAAAGGCTAATTTTATTTAAAGTCATATTATCTTCAAACTGACGACCTGTGTCCAGTTTATATCCTGTTACTATTTATTGCTTGTACCATCAATGTGCCTGGGAGCCCATATCCTCACTGTGTGAAGGACTTACGGAGAAGGGTCCTCTCTGCCTCTCTCCCCCCATTTCTTCCTCCAAGGAGTTGTATTTTTCTCTTGCTTATGCATGCTTTGTGAGCAAGGCCAATACCACATCAGGTGGAGCCAGCATTAATCCAGTGAAGAAAGAGCTGAAGGGACATACCCCACAACATACGTGACCACAGCCTGGTCCTGGCATGCCCTCCTGGGCAGCTCTAGCACAAATTGCCCTGGGTAGCCCCTGCCCGGGAGCAGTGGTGTGCAGCAGCTCGGGCAGCACGTTGCAAGCGAGCCACCTCCACTCATCTGCACAGCACCCTTCAGCCATATGGTGACATTTGCATCTTCATCCATCACTCGGTATAATGAAAATACAGGCATTTGTTTTGCTGCAACACTCGTCTTCCATGAATGTCTTGACATTTATGTGCCACCAAGAGACATTATGTTATGTCAGGATTTTATTCTTGTGGCATTATCTAGCCCAATTAAGGATGTCCCTACCTGCTTCAGCCATGTAGCAAAGTAACAATGAAGTTGTATTAATTTCTGAGTCTTTTGAAGTTGTAACGAAGGAGGCAGCTGATGCCAGGAGGATGGGTGTCCCATCCCCGCAGCCTGCCTCGAACACTGCTTAATGCCATGCCATGCAGTAAAGCTCTCCATCATGTGTTCAGAGCAAACCTGTGTCCTCAGCTCCAGCAGCCCCAGCACTGGAAGAGACACTATTCCTGCATCTCTTTTGTAGATCAGCTACTATAAAACAGAATAATTGTGTTTATATGATATTTTGCAAAGCCAGCTTTCTGGAAAATTAGGGAAGATTAGGCTTAAATCAGCCTGAGCAATGGGAAAAGCAGTCACCACGCAGATGAATGCAGGCAGTGTCCATGGGTGCATAAGACTTTTTTCTTGCCCCCATCTCCCTTTCGTGGTGTGCAGCCTGGGTGGGCAGTGGGGCAGGTAATAAATGAGGCAGATCTGCGGAGATGCCCCAGGCTTTTGCGTTATTCAAGTGTCTTAGCACCTGCAGACAGTCCAGGTGTCAGCTGGTGCCATTTGCTCACCTTCAGCTTCTGCCAGGTGCTGCAAGTTGTGTCCTCTCTTCTAACCTTCCTGAGGTGCACCAGGGCTGGACCAAATACCCATAAGGCCACATGCAGGATGTAAACCATGTGGTTTGCTACCAAACAGCTATCGTATAGTATTAGCATGTTTTTGCTCATAGAGGAAAATGTAATGGTTTGGGAAAAATGAACTGTGGGTGAGGAAGAAAAATCATCTCCTACAGTTTTTGCAAGTATTATCAGACTGCAGGGCAAGAACATTTTTCTTCCTTACGCAAATGGAATCAGTTTCCTCTAGCATTTATGGAAGCATCTTTTGTACAGATGCATATATCTATCTACGTATAATACAATTCCTGGACACTTAGAGATGCTGTAAGAGTCATCAGGATTTAAGCACAGTGAGCCAGCATGCTCAGAGGGTTAAAAAACTGCTTAATCCTTCTTGCTGGAGTAGGTTTGCGTTAACGAAGTGCCCCTCACTCCTGCAGGGCTGTAATTCAGACAAGGAGACAAGTTCCTCGAGGGTGCCCTCCCAGGGCCTTTCCTCCCAGACGTGGGTGAGACGTGCTACATCCCAAACACAGCTTCATGTCCATTCAGCCACTGACTTCTTGGAGAAGACTGTCATTAAAATTGGAGACTTTTTTTTCTGCTATTCCTTCTTGGAGATGAGTGTTTGGTATATTGAGCACTCCTGGTTTAATTACAGGGCTCTTCCCCAATGTGGGCCAGATTTCACAGTTCATTTACCTGCCTTTCAACCTCTGATGTCAAAGTAAAAGTATAAATGTCTTAAAATCACAACTTGGTTAAGAAAAGAGGGATTATTTGTCTTTAGAAAAGGTTGAAAAAAGACTTGATTGGAAATGGAGCCAAGTAGGTCTGACAGTCTAGGTCAGTGGAAAACAAATTCAGTAATAACCTACGAGATGGTTGCTCCTCAGCACAGCCACTCTTCTGCTTCCCACTGCGGCTAGTGCAGCCGCCACTGGTGCCGCAGCTGGAGGGACCCCCTGAGACCCACGCTGGCAAAGGCCAGAAGACGTGAAAAGGGCTCTTCCAGCTGGGGGCTGGCTGGATGCTGGGCGGGTTTGGTATTGTGGAGTGTAAAGTGAATTATCTGTATCTTTAGTAGGAGGCTTGCTCATTGCTGTGTCTCATGGGGAAATTAATGATTGTCTGCAGCTAAAATCCCTAAGGCACGTACCTTCATGTTTTAATTGTTACTACTGAGGTCCCCCTGACTTTGTAGTCTCTCTATTCTCTCTCGTTAGCAGAACTGGTAATTGTATTTTAAAATAATTATAACATTTCCTCTGATGAGCTTAGCTTGTTTAGCCAGGTTGAACAAAATTTAGAGGGGATGTAATATCTCAATAAACATGTTGGGTGGTAAATGCTGAGGAGAGGAAAGAGCTCTGTGAGTTGAAGGATAATATTAGCTCAGGATCAAATGGCTACATATTGATCATGAATAAATTCATCCTGTGAATTAGAAGACAATTTCTGGGTACCTGAAGAGGCAAGTTCTGAAGAGCTTGCTTGGTCAGGGAAATGGGGGACTTAGGCTTGTTTTGAGACGGAGCTTCATGGGTCTGCACAAGGGGCAGAATAGGTGAAGGGAGGAAACCTTGGAGAAAAGGGATGAGGTTTGTGCCGTGAGACCTTGCATGCAACAAATTGAATCCAAAGGGGTTTTGAAGAGACACCGGATTCATCTGCTAGCACTGTGCTGGTACTGTCATTACCTCGTCTTTCAGCTCTCTGGGGTGCCGGGAAGGACACGTCTCCTTGGCCTCCCCTGGTGCTGGTGACTGGTGAACCAGGGTGGGGGCAACATGCACGACTGCTGCCGGGGCATTCGCTTCAAAGGAGTCTCAGTGTATGTCCTCTTTTCTGCTCTGCTTAAACCCGTCACCAGAACTCGGTCTAGACAGAAGGGACAACAGAAGGCTTCTCATGTCTGCTCTGGTAGCATGATCCTGGTCTGCTTTGCTGGTCCATCTAGGATTTTATTTTCTTTTAGGTTTTTGCAATAGCACATCAATTTGCAGTTATTGGAGAGCCAGTGGTGTGAGTGGTGTCCCTGATCTTTCCTGTTCTCTTCCTGTGGATGGATCTTGGTTTATTATCATAGGCTTTTAGTTTGTTGCAGAGGGGGATGCTCTGTGGCCCGCAGCACGTCCTGGCAGATGGGTGGATATCCTGGGGTCCCTCTACACTTGACAGTCACTGCCTGGCACCTTGTGATCATGACAGTCCCCCTAGCTTGGCATTCATTTATGTACTGAGTACCACTGTCCATTGCCCTGCAAATAGCTCTGGAAAGCAAGAGGTTTTTAGTCCAGGGTGAGTTTTTACAAAAGGTGTATTATCATGACTAAAATTACCCTCCTGTATCTATCTGCTGTGCACTTTTTTCCAGTGTTCATACATGAAGTCACAAAGTTCTATTTAAATGAAGATTTTTTGCTTAGAATAAACTTTCTCTTTAAAAATGCTTAGTTATATCAACTAGCCCTATGATAGCTCAGAATATAACATTCACAGAGTGGGAACTGTTCGCAAAAAAGCTGCTTGTTTATCTGTGAAGTGTCTCTCTGACAATTAGCAGTGTGTTGTCTTTGCCTGAGACATGATTGTGGAGTTGAGCCTTCTCCCATAGCAAGTCACAGGACTTGCTGGGTGCAGCCCTTGTAGTACTAACTGTTGAAGCTGAGTTCTTGGGGACAGAAAAAAACCAAGTTTTGGCTATCTTCTTCTGTTATATTCTTAAAGTGTAGGCAAATGCCATTGGATGGACAAATCTAGCAGTTTTGACAAAAAAATTCTGGTAATTTTGGCAGTATGGTGTGCACACTGAAACAATATTGAGTTTTCAGAGAATCGAGGTTTTCTGTGAGAATGTGATGTGACATTACCTGAGAGTGTGGCCTGTCCTAAAAAAGCAGGTTCTTTCTTTTTTTCATCCTTCTGCACTCACTGTTTGAAGTTCTCTTCTGAAAACTTTGTACATAAACCACCACAGACAGAGCCAAATCTGGCCTAGGGAGCGGCACCTACAACTTCTAGAACTATGAAGAGATGTAAATCAGGCAGTATGTCCATTTTTCTACTTTTTGTGTGTGTGTGTGTATGCAAGGTAGAAGGATGAAAAAAAGGTTGACAGTGAGCACAAATATTGTGAAAGCACTGATTGAATACTGCACCCCCAGTCAGTCAGTAGCTCTTCAGCTCCTCGCTGCCTAGCTATTTCCTCTTCTGTTGGAGCAGGGTACAGTAGGAGTATTAAACTCTAGTGATCAGTTTTGGTTAATAGAAGACAAAAGATGAAACTAGCTCATCTGTCAGGAAGATTTGTTTTGGAAATGCCAGCGGGGTCAGAGAGAAGTGAGAGCGACTGGTCTAGCAAGGAGACAAGTCTGAGGAAGACAGTTTTTGGGCAATTTCACTGTTCCAAAGCCTGGAGCCGTATAGACGCGTCTGTGTATGTGCATGCAGGTAGATGTGATGTGTCAATGGCAGTAGTTGTCCTTTCATCAGAACAATATTTCCTACTGACATTTTTATCTTTCGGTATGGAAGAATTTTTTGTTTGGAAAACACAGCTTGGAAATAATTAGTCTTACTTTACATTACACTTTTGATTTTAAGCACTTTACCATGGGCAAGCTGATGAATTAATCATGGATACCTTAATAAAGAAATACAATAGGTCAATAAATTGTTCATAACCATGGCTAATAATTTTATACAATCATAGATGTGCACAGGACCATCTCTGATGCCACGGGAGCCTGGCACACTCTTTACAAGTAGAGTCTGCATAGAAATTGTGACCAGGGATTGTTAAAAGCCACCTATTTCACAATCTGCCACCTGTCTAAATAAGAAGCGTGTGGGTGTGTAATGTCAGTGTCCTCTGCGGGGGCACATGGTCGCTTCCACGTGTGCATGGCGTTCTTTTGCCTTAAAACAGCAGAAGCTGCTGTGCCAGGTGAGGTTTTTCTGGACAGCTTTGTCACTGTCCATAAACAAAATCAAATCAGTCTGAATTGTTAGGAATATTTTTGTCACTCTTTCCAGTTTACCGGGATCCTGCACATTCACTCCCTGCAAGAGGAAGTCCTTTGAGGATAGCTTTTCATTACATAGGAGCTAAGATGGGTATGCTTGTAACGCTTAAAATGTAATTCCCTCTTTCTACTCAGAACATGTAGCAGTCACACTGTAAAGAACAAGATCAGTGCCATCACTCAAAGACTTTGGAGTCACTAGTGTAAAATGAAGGCTTCTCTAGACTATCCAGGCAGTGCATGCAGCCCAATGTTACTTATTTATTCTTCAGAATCACCTACTGTTCATGACTGTTTAGTCTCATACACAAGTCATACAAGGAGGCACCTGCTTTCTGCCATTTATGCTTATAAGCCCTAGAAACAGTGGCTGAACAGCAGCTTTCTCACTTCCTATAAATACCCAGGTACTTTGAACACCCCAATTCTTTGTGAACATCCACTTAGCAAAAACCACATAGTGCCCAGTGCTGGGCCAAAGCAGGCTGTGAGGATGGTGCTGTGAGAGGCCTGTGGGCTCTCCAAATAACATGACTGCAAAAATATTTCAAAATGCCCTTGAGTCTACAGAGTTTGACTGGTTTATACAAGAAACAGTGGGCTTGTAACTCATTTTTATACAATATTAATGACATTAAACAATCTTTTCCCAGATGATCTGAGCAGAGATTATTATTTCCCTCATTGCCTTTATATTTACAACAGATAATAAACTTTAGAAGGCACAACATAAAGCAATTCACAGTGTGCCTCTGCAGAGGCTCTAATGCACAGTGTTAACTTTACTTCCCCCTTCTGTGTACACATATCTAATCAGGATTGTACAGATTTTTTACAGGTTTTACAGAATCCCCATAATAGTATCTGAAGTGTTTCTGTGGTACTTCAGTCAGGCATGGGCCATTCTGTAATATGACTTCAGAAGGAAAAATGTAGTTGCAGAAGAGCATTTTACATTAGAAATACTTCTGTTTAGATTTGAACCTTTTTGAGTTTCGGGTCCTATTAATGTTACATGGATACTGTTCTGGCAGCAATAATAAAAAGCTGTGAAGCCAAGGCTGGGTCATATGTAAGGATGGGAATGACCGTCTTACAGAGATCACAATGATGAAAGCACTGTTCATTGACGCTACCTGGCACCAGCACCATGAAAAAACTGTGAATTTCCGACTGAACTTTTTCTGCCTGAAGATATGCAAATAGGAGCCAGGCCTTCCTGAGCCACCAAGTCTAGTCTCCCTCTATCCCTGTCCGTCACTTCATGTTTTCCCACTCACATGTCTGCCAAGCCCCACTTCAGCATGTTGGCTTGCCCACTGCCCCAGGCTGAGGCTGCTCCAGAGCCTCTGGTGCCTGGGAACTTTCCTATCACTTCCAGCTTGATACTATTAGTGGCAGTTTGTACCTTTTGCAGTAGTGCCAAACACACCTCTTGGCTTTAATAATTCTTTTTTCTGGTGTTTAGTTGAACCACACTGTATTTCGAGAGAAAAATCCCATCACTCCCTGCCAATGGTTTCTACAGTAAACTGCTTCAGGATGTTTCGAGCCCTCGCAGGGACTGGCCAGCCACTCTTACCTATCTGGATGTGTGCCTGCTCTAGTCCACATTCATTCATACCGCAGACAAATGGCTTTCATTGTATGCCATTGCATTTAAAAATCAGATTATGTTAGCAATTTGTTTTATGTATTTTGTAATTTTATTGTTTAATGTTAGTCACTGGATGAGGTAAGCCCATAGCCTGGTGGATGGGACCTCTGACCACACTTCTGTGTGTGGTTACATTCACCTTCTCTCCACCCTCAGGAGTATTTCATTATCCCTTGCAAAGTGGTGGTCACAGAGTTTTGCTCCAGGAGAGCCCATAGCTGGTGGTTTGGGCACTCAGGCAGGTCCTGTGGGCTCAGACCCTTCTCGGTGAGGTTTCCTTATGGAAACCCTTGCTGTGGGGATTTGGGCAGTCCCTTGGGGTCCACAGGGTCTTTCCAGGGGACAGCAGGGACACAGGGTGTTGATGAACCAGTGTGGCAGGTTGTGGCAGTACACTTCTCCGCACCCCCCCGCCAGCAGGAAACAAAACTTCTCCAGGCAGGGAGAAGGGAAGGAAAAAAAAAAACCCTAAACCCTGGAGGTTGACATTTGAACTGGCCAGTCGAGACATGCCAGGTACACTGAGGTGACCTTTTTGGCCACTAGGGATTAAATGACCAAAGATCAGGTTCAACAGGGGTATAGACGGGGTCCCGCTGGAGGACATGTTGAAATCAGTCCTCCTCGGAGCAGCGGGTCTGCAGTCGGGGACTCCCCCTCGGGTCGGGGCACCGCTCGAGGTAACTCCTCGAGGGAGAGAGCCCTCAGCCTGTAAGGGAGTGACATATGCGTTTTGAGCCATCACTTTAAATCTTGGGGATTCTTAAATCGGCCATGTGGTATTAATTCTCTTTACATCATTGAGCCTGTGGTTTTATAAAATGTTACTGGACTTCTAACTAACTTTTGCTGAAGAATAAATCTGAGTTTTAACACCTGTTGGATTTGAGTGTGCATGCATCCGTAACACAGGTGAGGAGGGAGTCACAAGGTTTAAACTGGTGACTCTGCATCCTGGTGTGGCAAGTCGGTAGTTTTGGGGCTCTGGTGATGCGCTGTACCTTGGAGCTGTTCCCCTAGCTTGTGGGCACCAGTCCAGCCATGGGGACCTGGACACCTTCACCTCTTCAGCACAATGGCCGAGCACGGGAAGCTCAACCTGTGGCTGCCTGCCACGGTCTGGAAACTCTCCAGCTGAATGGTACTGATGCCAGGGCAAGGATTTTTGTTGCACCACCGCCATCAGCAGGGGGAATATCACTGAAATAGGATAAGCAAATGGTTCAATGTTACCTGGAATATTTTTGTAGAAACTATGGCAACAGTCTCCCTCAAAATAATAGCAGCTTTGCTGTCTGGGAGCTCACCTTGCACCTGCTTAAGCTGTTACTTGTGGCTAATTCCTTCCCTGCGCTAGGACTGCCCGAACAGGTGAAGCCAAGCACCTAAGTACCTGTTTGAGAGTTTGGTCATTCAGCCACTGTGGCATCAGAGGAACAGCTTGAGACTAATTTTCTCAGTGAAATCTCTGTGTATTCATATAAGTGTGTGTGTGTCTGTGTATGATTTTCACCTAGATCATTTTAATTTATAGATGTATAAAAGCTCTCACAGTTTGCTGTTCATCCTGCATTGTTCGTGTACACGGACAAATCACTCTTAAAAACTGTGTCAGAACCAATTATTTATGGCCTGGGGAAGGTCTCATTTTTCATTATATTTTATCATTCTGCTTTATACTAATTACAGTCTGGGACTATTTGCTTATTTACTCAAACCTTGGTGGTTTGGCAGTATTTCTAGGTACTTCGCAAGGTAATGCAAAATGCAGAGAAGAGAGTTGCTTCCTGAGAGGGTCTGTTTTCCCCATGCACAGGGCTGCCACCATTATGGATGCATGGAGACACATACATTTTGCTTGTCCTGCCAACTTCTGTGTATTAATGCTATTTAGTGTTCACTGTGAGAGGGGTATTTTGGAGGACTTCTAAGGACCAGTTTGGTCTCAGAGCTGCTTTATTTGATGAGGTCTGTTTTGTTTGATGGGGTCTGTAAAGGGCATCTTCTCAGAAGCTGTTACAAGAGCATCTCCTGATGCACCAAATGGGCTGTACTCTGCCACTTCAGAGCTGTTTTGTACCTCGGGGGCTGTGGCAGAGCATATGCTGCTGCATGGTGTTGCTGCGTTGGGGGAGCTGGGCAGTGCTGTGGCAGTTCCCGTGCTTGTCACCCAGCTCCTGCAGCAGGACCAAGTGCATAGCGAGGAGGCTATGAGCCCTCGTGCTTCCTCCCTACTTTGCTGCAACCTCCCCGGCAGCTGATCTGTCCTGCTACCCTGAGGATGAATAATAGCAATAGTGATAATATGATTTTTGTCCCAGAGATTTCTGAACTGTACTGCCACATTCAAATGGGAGAATAACTAATAAAAAATAATCCAAGTATTCCAGGCCTATATTTCTTGAGGATTTTTTATTAACATGATTCACTGAATGCTGTTATTAAAATAAAAACTATTGTCCTAGTTGCTACAAACAGAGCCAATATTTTACAGCCAAAGTTGTTCTAGCTGCAGCTGCGTAGAGCCTGGTGCTTTTTATTAAGCCAGAGAGAGACAGAATTTGAACAATACATTAGTGCAAAAGGAAAATCTCATAATTTTGTTGCTTGACATGGTGATCCATCTGTAATTCAATATCATCATTCTTATATCAGATGGTAATTATATCATTGTGAGCTGAGGTACAAATCTGATGGTTGTTTTTTTTCTAAAGTGAATGGAGGACTTTTCAGCCATTTTTAAGGAGTTCTTCTTGCTAAGAGTAGAGAAATTGCTTTTACTTGATCCAATTTCACATTAAGACAAAAAGTAAATTTCATGCTACATTTTGTTTTCAGATGTAGGATATAAAATCATAAGCTACAAAAGAAAGTAGTGTACTGTTCCTATCCTTTGTCTCATAATAAAACAACAAGAGCCAAAAAAAAAGCATGGAGAGAAACAGAAAGTTTCCTAGGGAAAAAAGCCCTACCATGTGGGAGTGAAACCAAGAGCCTGTGCACCTTTCTATAGAATAAGTTGTGGCTTTATTTATTTAAGGAGCCGTGATTTGCCCACTGGAAGGTCAGGAGATTATATCCCCTTCCTAGCTCGGTTCCTGCCTGTGGTCCTTACTGAATGCATGATCTTTCATTTGCTGCTCTGATCGGCTGACTAATGGAGACTGAGGCTGCAAGATAGCTCTAGTTATTTAGTCTGACCAATATGCCATGTGCTGTAAAAATTCACCCTGGCCCATTGATCTATGATTTATTTTCCAGAAAGGTACCCAGTCTTGATTTGGAGAGACCAAATGATGGCTGCACATCAATGTCTCTTGGTGCTTTGTTCCAGCTGTCAGCATCCTCACCTGCCAGACTTTGTGTCCTCATATCTCTAAGGTGGAGATGTCTGCCATTCATTCTTGTTATTCTCAGTCTGTGACAGAGATGGCTTGTCTTTACTGATGGTTGTATTTCAGCAACAGCAAAAGGAGCCCTTATTCACCTTCCGAGCTCTACCGTTCTAGGAAGCTCTGCACTTTTTTATCCAACCAAAAAATATATAGTAATTTTTTAATTATATAATTAAAATATTATGCTAAGACTACCTAGCCACAATCAGAAGTTTGTCCCTTATCTTTGGCTGAGGAATAAACGTCAGAAACAGAACTATCACCTAGCAAAGGACAGTTCAGATAAGTGACATTTTCTTTGGAAGCCTTGAAACAGTACACTGCTGGAAAAACATCATCTGAGCATTTCCAGACAACACAGAAGAAAATTCACTACCAGAGAGATTAGCATCTTGATACACTGATGAAATACTACAAATTCTGACCCTGTCAGATCAAACCCAGCTGCACTTCTTCAATGGCCCCACATTTCTTCATTGTTTTGTGATCAGTATATTAAAAGTAGAAGGAAAAAAAAAAAGATCGGAGATCAGCATCCCTGCAGAAAACTCATTTAGACTCAAACTCATTTAGAGCTGAAAACTCTTGACATCTTTCTGTGTTGCCATTGCAGCAGGTATATAAATAATCACTCTTCCAGGCACAACTCTATCAGACAAATCCTAACTCCTGTAACAGCTCTGTGTGATACACAGGTTAATTAGTCCTGGCTGTCAGTTATGCTTTCAAGGGTTGTATTCTTGTTTCTAAGGCAAAATTAGAGTGATTTTTGCTTAGAGGTAACAAACCCCAACAAATGGTCTTACTGAAATTTAGACCTGCCCTCTCAAACAGAAACCCAGAAAGCTGTTTGTGGTTTATTGAATCTCAGTTTCTCCATAGTATGAAGGCCATATGGCCCGGGTGACCAAGAGTACCCATGCCTCTGTGGAAAGCTGTGACTGACCCCTCATCTGCAAACCTGTGATTGTCACTGTATACAGGTGGTGCCAATGACCTCCTGCACTACCCAGAGCCAGGCTGCCATCCCTGCCATCGTGACAGCCTGCTGTGAAGGACTACTCATCTTCAGGGTCAAAGCTCTCACCTTTGGATGAGGGTTTGCTGGTGTCATGGACAGCTTGCTGCTGGCCTTAAGCTGGAGGCACCAAGAGCAGATGCTTTGAGAGGCTTCTGGCAGGATTTTGATATCAAGGAGCGTAAAAGTCCTTATGTGAGGACTTGTGGACCTCTGTGCACAGATGTACAACTTTTTGGATCCTGGTTAGGCAGATACTTCTATAGGTCTGTATATTAGTAAGTCACCCAGGCGCTATTTCTCCCCCTTTGTTCCCTCCCTCCCATTGTTCATCCTCAGGGAGCTTGTGAGACAAGACATTTATGCCATACTTATGTAGAGATAGCAATGCTTTTCCTTCCTTTCCTTCTTTTTGCAGAAACCCCAGAGCTTGGAAAACCTGAACTGATGGGCAGAGAGCAGTTGATGGAAGTTTTACCCAGCCAAGACATGCATGAGGATTAATAGTTTTGTACCAGTGTTAGGAAATACTTTAATGTTCAGCTTAATCTTTTGGTCTCACCAGTATTTTCAGCACCTCGAAGCAGGCTACCAAAGTAGAGTATAGCATTGGGGTCATGTTTTGTGTTTTTGTCAGGAAGATTTCAGGTGGTCCAGAAACTTTCTCTTTTTTTCCAGCAAGGAAGGAAACATCTCTACTGATCCACATTCCTGACATGTCTAGTATCGACTGTCACAACCCCTTTTTCCTTTGTCTTAATATGAATGCTACAGGAAGGCTCAGATTGTACAGCATGCAGCTACATGCCTCATAAACAATGATGGCCAACGTGAGCACTTGACATCTGTACTTTGCTAACCATGTTTCATTCTCAATTTTAGAACAGAGTTCAAAATCTTCCTCATCATCTACAAAGCAATTGCTAGAATAATGATGAACTCTCTGCTTTAGGGACTTCCCCATCCTCCAGAAAGCTCCATGCTCCAGCGAAGATAATACTTTGGGGGCAGGTTCTTGGTTGCTTGAGATTCACAGAACATCTTCGGTTGAGTATCCCTGTAGAAAGAGGGGAGAGTGAGCGGAGCATGAGCCTGACTATGAAGTATATAGCACATTCTTCTTTAAGACATGGGACTGGTACTAAAGCCAATGGCAGGGGCGTGGAACTAGATGATCTTTAAGGCCCCTTCCAACCCAAACCATTCTATGATTCTAATGCATGCTAAAAAAAAAAAAAAGAACAAGACACCTAACCTCCTCCAATATATATATATTCACAACCTGCAGTAGGGCAAGCAATTGGCCCAGGCAGGCAGGAAGACGGGATGACCTGTGATTAAGGTGTTGCCCCAGGCTTTACCTCTAGGCTCCTCTTGCCCAGTTTTTAAATCTTTCTGGACCTTGCTATCTCATCTGTAAAATGATGGCTTGAAATACTGCTTTTGTCTTTCATCCAGATAAAATGAGATTATCTTAATGAATGATTGTAAGGGATTGGGATAATATGATGATAGGAAAAATAACATTTGCTTTTGATTCTATGGTCTTACTTGGATAAAATCCAACTTAATGCATAAATATCAAAGATTGTTTTTTGAAATTATGAATGTTGGACAAATAAAGAATTCAAGATATGTTTAATTAAAGCCCTTGGAGCAGCTTGGGTGAAAGTCACCATAAAATTGCTCATTATCATATTTCTACACTGGACTAAAGTGTAGCATCTTTCCCATTTTTTTCACTCAGCCTTGCTTCCTTTAGAAGGCATGTTCAATGCTTTGATACTGTTTCTTGCTTAAATGAGAAGAGCATTGTTTCTACGAAATGGCACAAGTCCAGAGCACGTCCCACTTGTGCTTGTCTGACACGTTACCACGATTGTGCCACACCGTGCTTACAAATGTGACCAAGCCATTGCTGCCAGTAACAGTCCATGCCCTGGTTAAACCTCAAATAATAGCCGATGCTGAAAAAGCTGCTGAGCTGAAGAAACCACCCCCTCACCCTGCTTATCACAAAACAAAGCTGTTAGGTGTAGTTTTACATGTAGCAGCACTGGCAGTGTTTCTCAAGTCTGAGGAGATGTTCAGCTGCTTTTATTTTGTCTTGTTATTTTGTAAGAAATTACTTAGTCTAGCTGAGATTTAATAAAGCAGTTCTATTATATTTTATGTTGTGGAAAATTATGTTGAAGGAAGAACATACTCAGTAGGAAAGCAGCTGTGCCCTTTCCTAATGGTTGTCTCCCTCAGGAAAGAGGGCTGTTGGCTGTGAGGACTTGCTGTTCCACTGCTCTCTGGGAGCTTTGGGGTCACAGTTCTCACTGCTATTAATTAATGTGAGTTACTTTCTGTGAAAGCAAGCCCTGCTGGCAGCAGGAAAAATTCCACTCACTCTTTCTCTTCTTCCAAGTTTTTGTAATTTTGTCAATAACTGCAATTAATATTTTGAAATCAGTAAACTCAAATGTTGTCAAATTACGTATATACTGCTGTTTAAAAAAAAAAAGGACAAATTGTGGCAATGTGAACACATTGGTACTGGTAGTAAGTGCAGTGGTGTGAAATGAAATCAGTCACGTTACTACTGGAAAATCTTTTGTGATTATCAAGTAAATAGAAAGTTCAGGGATTATTCCCAATTAATTTGATATACAAGACATTCATTCCCTTTGCTCTACACACTAGCTATTTCTACATTAGCCAATAAAATTAAGCTATCCATAAACCTGAAGGCTCTGGTCTCATATGCAGTTTAATATGCCAATAAGAACAATGCAATTTCCTGAGGATGAATAACTAGCGGCTTGCTGGGAGCTGATGGGCCAAGGTGTGCACAGAAACTATCACACCATTCTGGTCATTAATCCCTGGGATCAGCATGTTCTGATTATTACTGTGTAATTAGTTAATAAAGCCCCTTTCAAAGTGGAAGAGAACCGCTTTCTCTGAGCACAATGTGCATTGCATATATCATGGTTTATTCATTCTGGACGAATCTGATTCTCAATTAAGAGGATGTATTCTGGGAACTTAACGTCTCTATTGTAATGTTTCTGTTGTTTCCAACACTGCAAAAATAAAAGATGGTGATGATTATTAATTATTTTAATCTGAAGCAAATTTTTATACCCAACTTATATTGGGAACAGTATTTTGTGTTGGGTATAAAAAGTAGAGGTGAAGGAGGGAAACTGATATTTCAGAGAGACATTTGCCTGTGTGACTTGGAGAAGATGACATATAATCTGAGCAACAAATATTTTCACTTTCTGTTGTTCAGAAATGGAGTGATATTTGATTTACTATCTACTACTAAATTCCTATTTACTATGAAATGTATTTTTGAAATAACTGCTTTGAAGAGTAGCTAGTCTTCAAAAAGAATTATCTTGAGCTGTTTTAATTTAATGAATATATTGCATGGCATTTAAGTGTAAGTTGCCAGGACAAAGGTTTTGGAACTCAAAGCAACATTAGTGCTTTCTATGTCAGATCATAAATTCATAGAACAGAATATTCACAGAAATACATACAGACACCTCTTTGTAGTTAGGTGAAATTATTGTAAAATCTTAAATGAATATTCACAGGTAGGGTTTGGTTTTGCTTTTTTTTTCCCCTGGCAGTACTTGGCCCAGGTTAACTGATCAACTTCTCAACTTAGAAGACAGATCTTTCCCATTCCTCTGTGGAAGTTTGATGAGTTTATGTCCTGCTCCAGAAGACGTAGTAAGAATCAAATCCAGCCAAAATTGTCTCAATCCCTGATCAGTAGCAGGCTGATCTTCTTCATTATTAAAAGGGTCTTTTTCAAGATATGGATACCATTGTCAGCATCCTGAAACGGGAAAGCTGACCACCTTACTGATACTGCTTGACCAGTGGAGCTGTTACGGGTTCGTATAAGCAATGAACAAAAATGTCACTCTCCTCATACCATCAGATCAGCAGTAGTCTATTTTGATAACAAAACTCTGCTGGGAAATTAATGGGAGCACCTTTGTAGCCGTTTATTGTATAACAGAATCTGAAGAAGAGGTTGATTAGGTGGAGTGAGCCCAGCAGAGGGCCACCAGGATGCTCAGGGGCTGGAGCACCTGCCCTGTGAGGGGACCCAGAGGGACAGGGCTGCTTGTGCCTGGAGAAGGGAAGGCTTTGGGAACACCTCAGAGCAGCCTTCTCCTGCCTATGGGCAGGTCACTGAGAACATGGAGTCAGGCTCTCCACAGCAGTGCAAGGCAGCATGAGAGGCTGTGGGTCTAAGCTGAAACAGGAGAAGCCCACATTATATATAAAGGGAAACCTTTTTCCCTGTTGGGACAGTCCAGAGTGGAGCAGGTTGCCAAGAGAGGCAGTGGGGTCTGCATTCTTGGAGCTTTTCAAGATCGGCTGGAGAAAGCCCCAAGCCACATGGTCTGACCTTCTTGCTGCTGCTGTTTTGAGCAGGCGGTCGCACTGGGGACCTCCTGCCTTCCCTTCTAGGCTGGTTTACCCAAGCCCTTTAGAAGAGAGCCCAGAGACATCCCTGTGCCATGCCTACTTGCTTAAATTGTGGTGTGCTGAATTTGATAAGCCATGCAGTCTCTTTCAGTCCTATCCATGTAAGAGTTTTATCTATTTGTTCACTTGTTTTTTTAAACCAAGTTTATAGTTTGAAACACTTGCTAGCCCTTTTTCCACTCAATGTCTGACTCATGCTGTGACACACTCATGCCATAGTTCTCTGTATCTCCGAACTTCCCATTTTGAGTAATGGTTCTCCCTCACAAGCTAAGATGTTTTATCAAGTACTGTGAACAGTCATTCTTTTAAGTATTTTTTTTCTATACACCTCTGACTATCCAACATGCCATCCCTTCTTCAGGTGCATCAGTGTGAGCAGTCTTTAAAACTCAACTGGATCCCTGGGTGCAACAGACCTCATTCCACATCTGCAAGGTTGGTACAGTCTGTATTTGCATTTGTAGTTAAGTCAAGTGAATGTTTCTTCTTCTATGATTGAATTTGCTCAGCTTGGGGATTATCTTGGTGAGGATTCTGCTGTGTATATCTGCTCTCTCTGCTGATTTCTTGAATGCATTGTACCTTATTTACAGTCTTCTGCTGCTACCAAGCAAACTTTCTGTATAATTGAGTTTGTTTCATGTTTTAGCTCATTGCTTAGGTTATGAGCAAGCTGCTGTGCACTGAAGCTCTAGAAACTATAGCTGGTGAAGGTTTTTCAAATTTCAGGCAACACTTTTCCCTATTATCTTATAAGAAACATTCCAACTCATTAGCCAGTTCATGTGCTTTGAAGCTATTTCAGAGCACTCATTTTTCAATTGTGACTTCGTAAAGAACAAAGTCAAGTATATGTTCCACCATTCAGGACTTCAAGCCAGTTACCTTCAGCTACGCAATAAATTAAATCAACTGTCTGGCAAGAATTGTCTTCCATAAAATCACATTGACTCAAGTTAATTATTGTCTTCCTCTAATTCTCTATCAGTTAAACCCCTACGATAGATTAGAGACACTCTACCTAATAGCAGCCAACAAAGGTTCAATGAAGAAGCTGTTTCTCCAGATGAAACTAAAGAGCATTGACTCAGGAAAAAGGAAGAAGGAGGGAAAGGAACACAGAAAATACAGAAAGCTGGGGGTAAGGCAAAAAAGGCCTTAACCTTTGAGATCAGCTGTACCTTCTTGCCTGCAGAGCAAAAACCTTCACTAAATGTTTGGGCAGAATAAAAAGCAGCAGTGGCAAATGTGCTGCCATGGCAGATGTAAGAAGGCTCATTTTCTGTGGGCTTAATCTCCTACAATTGATCATTTGATTTCCCACTATTTTGCCTGAGATTGCTATCAATTTAAGCCACCATCTGTCATTCTGTTTGTTCCTGCTGAAGTGTGGACAATGTTGCAGCTCTTCCAGTCATCACGTATTTTCTCTGGCCTCTCCTAAAATTTATTTCATATAAAAAATCAACTGTCTAGAATCTTCCTCAGAAAATTTACTTCATGACTTGTGAAAAAGTTATCTGGCCCTGTTGACTCAAGTGTTTATTCCCTATATACAGCTCTGTGTGCTTCTTTGGTTACTGCTGGCCTGGGAATCATTTCATCATTGTCATGAAAGTACTTCATCTAGTACCTTGTCTTGCCTTTTTCCAGAATAAAGCAGTAAATGATTATAGAAAGGCTATTACTAATAAGGTAGAAAGAGCTGTTCAGTAAATGGATGCCCATCTTGCTTTATTATTTTTTTTCTTAAAACACTTAAATGGAAATGGCTTTGTTCTTTGCCCTGCCTGCCAAGGTTTTTTATCTAACATTGTTAGCTTCTCTTATTACACCTTCCTATATCCTGAGCTAGACATCATATTCATTTTACCTATTCCTCCTTGTTTCTTTGTTATATATCTAGCTTCTGTCTGGTCTTCATTTATCCAATAGGAACTTTTACTCGAAAAAAGTTCTCTGCCTTGATTGTAGCTTTTTGACTATCTAAACTTTTCCTAAAGAACTACAATATTAGTTCTTATTCTTTCTCTTTTGCCTGATCTTTTCCTTCAGATGAAGCTGCCTAAAACTTTCTTTCCTCATATTCAAGAAAAGAACTGTCTCCTTTTTATCAGTACTGATGCTAATCCATGAATCTTACCTTACAGGATTCAGAAAGAACTAGAACAGGTAAAATTTTTAGACCTTGGAAGACTTCTAAGTGGGAATGTAAATGATGAAATTTTTGGGAGAAGAAAAACAACTTTGGTCAATGATCTTTTAATGCTAAATTAAAATTTATGAACACTTACAGAAAGCTAAAAAAAAACCCCACAGAAACACCAGTTAGCAGTCTGAAGGGAGGAACAGATAAGGATAGGATCCAGCAGCATGCCAGGTAGCATCCAAGTCAAAGATGCAGTTTCAGAATAGCAACCTGATTAAGACAACAGTCTTATCGTCTACTTATATATTCTTCTAATTGTTTTACCATGTTCAATCTATTCATATGTGTCAAACATGGAAAAAAAAAAAGCTAAAAAAAAAAAAGCAAACTAACTCATAGGTAGTATAACCAGCTGTCGAGCTGCTGTTGAGTTATTGTTGTTGTTATTATTATTACTATTATTATTATTAATTGTTATTTGTGCTCTGGACTGTGGTTTCAATTCCCTAAGGTGAGCAATGGTGCCTGTGACACATGGTGGAAATCTTCTACCTACATTATACCTGCTCTATTCCTCTTAACCAGGTTAAAAGCAATGTTGTTAACATTCCAGACATGCAAATCCTCCCACTAGATTTCTGTATTGCCAATTATATTAAATGTCGTCTTGTAAATGAGAAATTTCCAATTCTTTTTGCTTCTTTCTTCAAGTTCTAGCAATTGGAATGCTACTTCTTTTCACTTTTTCTCTCATTGTAGGTCAATTTGTTCATGATTTGCTGAGTTAATGTCTGTGTTACATTTGTCTCCTTTGCATAGTCCCTTATATTTTTAAAGTACTACCTTCCTTACTGCTCTGGTTGCCTCCATTCCCAATAATTATTGCTGCAACACAGGAGATACTGGTAACCTAGTCTTTCAAAAAACTCTTCTGTTTAAGGCTCTGCAAAAAGAAAACCCATTTCATTCTAGTAATATGACTAATGATGTGTCTCCGTTGTTTTTACCCTGTTCCCATCTCCCTCCTGGGGACAGAAAAAATTGAGACAATTTTTTTTTCTCAACTGTCTAGTTTTGCTTGATATTATATTGGTTCCAGGGTGTATCACCATAAGCAGAGGTTTTCTGGATGTCTTCATAATTCTGTCTAATTCCTGCAGTTTAAGTAAAAAAGCCAGGATTTGTGCAGCATGCAGTATCCTGTATTTGAGACAGCATGCAGTATCCTGTCGCTCTTGTGCCACCAGGAGGAATAGTGTATAATCTCGGTATTGATAATGGAAGTCTATACTCTTGATACAGCTGAAGAGCTTCTCTTGGTTGATGCTTACTCCATACCACAAGGATGCCTATCAGGTTACGTCCTGTTTAGCTGAGTTTTGCTTCTTCACAGACAGGTTTCTTGGCAGCTGGCTTGCCAACAACCTGATAACCATCTGATGTCTCCAGCTACATTGAAAACTGTTTCTGTTTGTCATTTGACTAGCAGTCTCCAGTCTGGACTGTACATGAGTACTGGGGTATGTGGCTTTTATCCAGCCTTGTAGAAAGTCCTGAATATCATCAAGAACTTGAAGTGACTTTATTTTGACATTTCAGTTAGTTGTTTATTGAAAGGGTCATTCGATCTGGACCAACTTTGGTATCTGCACATCTTTGTAGAGTGAAGGAGGCTTTAGAACTGATAAAGGTCTCAGCTAAATTTTCCTCAGTGGTATGACTGAGGACAAGAAGGTCACAATTTTTTACTGCAGCTTGAGAAACATAAGGTGCCAGTGGGATTCCCCCCACAAAACTGCAGAGCACATCTTTTTTATTTATGCAAGCAAACACAGAGATGCTAGCAGAGTTAAAAATCAAATCGTATGAGGCTATAGTGATATTTTGTTTTTATTATTTTGCTCTTGCCAGTGGTTAAACCAGTGCAATCATAGGGATGAGAAATGTTTGAAGTGACTATATTTGGACAATGACTGCTAAATACCCTTCAGAGAAAATACTTCCTTCAGAGGAAGGGACTTTAATAACTGCTTTTAGGATATACACAGGGCAATTTTGATTTTAGTTAATATGATGCCATCCTCATTGAATTCTGAGCTGCACCTGGGTATATGAGAAAAGCTTAGACCCATGATTATTTTGTAAGCAAATAGCGATATTGCAGTGCTATGTGAGGAATGGTCTTGAGCAGCATAAAAGAGAAAGGGAAAGAATTGTACATAAATGAGCATAAAACAGCTAAAGCCCAAAATTACTCTGCAGAAACAGTTATATTTCCACCGTGCAAGACCGTGCTATGTATTTTGAGTGATAGCCTGTGTCCCCTTTCACACAGGGAAAGGCAGTACATACACCTGATGCTGTAACTCCTCGAAACTCTGAGCATCTTCCTCCTGAGCCATGCTGCTGTAATGCCAGCTTCAGCTAAAGTTCTCAAAGATTTTCAGAAAGAAAAAGGGAAAGAAAAGAAAAAAAAGGCACCGTAACTCTCTAAGAGCTTGAAGCTTATCCCTACATGCTGCTTTAAAGATTTCCTCCGGTGCTTGCTTATGAACAGAGCAAGAGGCAGCCTCTGCCCAGCCTGGGGTCCCTCAAGGGCTGCAAAGCTAAACTGAGTCACATCCCTGAGCCACAGTGCATAAAGGCAACAGTAGATCTGTTTCTTTGTTGCCTGCAAATCTTATGCCTTATGTATTCCTTGGGCAAACCAACCATAAAAGCAACTGTATTGGGGAGCAAAACAATGAAAATAGGTCCCAGTGAGTGACTGTTTTTACCAGGACAGTGTGAACAGCAAGCTGGAGGCAGCATGCCTTGGCTTTGCGATGTGGCCGAGGGACTGGATATTGATATGAATGAGAGAAAGGAAAGATTAAGAAAAGTTGCTAAGCAACCAGGGGAAATTATTCTTGGAAATGACATTTGGACTGAAAAGGGCCAATGTCTGACCTAAGCCTTCCTGCTGCAGAGGGGTTAACCTAATAAGAGTGCTATGCACAGTTATCTGCAGTGGGCTCTTCACCATCTTAAATGGAGGTTACTTAATAGCAAGGGAACTAATTTGAAGATAGAAAGGCTGTAACTCCCAGAAGTGAAATGGGCTGAGATGAAACCGAGGAGAAAAAGCAAAACAGTAACTGCTTGCAGCAAGAGAGGCAAAGCCCTGTCATTGCTGCAGCTGGAGCACAGACAGCAGTGTTAGAAAGAGAATGTAACTGTTCAGCACATCAAGTTGCATGCAGTATATTTACAAGTGGCATGTTCAGTATTTTTTGTTTAAGAACACAGTATGACGGTATAGTAATATGCTGGGAAATATAACACCATGCAAAAAGGAACAGAATTATAATGGATTGCAACAGCCACTTGTGCACTGGCCTCCTGAACCCACATTCAGTATAAAGAATGTATATAGCTCATTCTCAATGGCAAAGAAGGGTAGGCCTAGTCCCCTGATAGCACCATATAGATAACCTGATAGCACACTTGCATATATACGTGTGTGTAAGTATGTCATACACAGGAATGTATTATTCAGTGTTGCACTGGCAAGGCCAACATCTTTAATGGAAGATAGGGATCAGATGAAATTCACAGCAGTGACAAGGCAGCTAATCTACCTCTAATTTCAATGGGAAAATGAGTATTTGGTATCTCAGGGATTTGGCCATAGTTCCTACCAACTGGTCTAGACTCTCAACTCCAATTCTAGACAGAGTCAAGAGTACAGGAATGAAGCTTTTATTTCTAATAGCTGTAATGATCAAAATGTGTTATGGACAATAGTTGGAGCCGGCAAAGTCTTTTATACTACTGTAAATTGCCTTATGCCACTGTGAAGCCAGAATTAGTTTATTCTGCTGAAAGAGAGAAGTGCGAGAGAGGTCAGCTGAGTTCTTGGTTTCACCTGGGCAGAAGGACGCTGTGGGCAGCCCCAAGGAGCAAAGAACAGGCTCGCACTAAGATCATGAAAGATCCTCTTTCTATGGTCCTAACTCTTACATTCCTGATTTAACCATGTTGTCTTGCACCAGCCATTTAATCTAGCTCCATGTTTTGGGCTAAGTAACGTTAAGTTTTGTACTAACTGGAACCAGGAAGCTAATTTTGCACCTTCCTCTGTATGGGCATTTGCAGTAGTATGAAAGGACCGTATCAATACATATGCTTCTTGTAAACTCACTGAAGTACGAGGTAGTGGCCTTTTTATTATGAAACCAGCACATCAGAAGCAGCAAGGAAAAACACACCTTTAAAAACAAAGAACATTTTTGTGATTTAACCTTGAAGCTGATCTCATGAAATGTAAAGGTCTAAATGGACTATCAACAACTTATCTCCCTTTGCTATCCCTGTAGCCTCAGAGATAGACAAAGGGAGTTGGCATCTCTGATTCTTGAATTTCTTGCTCACCTATCTTCTACTTTGGCATACGTTATATGCTTACATCTCTGCTGCACCAAGAAAAATAATGCCAAGCAGTGCATGTTTGCTGTCAACATTTTAAAGCATGTCAAAATCCTGAAATATTAAGCACTGGCTATGTATCTGAAAATAAAATTGTTTGAAATGATGAACCAACTTTTGATTGAAATAGCCTGTTTTGCATCTGCAGAGACTAGTCCATTTTCCTCAAATAGTTCTACCAAAGATGATTTCCTTCAAAAATGAAAAGCCAGTTGGGAGCAGAGAAAGTAGGCAAGCTTGTTTTCCAGTTTATGAATAAAAATGAAGTGTGGAAGTGAAATTTAATGGTTCTAAAATCTTGAAGGACATAGTCACCAGGAACAATCTGTTCAGTTCATTGTATTTCTTAATAAATCAGTTTTTAATGTTGAATATGATTTGATAAGCTTATTTTTTCTTTTGTGTCCAGGAAATTCAAGGCAACTTAACAAGTAAAACTGCTCTTAAATTCTGCTGTATATAATTTAGCTGACTCCCAATTTCCATTTAAATGTTGCTTTGACATATCACAAATATGATGTTTCTTAGAGACAGGGCATACGCTGTTTACATTTATGTAAGCAGCTATTGAATTGTAAATGGTTATGTAGCTTAACATAGTTATTCAGTCTTATTTAATCTTGTGAAGTCATTGTATGCATCCTTGTGTTATCAAGAATTATGAAATCTAGTGAAAGAACTAGCGCAGTTGAAAGAACTATAGCAGTTGAAAATTCACATATAATTATAGCTTCACAACATGAATCAACTTTTCTTTAGGAAAATAAAAAGAGAACAAGATTAAAATGCATGACAACATGAATGAAGACCTCTTCTGTGGTGTTGGTATGGTAGTTTACATCAATTCATCCTGAAAACACTGTGTAGATCAGGCTTTTGAGTCAGTATGGCATAATTTGGACATTATGAAATGTTAGATACACTAAAGCTGGCATGGTGGGGTTCACCTTTGCCTTTGCTAAGTAGCAGTTAAATGCTTCTGACACTGCTAAGGAGCCAGAAAGCCAACGCAGCAGGAAAAACAAGCATTGGAAGTTGCGGGAAGAGGGGTGCTAATGGAGCTTGAATGCATATCCATTTTCACCAGCATGTCCCACTTCAGAGAGCGCTCCCAGCCCGTGGCACAGCAAACATGGGACTTGCAGCAGTGCAACAGCAGGACACGCTGCAGCCTGATGTGCACAGCCCACAGGCTGTGTTGGGTTAATGACTATGCTAGAAACCATTGCAGGTCCAATTCTACAATGATACAAAGTTCTCAGAAACAAGTGGTACCAAAGCTGAAGGAGCTTTAACCTTCATCTCTGATTAAACCAGCTGTCCTGGTTTCAGCTGGGATAGAGTTAATTTTCTTTCTAGTAGCTGGTATAGTGTTATGTTTTAGATTTAGTATGACAATAATGTTGATAACACACTGATGTTTTCCATTGTTGCTAAGTAGTGTCTATACTAAGTCAAGGATTTTTTAGCTTGTCGTGCCCAGCCAGTAAGAAGGCTGGAGGGGCACAAGAAGTTGTGAGGGAGGACAGCCAGGGCAGCTGACCCAAACTGGCCAAAGGAATATTCCATACCATGTTACGTCACATCCAGTATACAGACTGGGGGGAGTTGGTCAGTGGGGATGGATCACTGCTCAGGAACTAACTGGGCACTTGCTGGCAAGTGGTGAGCAATTGCATTGTGCATCACTTGTTTTGTGTATTCCAATTCTACTACTACTATTATTATTATTATCATAATCTTTATTATTTTCTTTCTTTCTGTCCTATTAAACTGTCTTTATCTCAACCCATGAGTTTTAATTTTTTTTCCCTAATTCTCTCCCCCATCCCACTGGGTTGGGGTGGAGTGAGTGAGTGAGTGGCTGCGTGGTGCTTAGTTGCTGGCTGGGGTTAAACCACAGCACCAATTCTGAGAAAGTATGGATATAAAAGTAGCTCTAACCTTGAGCATGGCCAGTGCCTGTGCAGCCCCAGGCAGCAACACAGTGGACAAGCTGGCAGCAACTTTACCTTTGCCTCCCCCTGAGTTTTAACACCACAGGGGCTTACTTGGGCCAGGGAGCAGCACTGGGATTGCTTTAATACATACAGCTAGCAGTTTTTACTGACAGAGAGTGTGCTCTCAGTGCTCCTGTTCTAGCTGGGGAGATGGATGTAAGTGGCTTAACTCCAGGGTCACGGGGTCACAAGCATTGAAACTGTCTCTAAGTCCAGGGAAATCTCCTGCTTCCAAAAGGGCAGCTTTCTGGCCTTTTCTGACATTAAAACTATAGGTGCCTATAGTAATATCTGTAGTCATGAAAACAGAATAAAATGTAGGGAGGAAAGGAAAAGACGGAAAACTTATCAGAGTTTCTACAGTACATTTTTTCCTATCTTTATGCATTTGAAGCACCATATCTTTCCAGCAAAGTTAGTAGGTGAAAGCAGGAGTTTGGCACTTGGTTTGTTTGCTAACACTAAATGCTGTGCCGTACAGGGGTGCAGCTCAGTGCCATGCGGCAACCCCTTCGTTCATCCCTGCCAGGGAGCTTGAGGGACTGGGGGGTCATGGGCCACATGTTGGTGGGTTGGCAAATGCCCCCACTCAGCCTCTCTGTGCCCATGGCTGGAGATAATCACAGGTATAAGGTCACCACTTGAGTCTCTCCATCAATGAAATGTTGTAGCATTAAAGCATTAAAAATAATGCACTTCAGACTTAACTATTTTTTAATGACAAAAATCCACAGTGAATCTGCTTAGATTTAAGATAAGCAGAAACATGCAGTGAACAGTGTTTTAAAGCGTTACAGGAAAACTTTTTAAATATATATGCATGCATCTGCCATCTTGCTTTTCATGCTGTTATGGTATCTAAATATTCACGAAAAATGTTGACAGCAAAGTTAGGCTTCACACACAACAGAGTGGTAGCTCAAAAAACTATGGCTGATTTCACAGGAGGCTGCAGCCTGCCAGCTGTGCTGCTTGGGCAACTGCGGCCATGAGCAGGCCTTCCAACAGCCCACTTTGGTTTTCAGCTGCAATATCTGCCTGCCCTCAAAGCTCTGCTGTGGCTTTTGTGTCCAGTGTCTCACACACCCTGTGAATCCACAAGGTTGATGGCCCCGCCAACGTGGATCTCCCCGAGGAAGATGAAGGATGGTGGCTGCTGGGCAGGCAGCCCTGTGCCCAGGAGAGAGGACATGCTCAAGGAGGTTGTCTCCTTTCAGAGGGCTCTGAAGGATGCCCAGGTGTGGGCAGGAAGAAGCTGAGAGCCCCCCTGGACTCACTCGAGGGATGCACCAAACAGGGGTGAAGGCTGGGAATTTGGGCAATACTTGGATAATGTGCTGCTGTTTCTTGAAATTTTCCTTTGCATTAGGCAGTTGCTAACCTGGTGCTGACTGCAAGTCCAACAGTTGCTTTATCTGGTAATCTCAGAAGCCCTAGAATTTTCTTAAAGATCAGGGCCAACTGAAAAACTGAAAATTAACACCACTATCAGGTTTTGTTTATGTGTGAGTAACATGAATTTAAGCTTTTTAAGCTGTCATTGCAGTTGCATTAGTAGAAGGTTGTGTGTGACTATTTTACTTCATCTGACAGCACTTACAAGTTCACAAATTGAAAAACATGATGAAATAAAATGTGGTTTAGCTTGCTGAAAAGCAATGGTATCCTTCCTCCATTCTGTGTCCAGATTTCCAATTCAACAGGAATGCAATAGGCACAATATCGGGGCGTTTTTGGAATAAGGACACTAAATGGATTTGAATCTGGCAATACAAGTAATGTTTCCTTCTTATTATTTATGTTTTTATGCTGGCATACAATAAATATCACCTCCAGGTACACACAAGCACCTGCTGCCTATTTGCTTATGTGTTGGTAATGGCTCCAGCTTGGTTTTGGCTGCTTTTTCCCCCGCTGAGCAGCATAAACACTTAGAAAAGCTGGCTGCTGCTGCTCTCCACCAGCACACGAGTTTCTGTGCCTTCACTTTAGATGGGCCCTGGGGCTGCCACTGCTCTGCAGAGACCCTCCTTCTCCGCACAGACCCTCCAGGGCACAGATGCCGGAGATCTCGCCTCCCTGCTTCTTAACACTTGCTTCCATCATGTTGAGAATTTAACCATTAAATGTAACCATTTAAAATTACCAAAAAGGGTAATTATTAATTAAGATTAAAAATTTTAAGTTACCCACCCAGGGAGAGCCTCTCCCCCGGGATTGCTTTTCCCACCTGCGAGGGGTCATGCCCATGAGGGCAGCGCTGTCCACGAGCCCGCAGTCACAGCCCAGCTGGGTTTGCCCCTGTTGCCACTCCTCATTCAGTAATTTTTTGTTTTGGTTTTTTCTTATGCATGTTCTTAGTAGTAAAGTGTAACCCCAGAGTCACCTGGGTAGTAATCATGCTCCTTGTGAAGCATAATAACACTCAGTATTTCCCAGGGGGATGAGGCAAATCTTACGCTTTTCAGTTCCAGCCCCAGATTGAAAAGAACATTTTCCCTGTATTGTGAAAACACAACAGCCCCACACTGTGAGACAAACAGTGCCGGGGCACTATTGGATATAATTATTTTAGTGATGCTCTTTGTCTCTGTTTTCAGGTGGATTGCAGAACAGTTTTTAGAGGCAGGGATAAGGATCAGTGCCTGTGTTAGGGCTGGGGTGAAGGCTGTAGAGAGGAAACAGGGGCAGCACAGAGAGGAACAGCTTCAGATGAGCTTTGTGGAGAATGAAGTGGCTCATCCCCTTTTAGTTTCTGTGAAAGAAGCATAAGAAGAAGTTTCTTGCTTCGTTATATGGGTAGGGGTGTACATGTCCAGATGTATATACATGTTTATATATATATAAAAAATAGTCTTGAATTGTTCTTAAAACTTTTCTCAGGGAAGAATGACTAATACAAAACTAGCAACTGGAAATTAAGAGGAAGAAAAGTCATCCAGGCTGTTTAAAATCCTAAGTCTAATTTATGGTCTTTTTTAAAGCAGGCCGATTGAATATGTGAGTGTTCCTCATAATAAATAGATATATTTTACTGTGCTGTCAGATTATCTCATGGGAAAGATACCAGAATCTTAAAAGCAATCATAATCTGGTTATCAGTTACAAACTCTATTGATTTATTTTTTTAAATGAAAATGTAACTGGGAAGGTACAATATTTGCTTTTAAAAGATGATAATTTTACTGACTTGTGTGGGTTGGGAATAAAAGAGGCAGCTGATGGAAAGTCTGCAGATCTGATTGAAGAATCAAACAGAAAATTATTCCTGCATGAGCTGAAGCACAGACAAATAGCCCAGTTTGCTGTGTTTATGATGGCGGTTAGTGATCTGGGACCAGAGAGGAGGCAGGGATTAATAATATTTTATTGCTGTTTAGGGAAATTTTAAATGGAACTGTTGTGATCCTTTACTGGTTAAAGCTTCATCAAGGAATGAGAAATGACTCTTCTAGCTAGTGAGTAAAGAAGCAGGAACTTCTCACAGATGGGTTTTGCACGTCGATTGGGAATTGGTACCTCTAGGGCTAACATGTGTTTATGATGCAGAGTACAGGCACAGAAGACTACTTCATTAGGCACTTTTTCAAGTCACATAGGCCAGAGAAAAATGTTCAGGAGAGAAATTTGCAGATCTGCAACAAAGTTCAATGGGAGCCAAAGAAAAAGAGAAAAATAATAATGAAATTAACAACCCTCCAGATACATGCTTAACTGCTGCTGGAAGAGGTGTACCAGGGCTGGAAACTCATCCCAGAAATGTCAAGCCTAGACACTTCACAGATGCTTTTCCATTTCTATGGCAATAAGGAAGGAAGGAAAAGCAGAAAGTGTAGAATTCAGGACGGAGACAGTCCAATGATGAGCTGCCTCAAAGGGTCCAGCAGCACGGTCTGTTCACTGTTTCTTTCCTGAGGTGTGGTGAGTCACTCTGGGAGGCAGAGCGTTTGTCTGCCATCATCCCATCTGACCTTTTTGGTCCAGTAAAGAGAGGGGACATAGGACTGTGCTCTTCTCTTGGCCTCTCCCCTTGTGACAATCTGTAGCTTTGTGGATTTGCAGGAAGAGAAGGGTGTCTGGAGGACCTTTGGTTTGTTTCAGGAGTTTTCGGGACGGGAAACGGAGGGATATGGAGAACATGCACTTTTGGAGTGGGCATCTGCCAACCTGCAGTTGCTGGCCAGTGCTTGGGTCCGCAGATACTGCCGTCCACCTCCGTGTGCCACAATTTCCATACAGACCCCATGGCTGTGTCTGGGTTTCTTTAAACTCATCTTCCCCTCAGGCTTCTCAGACAATGGATTTAGTCATTACTATTTTGCATCCACTTACTCCTAGAACTGGGGTGGTATTGCAGAGTATTGATGGAAGAGACTGCTTCCAACTCCTCTAAGGGAACCACAACGTGCAGACCCACTGAAAGCCTGTTTTGCCTCTGAATTTAATGAGTTTTACTAGGACTGATGCAAGGCAGCGTTGAAATCAGTCTTTTATTATCCCATAGTCTGTCTGCTTCTCTGCGCAGCACTGTACACTGAAAAACCACAAGCAGCCTCACTAGGACACTGAAGAAATCGGTATTTATGAACATGCTAAAGAGTAAAAGATTAAGACAAAAAAACCTTCTCTCTAACAACTGCAGGCTGCTTCTTTTAATTACAATAACAAACCAAAATAAATTCGTGCCATTTAAAATGAGCTTGCCAGAAGCAAATGAGTGCATATGAGGCATAATGGCAAATAATAAGGATAGACTGCTGATGAATAATAAAACTCTTGGCACTTCTAGTTCATCCTTTAAATACTCCTAGAAGGAAGGGATATCAAAGCAAAAAAAAAAAAAAAAGGTGCCTTGAACCATTTTTTTTACTCTTTCAAGTATAAAAAGCTGCAATCCAGGGAAAGCATAAAATACAGAGGTTTATTTCCATTTCATACTAAAAGCATATACAAATTTGTAAAAATACATATACAAATAATAAGCAGATGAGCATTAAAACAACGCTAATGGTGTATTTTCCACAGGTCTGTTTCCCTTTTTCCAGAGGTTTTATACCAGAAAATCCTTATTCACATCTATGTATTTACATATACAAAAAAGACATTTAAGTTTTTTACTTTTCTAGAAGAACCTAAAGACTCTTTGGCTGCCCAGATAAGAAGGGCCCAGGCAGCCTTTCCTTTTGTTTTAAAAAGGATCAGCTTCTTGATTTTAGCACCTTATGCCACTTCACGGGGGGAAGCAGCATGCCTTTCTGCAGAGAGCAGAAGACAGGTGCATGCCATAAAACTTAACCAGAATTTGCATCTCAAATTAAAGAAAAAGATATTTGAGTTTGTTAATAGCACCAGGCATGCAATTAGTCCTACAGATTTGGTGATACTATTCACATGTTGATATATTCACATGTTGGTTGATGAGAAGCTCAACATAACCCAACAATGTGCACTCACAGTCCAGAAAGCCAATTGCATCCTGGGCTGCATCAAGAGAAGCATGACCAGCCGGTCCAGGGAGGTGGTTCTGCCCCTCCACTCTGGTGAGACCCCACCTGCAGTACTGCGTTCAGCTCTGGGGCCCCCAACATAAGAAGGACATGGACCTGTTGGAGCGAGTCCAGAGGAGGGCCACGAAGATGATCAGGGGGCTGGAGCACCTCTCCTGTGAAGACAGGCTGAGAGAGTTGGAGTTGTTCAGCCTGGACAGAAGAGAAGGCTCTGAGGAGACCTTACAGCAGTACCTAAAGGGGGCCTACAAGGAAGCTGGAGAGGGACTTTTGACAAGGGCATGTAGTGATAGGACAGGTAAACTGAAAGAGGGTAGATTTAGATTAAATATAAGGAAGAAATTCTTTACTGTGAGAGTGGTGAAACACTGGAGGAGGTTGCCTAGAGAAGCTGTGGATGCCCCATCCCTGGAAGTGTTCCAGGCCAGGCTGGATGGGGCTTTGAGCAACATGATGTAGTGGAAGGTGTCCCTGACCACGGCAGGGGGGTTGGAACTAGATGATCTTTAAGGTCCCTTCCAACCCAAACCATTCTATGATTCTATGATTCCTTGATTAAAGTTCTTTTGTGACTCATAAAAGAAATTAGACACATGTTTAACTATTTTGTAGTGATAGGGCCGGGTAGCATTTCTTGAACCTCTGAGAGATTGCTGTTTGATGTAAATATCTGTGTTTGACTATGTTGGGTTAAAAAAGGGGAATGGGAGAACAAGCCTGATTTTGGTACTGCATTAGATCTCTGTTGTTGTTTAACCCCAGCCAGCAACTAAGCTGGTCGCTCACTCCCCCTCACCCAGTGGGATGGGGGAGAGAATTAGGGAAAAAAAAGTAAAAATCCTGGACTGAGATAAAGGCACTTTAATAGGACAGAACGGAAGAAAACAATGATGATGATGATGATAACAATAATGATAAAAATGACGATAATAATAATAAAAGAATTGGAATATACAAAACAAGTGATGCACAATGCAATTCCTCACCACTTGCCAGCAAATGCCCAGTTAGTTCCTGAGCAGCAGTTCACCCCCCTGTCCTGGCCAACTCTCCCCAGTTTATATACTGGACATGATGTTACATGGTATAGAATAACCCGTTGGCCACTTTGGGTCAGCTGCCCTGGCTCTGTCCTGTACCAACTTCTTGTGCCCCTCCAGCCTTCTTGCTGATTGAGCATGAGAAGCTGAAAAATCCCTGACTTACTACAAACACTGCTTAGCAACAACTGAAAACATCAGTGTGTTATCAACATTATTTTCATACTAAATATAAAACATAACACTATACCAGCTACTAGAAAGAAAATTAATTCTATTCCAGCTGAAACCAGGACAACCTCAAAGATAAATTGCATTTTCTTTTTAAAAATTCAAAATTGCAATGAGACCTGATCTACAGAAGCAATGTCAACAGGAGTGTATATCTGCAATCAGGTAACATATCTTAAAGTTTCTTTGATCCAATATTTAGCATAAATCCAGGCTTATACTACAGCAAGTATTTACTACTTTAGGACGAAATGTTATAAAAAAAGTTTTCAACATTATGCCTTACAGTTTTATGTTCTTTTTAAATTAAGGAACAGCTGCCAGCTGATGAGAATTTTGGTAGATTATAATAAATTTTTTTAAGTGAGAGGTCTCCTAAAGAAGCTCTATGGAAAGATAACTTTTAAAATCAGGACAGAAACATGATGTAAAGGGGGATGGACCTGACCCCAGCCACCCAACTCTCCGGAGACCTTCATGCACCCACTTTCTTGCTGCCATTTCAGAGCTGATCCCTAAAAATGAGGGATGGTCTAGTGGTCTTTACGAAGTCTTTCCCCTCCAGGCTGTAGATGCTGGTGGGTGGGAGGCGCTGGCCTGGTGGTGTTTTCCATCTTGCAAAGCACTGAAAGAAAACCCTGTTCACAGGGCAGAACTTCATCCCAATGGTGATGTAGCAGGGAAGGCCCAAGGAGAGGTAATGATCTCTGCCCACTCTGTCTCTGCATCAGCCCTGACATGGGTAGCATGTGCTTAGGGATACGAAACATGGGTGCATTGGTTCCAGTACCAGCGGGTGGTGACCCCACGGTAGATCCCAGCATTTCCATGCTCCATCCTCACCTGTTGGTCAGCAGGTCTTCCTTGATTTTAGTGTTACAGGATCTGGCACTTCCTACACAAACCACTGCGTTTTCAGCAGTGGAATGAACACTGGTATTTCAGAGGTTTTGTGGATTTCCAGTAAGAGTAAACCAGGTGTGGGGATGAAATGTCGACACGAGGGAGTGCTTGCTTGCTTGCTTTTTGTAACCTACAGGTGGTGTTAGCTCTGCATCTGAAAAGCACCTAAAAAGCATTGGCTCAGGGAGACTGATACATAAACAGCAGCTTTTGCTTGCAAAACCTCAGCTTCCAAAGCAAATTTCATCTTAACTCAAACAGTATTTTTTTTCAGGAAAATAGTGCTATCTGTCATGATTGCATTTGGCAAGCCTCAGTAGCTTTACAGTTGTTGTTTAGAAACGTAGTGTCGGCCAACACGATACAATCGTAGATGCAAGTCTTTTTGCTTCAAAGAGGAAACAGCTTTGAAATGGCAAATGAAGTTTGGCAAATTTTGGCAACTACTTTAACAGTGAATTATTACTGAAAATATTCTTTTGCTATGCAATTACTCTGTTTCCCATGAGAACTCCTGCTGAGCCAGCTCAGGGACAGCAGACGCAGCGGTACTACTTTCATAAACTAAGGCAAAGCCTCGGTCAAGTACTAACAGACATCTACAGCTGACACCTGAGCGCTGACTGATTTAAAATAGATTATTCTTTGCATACTGAGCATTTGGCAGGCTGAACTCATGTGATTGATTTCCATTTCTATGATAATCCAGTGTTTGTTCAGTCTTGCCTCCTGTTTGATACCAGTGATAGGTATTTGGGCTCCAGAGTTTTCCCTCAGTCCCCTCTGTATATTGTGCGTACAAGAGTTGGCATTGCAGTTTGGTTTGTTGCTTGGAGACAGCTGCAGGGACGCATGGTGGCATAAATCACACCTGACTCTGTTGCTAAGGAAATAAGACTGTCTCCTGCTTTTCCTTCAGGCCTTGCAATAAGAGAAGCAAACAAAATTTGTATTCAGGATATTTAAAATATTGCTTTAATTTAACAAAAGTGAAAAGGAAACTACATAATGCACATCTGTAACAGCTTTCCTAGGGAACAAATACAGCATTTTCTTTCTTCTGGAGGTGATTACTGGAAGCACAGGATTCAAACACATTGTGTGATGGAGGAGAATAGTTAGACACAATCTGGAGTTGGGGCATAAAAACTCAATAAACTTTTTGGAGGGTTTTTAAACTTGCAGAGTGGTGCCTGCTGCTCACCCTAATGTTTATGGAGCTTCAGAGGAAAAAACAAGAAATCTTTGCTACCAAAAGCTTGACTGTAAAAGTGAAAATTGGACTTGAGAAGCTAGTTTTTACTTCAGGAATACCATAAAAGAAATGAATTTGTCAAGCTAATGAAGAATCACAGGTGCATACTTCAGTTGTCCTTGACAAAATGCTCGTTAAAGAGTTAGCTAAGAAAATATATTTGGGGAAAAACAGAGAATCTGTGAACACATTTTTCAGTCTCTCCTAGCTCTCCCTTAGGCTTCTTTCCCAAGAGGAAACTGGGAAGCGGCATGAGCATGAAGGCTGGTCAGATGGACCTACTGCTGCGGCTGGTCCCTCAGAGCAGTGGGAAGGAGTCAGGCATCCTCTGCTCTGAATTATTCTCTCCTCTTGTTGAAAGTGGCGTGCAAATATCTACCATTTTGTAAACACCACTTCACAATGTGCAGCATGTGTTATTTTGCCCTTTTTCAAATAAAACAAGGTTTCTCATCTTTTATCCTTTGCAAAATCCATATAAGTCCCTAATCAGCACAGCATACCAAATCTATGTGTTGCATTGTGTTGGAAACAAAGTTCATCACTACAGGGAAACGCATCCTTGGAAGCTTTACTCTTGAGAGGTATTAAGAGGTTTAGAGGTACCTAAACATTTAGAGTCTGTTACCAGTACTGGCACTGATTTGCAGGTCTCATAATTATTTCTTTATGTCTCATTTATTTATTTTGATTTATACAAGCCATAAAGGAAGAACCTATCCCTGTCCCTAAGCATTCCTCATAACTTTTGAGATGTGTCTTAGACTTCCCAAGCTTTATCAGACAAATCACAAGCAACAACATTTATTCCCTCTTGTGAATCTTTTACAGATGCCAGCTTAAATGCTCATTGTTTATCCTCCTGAGAAGTTTTGCCTTCAAAATTCAGGAAACAGAGCTGGCCTTTGTAGGCTTGCCCAGAATACCTTTCTTTAGGTGAAACAAAAGTGTCGAACAATACAAATCTTTCTCAGTAATTCCTCCCCTCTGATGCAGGGCAAGGCTGATGGCATGAATGACTGGTCCTGGTGATGACTGGTGGAGGGTCAGGTGGATGGTGGGTCCTGCAACTTTTCCCACGATGGGGGACTTTGGAGCTGTGGGACTCACTGAGGCAAGCTGTAGAAATGCCAAAGCAAAAACCTGCCCAGGATTTCACACGCACATTTAACCACCTGAATACTAGTGTGCTAATCATTCCTTCAGGTTATTAATTTGTGTTGCATTAGTGAGTAGGGGTCCCTATTAGCATGTCACTGTGAACAACACCTGAGATAATAATTTACTGCCACAGTAAAGAAAGTGAACTGCAAGGAGAGGGAATAGTGAGGAAACAGTGGGGGTCAGGGTAGTACATAATGCTGCCGGGGCGTCTGCCTAACCATTACAGGGTGTTTTGTAGGTGCTGTGCTGTAAGTGGATTACAAGAAGAATTTAAAAGAAATTACTGTTCTTCCTCCTGCCCTCTTATCTCTCATAGACACAGGCAGTTTTAGCAGACAGATTCATTGCCTTTTCATACTTATGTTTTAAATATTTTCTTTATGTGTACATGAAATGCCAGAATTTCCTTCTGTATCTAGCAAGACTTCCTTTTTTCAAGGACTAGGTGCACAGTAAAAGGATGTTCAGATTATACCAATGTACTTTCGTGATGATTTGGTTTTCTGAAGGTATTATTCCTTGGTTGGCAAATGATTTATCCACTGCTGGCACACACACAGCTTCTGAAATCCTTTGCTCTTATATTTTTCTTAATTATCCTTCTTCGTTGTCCTAGAGCTCCTCTCCATGCAGCAGAAAGAAGGTGGCACTTTAAACCAATCTCAGCTGAACTTCCCTAACTTACTGAAAGTCGCTCAAACAGCTTCTCCCAATAAAGACAATTTCTAGAATATTTTATGGTAAGAAGTAATGGAGAATAGAATTGGGGAGGTGATTAATAGATATTCTTCTCTCTGAGCGTTGAAATCTCTTTAGTGCAGGTGATGCACCATGTCCCAGCTGGACTTCCAACTTCAAATGTGCATGCATGAAGCATGTTTCTCAAAACAGCTTTGCTCTTCCTGGAGGCAGAAGATTTTCAAAGTACTTCATTTGCCCTCTGGGATGCTTTGGTTTGGGGGATTAAGGACATCTGTCTCCACACAGGTCAAGAAAATTTTCAACCTGGAATTCCAAGTTTATTTCCAGGGAAGAAGAATGATGCAGATCAGTGCGTATTTCTGACTCTCATCTGCAACGGAGAAAGTAGCTCCTGCTTCTCCTCCTCCTTCCACAACACTGTGGCTGTTTAGCCAACAGTGTAATTTGCAAAACTCTGGCAACACCCCAGGGAAAGCCAAAACAGCGCTCATGAAGGCTGGCTCCCTCACGCTCGACAACGAGCCTCCCATTGACTTCAAAGGGGCAAGGATTTTACCCACTGTGTCTCCTCAGTCTGTGTGTGATTCAAGCCATTTATCATCCAGACCATTCACAAACCTCCCGCTGCCTCTTCCCTTTCAGCAGTGGAAAATTCTTCCAAAAATGAAATTCTAAAAATGGGACAGAGTTTTGCTGGCTTTTTCACTTCATATGGCTAGTGGAATAACGCATCAACACTCCTCTTTCTCAGATGGCTTATGCTTAATATAACAGTGAGGAGACCTTATCAAGTCTATCTTTACAATTTAGCTCCTGCTGAATACCATTTCCACACAGAGATTTTCAACAAAATAGTTATGCCCTGAATCAATGTACATTTTCTTCCATTCATAAATACGTATTGTCTGATTTTGATATGCTTACATATGTACAGTTGCATAACTCTATTGATTTACATAGAACTACATCTCACCATATTTCAACCCAGAAAGAATCCTGTTAAAATGAAAGGCTACTTAAAAATCTTCAAATTGAACCTAGCACTTAAAATTACACCGATTAAGCCTGTGTAAATACTCTGTTTTGTTCTGCCACTATGCTCTGCTCAGAAGGGTCTTTTCATCTGTCTGGAGAGCAATGAAACCAAACACCAGGCTTCTTTTCTCTCCAGTTTCTTCCTCTTCTCCAAGTCTATCTGCACCTTCTTCGTTTCATGGTGCCCTTGCTGGTGCTGGGGACAGCCCTGACAGCAGCTGCGGACACAACCCAGCCGTCCCCCGGCTCTCCAGAGCCAGGCTCCGTGCCAGCCCCAGCAGCTGGGGAGCTTTCTCTGCACCGCAACCTGCTGACACCACATTCCCAGCACTGCTCCCGCCAGCCTCCTCCCGAGGCTAGTTTAGTTTCATGCTCAGGTATGTGGGCTTCATAAAGCTGGAATTACCACGAGGAAAACACCCTGGATCTCCCCTGAGGTGAAAGAAAACAGCATGCGCACTGGCTGTATTAAGTTTCTGCTTTCCGCAGCAGCAGAAATTGGAAATCTGTTGCTTTGCACACACAAGAAAGGGTATTTCAATGAAGTTTGTATGTCTGTGTGCAGATTGCTGCAGAATTCTTTTGCTTTTTGTTGTCTTGTCTGTGTGAGCCCCCACCAACCTCCACAGAGTCTGCAGCCGCCCTGAGGAAGAGCAGATGCTGCACATTATAGCACAGTCATGCTCTAACCGGCTCAGCCCTTGCAAAAACACGTGTTGAAAGCAGCAGGTTTGTGGAAAGGACAGGAAATATTTACTGCTGTAAAGGGTTGCTTTTCCCTATTGCCCCAAAAAATGGTAACGAGAAGACTGAGTAGCTGAAAAAAAGCAGAACAATGAGAAGAGCAGATGTATATTAAGGCAAAGTGATGGTACGCTGAGTTCAGGCTATGGGTAAAGGAAAGGAGCTGCCCAGCACTGTTGTGGGAAGCACTGTGGCTTTGTTTTGCCATCTGAGTGCTGCTTTGGATTTGCAAGTGACACTTTGAATTTAGACTCCACTTTTGATGAGATATCTTTCTCCCCTTAAAAAAAAAAAAATCACCTCTAGTGCTTGCAGTGGGCATTGTGGAGGTAAGGCATGAACAGCCGTGCTCCCAGCCCCAGTGCTGGTCCTGCTGGCAAAGACGCGAGCACTGCCTTTGCCTCCAGCTGCTCACCCCGAATGGCCCCATCCTTCCTATCGCTGTCCTGCTGGGATCCATCACCCCTTATTTGATTAATTGGTGGCAAAAGATGACTTTTGAAGGGATGATTTTAATTTGGACAATGTCTGTTTTTCAACAGGGCTCTGGATGTCAGGAAAAAGCAACCAGACTTTAAGGTCTTGAATCCAAAAGGCAGGTGCTGAAACCCTCTTTGTCAGACTATGACCTTATGTAGGTCCGTCAGTGGATCAAGGTCTTACTCTCATTTCCAAGCTACTGCATCCAACAAAAACCAGTTAAAAATTGATAAAATGGGAGAACACTGCTAAAATACTGGCAGGCTGTGAGGAGCACTGTATTAAAGCTGCAACCTGTATGAGCTGCTGGAAGCGTGCAGCACTAGCAGCATGTTGGAGGGCGGTTTGCAGTCTCTCCTACCTGCTTAAGGGCAGTGGGAAGAGGCTGGTCAGAGCCAGACTGCACCTTTTGCCCCTTGCTTTGGTTTATGGTGCTTGTGGGTTATGTGGGGAGAAGTCTCTGATGGCCTTTTTAATCCTGGTCTTTCCCAAGAGAATTAGGCAAATATTTTACAGTTTAGCAACTAAAATGTGTGACTTAATGGTGCAAAAAATAATGAGTTTTAATCTTAAGGGGATTGTATTTTTATTAGGAATTCCTCATATCTTATTTGCTCAGTGTCATACGGATCATTACATTTTCAAACTTAATTATCTTTACAATCCAGAGCTGCACTGCGTTTAATGAAACCGTTTTTAACAACTTTTCATTCTGGTAGCAAGTTGTGATGCACAGCAATTAGGGCCCAATCCTGTGGGCAGAAAATTCTTTTGGAAACTGATGCCTGATTTCCAAGCTCTAGCTAGAAATATTTACAGCCCTTTGGAATGGTTCATTAGGTACAGTGCGGTCAGGCAATTAAGGTCTTAGGTGCATAATTTAATTTGCCATGTAGGTCAAGGGTGAGGCAGCAATTCAAAGCAGAAAGAAGCAGAGCAGAGTCCACAGGAATCGGAAGTAGCTGGACGGCAGAGGGACAAATGGTCTGCGAAGGAAAAGCAAGACCAGCTCCTCCACCTCATTGCCCCATGGGATGGATGTCCAGGGGCAGAGGTAAGCCCCAGAACTTGGCCTCTACCCTCTTGGTGATATGGTCACCTTTGGACATCAACCTTCTCCATGTCCTTGGGGGATTCTATTCCTCTTTTTTTTACCACCCACTTTTTCCATTCACTTGTTCTATCCCTCTTTCTCTCTCACTTCATTTGCTTGAGCTGGAAGAAGAAATATCCCTGGTTTCAGGTAAGAAGTTTTATGTTGTTGCACAGGATATTGCCTTTGAGCAACGACCACGTAGCATTCCTTAACATCACAAGATGGAGTGGAGCACACCACAGAAACGCTGATTTCCCACAATTAGTTGTCATCTCTGTTTCTCTAGTGCCTGTGCTGACCTCCTTCTACATCTTCCTCTACAGAAGCCAGGTGCACCACCCCTTTCTTTGGGGTTGAGACACTGCCATGCATCCTGTACTACCCGATGTGCAAATCCTAAGCTGGAACAACTGCACCGCTCACACCCATCATAGGGGGTGTATAATTAAAAAGGAACATTGTCTCTCATCCCGCCAGCAGACACTGACAGCAGCCTGTGATATGGGGCTAGCATACCTATTCGAGTAGTATGCTAAAATCTCACTGGATCTGCTGACTATTTTCAACACCTTCTGGGAGTGCTTCATTACCATGCAAGCAGCAAGAGCCTGTTTGGAAAGCCTCATCCAGGAGGCAGAAATGCATCTTTCATGGAACATGACTCCAGTTGCCACGAATGGAACTGACCACTGTTAACACTTTGCAGCTCCTCTTGGAAAGTCTCTGTGTCATGCATTATCCTTTCTATTTAAAAACAGAAAAGCCTTTAACCTCCAATGGATTAGGATATAAGTACAGTAGATGCATCGGCTTTTAACCAACTGATACTAGTTTTCCACCCAGGGATTCAAATCCCACTGAATTCAGTGGAGTATTTTCATTATCTTCACTGATTTTGGACTATTCTCCAATGGGGACAGAAATAAAAATAATTTGCTTATTATTGCCTCATATTCTTTGCTTAAGCAGCCATTATACATTTATTTGATTTCTTTATTTTCTCATTTAATGTGGTTCCCATTTCTTTTAGCCTCTTCTAAGTAACGTTTACTACAGACCATGAATGGTTTGACTGATGTTTGCTCTTTCAAAAATAATCCTACAGCAAAGAAATGGGAACTACATAATAGTGCATATGTACTGTTCAGTCATAGCCAAGATCAATTACAAGATGTCATTCTGAATATATCGATGGTAAAGAAACAGTTGTAAAATCTGAGAGTCGCTTTTTATAGCACAGAACTTCCATACTTTAGCAAATTAAAAAGTACTTTACTATCTACTTAGAAACACTATTTTCCTCTTCTCCCTCAGTTGCTAAATAACCTGTCCAGTAGGTCTGAGTTCATCCTAAATGGCTGACACATACAAACTGACTGCATCTCCTGTTTCTGGTGGTCCACTGTAAAATCTTGCAAGAACTATCCACTGCTGATTATCTCATCCATTTCATTCCTATTACTTTCACTGATTTTTCTTTGTATGGGTTTGTCTTTTCTTACCACTGTGTGATAACATAATAAATATTGTCAACGAAAATCATTTTTCTCTTGACTTGGTTCTGGCTTGCATTTTTAACAGTTTTTATCCTCCCTTGCACATTCCCAATATGTCTATGCTAGCTACAACCCCAAAGGTAAGATCCCAAAATCCAGACAATCTGAATTCTTCTGGAGTGTGTTGTTTATTATCATATTGCTTTTTAGTTAAGATTTTAGTTAGACTGGTCAAAATTTTCTATTCATACAAAGGGCTCTGTTTTCTGACAAAACTAAGTAGAGTCATGGGACTATCTGACTGCCTTGAAAACTTTTTATTCTTTTTCTGCTGCTGCTGGAAAACTTAGGAGGGGAGAGGCTGTTTTGGGGCTTTCAACTCTATTTTTTTTAACCAAAGGTAGATATTTTCATATTGATAGTCTTTTGTCACCATGTCAACAGTACACTGGGTGGCTACATGGATTATGATCAGCTCTGGAGCTTGCTTCTGCATTGCCTGTGGTAACTCCACCACTAAACTAGCTCATTTAGCTCTTGTTTTTGGTAAAACATGGTTTTCTACCTTGAGAATGTGCAGAAATTCAAATGCTTGAGTCAAGCCTTCTCTGCAAGTTCTTTGCCAAGCTAAATGTGGGGCCTTCAAGTCACAGAGATGCTTGTTCATGACAAAACATTCATGGTTTCTACAGAAAATTTTTAAACATTGTCAGGTCTGTTTAGAAGTAAAAAGCAACCTCTCATCCTTCCCTGTACAAAACCTGCATACTTTGCCATGGTCCTATAGAACTGGCTAGAAAATAGGGCTTTTCATGTTCTGCCATCACTGCTCTCTGTAATGCCGTTAGAGTCTTTGCAGTAATGCCAAAATAACCAAACTTCTTTGTTTTTAACCAGGTGAAAAAGTAGCCACTGCTGTGGTTTTAATCAAACTTCTTAGGTGAGACATAGTATGACTCTGCATGACAAACTTAGAAAAGAAAAAAACAAAACAAACCTTCTTCCAGAAACCTTGGAAGTAATCTTCAGAAAGGAGTAGGTATGGTGAAATTGATTTCCACCTGAGGACTGGGTACAAATATTATCATTCATCTTTTAGCCTCTTTATTTCAAGTTTCCAGAATTTGATTAACTGTAACAAACTGTCTTTCTATACACTTTAATTATTTTATTCTGTTCTAATATTAGCTGTAGTATGCATTTTGGACTTGATCTTTACTTGCATTAAAACACATATACTCCCTTGGGTCCTCTGTATATTATTGTAATGTCTCTGCTTTGGTTGTAGAGTATGCAAGTAAAAACACATATTGAATCTTTATATTAAGCCATCACGTCCACAGTCTCAGTAGTTCACAACAAAGACGGGGGATAACACTAACATCCTGACATTTGTCAGAACAAATACGGCTCCTTCTCAGACTCAATATCAGCACCAGCATGGATGCTCACATTTTCTTAGTAGAGAATAACAAATCAGAGTGCAGAATAAACCACATTTTCTTTTGCTTAAAAAGCAGAAATAGACATATTCTTTCCCATAAAATGAAGAAAAGACTATTCATCCTGTTTCTACAAGCCTTTTTTCTGTCTACTCAGCAATTTTGTAAGCTGTTTTGACAGGACGAATACTGCTAAATAGAGATTGCTTAATAAATGGAAGGCGAGGTTGTTAAAGTAGCCAGATGAAGTATGAAACAACAACAAAAATACTTGTCACCTCTTTACCCATGTCGTCATTTAAAAAATGATCTCAATCAGTCTACTTATTTCGACTTTTTTGGATTTTATGTGCTTGTCTTACAGATTAAAAATTACTTTTTACACCTGTTAGCCATGATGAGTAACAAAGTTGGGAATAATAAGGATCCACTGCATTCTCAGGTAGCAAGAAGATAATTGGGAACTCAGCTGCAAACAACTAGAAGAGCTTTGCTGCCCAGATGTGACTTGATGGTGTCACTTAAAGCCATGAGAGCTGCAAACATGGGATGGCAGCCAGGATTTGTTCTGAAAAACTTCTATTAATAGAAATGGGCAGTAAGAAGGAGAAAGAGACCAAACCTCAGAAGCAGAATCCACTGAAAAACTTCAAATATTTAAACAATAGTAATTCTTCTATTCAAAGCCTCATTCTGAATTCAGCAACAACAGATTTAGAGTAACCTCTAAATAAATCAGATATAATAGCAAAATTACAGAGAGACAATGCCCCATTAAGCCATTTTTTCTTTTACTTTTCAGAGTGGAATGTATTCTATGTAATTTAGAGAAAGAGATACTGTTACTCCTTTGTTATTCACATGATTAAATTAGATGCCAAGGACATATGAAAAGTCAAAGTATCTGACTGTTAAAATGACAAAGTGTAACAGTGAATGTTTACCATTATAATGCTAATTTTTAAGAGAATAAAAACAATGGAACGCCTTTTTTAAAAATGACATTAATTTTGAGTGCTGAAGAGACATTCCTACTGGCTAAATTACTCTGTTTTTCTGTTCCATAGAAGCAGAGTTGTCACTATTCATCCATGCTGTTATAGCTTCAGACTGGAGAGAACACAATACGTGATGAACAGATAGTATGATTTCAATTTTCCTTCTCTTCATGGCATCTTCAGTGAGCTCAGCATTGCTGTGAATAAAAGAGCAAAGATGGTATTTTTCTGTATCTTGGCACTGCCTTTCATTTTCATTGTACCTGGCCCCTCTTAAGCTTTTAGAGTATCTGATTCCTGGAATCCACTTTCTTTGACAGTTCAGACTTGTTACGCGTAGGGATTTCAGTAATTTGTCCAAAAATGTTGTTTTTTTTTTTTTTTTTTTTTTACTCTTTTTAAATAGGAACAAAAGTTTGTATGGACGCTCTGATTTTGCTTTAGAGGCTGCCATTGTTTATAAATCGGTTAAAATTAGTAAAACGTCAGGTTCAAGCTAAATCACAGTAAGCTGTTCTTCAATCAAGACATACAAAGAGTTTGCTCGGGTTTTTATTAAACTCTTCACGAGCAGATACATAGATAACTGTTGAAGTTTCAAACCACTGAAAAGCTCCAAAAATCTACCTTTTTATTTTAAGGCAAAGCGTCCACATAAATGTTTCTCCAGGTTGCTGTAGAAATGTTTCCTACTTTCTGACCCATAAAAGCTTCCTCTCCTATCCCACTTCCCTTCAAATTATTTAAACCTGCATTCCCACAAGTTCACACAGACCCAGTGACAGATTTTAAGTCTGCTACCTTAGCAGTTACAGTGCATTAGAAACAGAGGCAAACCTCTTCAAACATGATTAGCGTGAGACATGTTAGAGGGGACTGGTTTTTACAAAGCAGAGTATCCATGGTTTGAAAATCCAGACTATGAAGAATCTTACTTTGGGCATTAAAAGAAAGAGAAGAGGATACAAAACTCTAATTACTTGTGGAAGCAAAGGCCAACAAGTTTCTAGTCAGTGCAGAGAGGGATGTTTACAGTTCTCCAATAAACTGGAAAGCATTACTGAGAGACCTGGAATGATATGAGATAGTTTAGGCTTTATTATACATAATAATACATTTTAAAATGACAGTGTTTTGCAGGTATTTGTTGTATTTTGCTCTGAGCTACACCCAAAGCTTTAGAGGCTGGAAGAGATCAACAACAGTATTAACAATTTGTTTAACCTTTCAAAAAGCTGTGTACTTCAGTTTTATCTCAGAAAAGATAGAACACATAGCAGAGTGGATAAAAATTCAGCAGCAGTTTTCCAGGTAACCAGTGCAAGCCATTAATAACTTTGCCACTTAAACTGATTTGATCCAGTCATGTTGATACAAACATTCATTACTCCTTGCCTGAATGCTCTTTAGAGTTCTTAATTTTTTTTACTGTAATTTCTTCCTCTCCTTTGAAGATGATGTAAACGAACATCTTCCATCTTTAGGTCATGAGTTGGCTTTAAGTCTTTGTACCCAAAATGTGGATTAGTCTTTTTTTTTTTTTTTTCTCCCATGTTTACTAATACCAGTGACTTTGGAAGTAGTGGGTTAGCATCCTAATAGGCAGGATGTAATACTGCAAAAAATTAAACCAGTCCCAGTGACTGTTTGCTTACTCCTCCCCCTTTTTCATGTGCTACTCGATTCAGACTGGACATCTCCCCCAAGGTCAACCATCTGTTCATATTTCCCCAGTCAAATCCCACCTTAAGTGCTATTTCTATGGCAAAAAGTGATTCAGCAAAATTTGCTTTCTTCAAATACCTCAGAAATATTCACTCATTTTTCAGGAAATCATTCCTTTATTTTGTGGCTGAAGGAAGAGCTTTTCTTCTTACTTGCTCTGGAAACGTGGACAGAAAGAGAAAAGAGGGCTATTATTAGTTGTTCCCTGCATTTTTATTTCCAAAGCCAGCTGTTACAGAAGGTGTTGTGTGCGAACACACACTACAGGACCACCGCTGACCCTCCTAAGAATTCAAGGTGAGCAGATAGTTGATCCTGGCTGAGGCATGGCTCCCTCCAGGCACTGTTCTTGGCAGATCTACCAGGTGAACTTCCACACGGGTATCAACAACTTTGATAAAAACCAGTCACGAGTCATGCTGAAGTCAAAAGATCAGGCTTGTTGTAACAGTTCAAGGTGGCTCACAGCGCCTTATCAGGTTCATTCATTCATTGATCTGGAGGCAGTAATGTAAATGCTTTGCTAATGCCAACACTTAGGATGGTTCCCCAAAGGCGGTTAGATTGGGAATGAGAATGGAAGATGCTGCCTTGGATCATCCTCAACGGACAATAAAGAATCAGTGCCAAAGAAATCAGAGGTGGCCAAGGGGCGTTCAAGTACGGAGCGCTGTTTTTTTAATGTCAGTAACCCACCGAAAAAGGAGAAGTCCGCACCAGAGGCGGACAAGCCTGCCCCGGGCATCAGGGGCGAGACATGCCCGCGTCCCAGCGGAGCAGCCATTCCGCCAACTCATCGCCAAGGCCAGGGCCGTTGTTGCCAACGCTGGGGGCCCCCCGGGGGAACAGAAGCCCGCCAGCGCGCCTAACCGCCGTCCCAGGAGCCGACGCCTTGGCCGGCTACGGCTGCGTGGCCGAGGCCCA